>NC_080704.1:88669620-88976339 GCF_030445035.2 Dasypus novemcinctus | reverse complement strand
ATTTCAGGAAGCCATCATTAATTAGGAACCTTAATTGATATTAATGGCAAAAAGTATCTTTCAGAGCAGTGAAACCTGTCAGAAGCCACATCAATCTGCATATTCAAAGTGGTGGTAATGAAAAATAATCTTTATTCCATTGAGGATCTTCGGTTTCCATTACAAAAATGGAAAAAGCAGTTTTTCCTGTACTGCTAAAGTTAAATAGCAACTAGTTAATGTCTTCATGATAAAAGTGATAAAATCAAGAGACAGACTTCAGCATTGTCAGACTCTCTAGTGCATTCAAACGAGGCCTTCAATATACTGCATTTTGCCTCTCCATTTGTGTTATTGGTAAGTTGGTTATTGGCCCCTAATACAATAAATGTGCATACTACATTTCTGGTTCTTCTCCTGAAGTTGATGGATACTTTGTTGCAGTTTCAAATGCCTGCAGCAGCCAGTGATCCTCCATATAGCCAAATGCACAATGAGTATCGTCTACAGTGTTTCATAATGCCAAAGGGTGCTATGCACTAGTCCAGTGGAATACTGGACCCTAACTTCCTAGCTTCTTACTAGTGTCAACAGTGCTGCAGCTTACTGGATGTATGAAGTACATATCAAGTGGAGCAATGATCACCAGAGTACTGTGAGTAGAACCTAAACACAATTGGAATTATGGCTTGCTCCCATGGAGAGAAAACGTGTAAGGTATTGCAAACCTGGAACTTAAATCTATTAATTGCATCTCAAAGAAAAACTTATGCATTGAATAGTGCACTATTTATTTATTTTATTTTTTAATTTATTTTTACTTTATTTTATTTTTATAAAAAATATTACATTAAAAAAAATGAGGTCCCATTCAACCCCACCGCACCCACCCCCCACTCCCCCCACAGCAAACACTCTCTCCCATCATCATGACACATCCATTGCACCTGGTAAGTACATGTCTGAGCATCGCTGCACCCCATAGTCAATGGTCCACATCATAGCCCACACTCTCCCACGTTCCATCCAGTGGGCCCTGGGGTGATCTACAATGTCCCGTAGTTGTCCATGAAGCACCACCCAGAACAACTCCATGTCCGGAAAACGCCTCCCCATCTCATCTCTTCCTCCCATTCCCTGCACCCAGCAGCCACCATGGCCACCCTTCCCACATCAATGCCACATTTTCTCTGTGGACATTGGATTGGTTGTGTCCATTGCACATCATTGTCAAGTGTGGGGCTTAGATTCCACATGGATACTGGATCGCACTACTCCTGCTTTCAGTTGTAGGCACTCTAGGCTCCATGGTGTGGTGGTTGACCTTCTTCAACTCCATGTTAGCTGAGTGGGGTAAGTCCAATAAATCAGAGTGTAGGAGCTGAAGTCTGTTGAGGCTCAGGGCCTGGCTATCATATTGTCAGTCCAGAGATTCAAATCCCCTAAATATATCTTAAATCCCACCACCAACTACAATTCCAGTAAAGTAGCATGAAAGTCTTGTGAAAAGAGATCCCATCTGAGTCCAGTTCCATCACACAGAAACACCAGCTCCAAAGAAGGGACATCTGATATGGCAGTGAACCCCCTCTGCCGTGACCATAGAAACCGTGGGTCTCATTATCCCTCAAAAGAACCAATACCTGGGGTTGTATCTACTTTATCTGTCTCTGAGACTCTGTTCAGTTGTGCATAAGGGCAATCCTTCTGACAACCTCCAGACTCTTTTTTAGAGACTCGTAGCCATATAAACTCATTTCTCCTTTCCATTTCCCCCTTACATTAGGTCAAACAGCATTTTGAAGTCATGTTATTATAGGTAGACAGGGATATTCTGCTGATCCGCATTGAACCTTTAATTCAAGGTCATTTTCTAGTTGCATCTTCAGCTGGTATGTGGTAGTGATCCCTCGGTGCCAGGGAGGCTCATCCCCAGGTGTCATGTCCCATGCTGGGGGGAATGCATGGCATCTACATGCTTAGTTTGGCTTCAAGAGTGGCCACATTTGAGTAACATGAAGGCTGTTCAGGAGGAAACTCCCAGGCACAATGCTACTCTAGGCCTTGTTCTTATTGCAGGTGTATAGGCTCACAAGCATAGCCATTAGTATCAGGAGCCCACTGTTGGACCCTCATTCCTTCCTCGTTCTTACCATTGCACCTGGGGGACTGCCGCTGCTCCCCTAGGGACCACGACAGAGCACCCCCGGTCAGGAACCCAGTACCCCCCAGCTGTTGTTTTTAATTGTTTCCACTATGAGTATATCTAAACATTACCATGCACCCTGGACATATGCCCTGTATAACTCCCTGTCAACCATATATCAACTGTCAATAACATCCCCTATCAGTATTCCTCTACCACCATTGTTGAACCACTCTGTGATCCAAACTTTCCTGTAAAGTGAATCCCAATATAATGTCAGTTTCCCTTACTAGTAAAATGGAATATAGCAATGAGTTTAAAGGTTAGATCTAGAGTACATATTGATTTGGAAAAATTTCTACATCCTATCTTTTTCTTTTCTTTTTTTCTAATTATTGAGCTTCTCTTCACAAGAGTCTTAGATCACAGTAATTCATATATACAATATACAGTACTCCCACAGATCCACCATAAAACCTTTTCCCTTTCACAGCGATAATCTTTTAACTTATTCATATCATATTTCCTGAAACTGATGTACAGACTCCGAAACAATAGCTTTCAAACAAGGTGCCATCTCTGCTTACAATGTGGTCCATGTTTTAGGATATATAGTTTTCTAAATTTTTTAATTATCCTATGTTTTACATTATGGTTTACATTTTTAGTCTGTCGTCCCCTATATGTTTTTGGTGTAATATTACATGTTTTATATTCATCCTCGTGTACTCTCGTGAAACTCCTCTCTTGCCCCCACATTTACCTTGGTTCCATCCATTCCACATCCATTTTCCCCTTCCCTTGGGGCCCACAGCGACAGCCAATCTCCGTTTCCTGAGGAGCCACGTCCAGAGATACTTGCAACAGTGTTCAGGGCCTGACTTGCTCAACTGCCCTAATGCCCTGGGAGCCAACCTTTCTCTCGAGAGATACAGTTCTCTCTATTTGATGGCATTAGTCCTCCCCAGGATGTGGGTCCACCCCAACTCTCACTTCTTGGGTGTCTACCCAATGGTACAACCCACCCTGGCAAAATGAGCCTTCAGACATTCCCCAGGAGTCCTTCCCGCATCAGACCATCCCCTCTTAGCATCCTAAACAGGTAACCCTCCTAATTATATTTTGATATGATTTTCTCAGCATTTTACTTTCAACCAACACCTGACACTCTCCTATGTTCGCATGTTGCCCCTCCCTGCTCCCAATTTTGTGGGCAATATTACCCCTCCGCCCATCCCCAGCCCCCCTCAAACTCGCAAAGCCCCAACCAAAGGCAACCCCTTGCCCCCATTTTATCCCTTCTTTGTGCTCATACTTATCGCCAGCTCATCATAGATTCCACCCCTGCAAACGTCAGCTCACATCCTTCCTCCACCCCCCGATTTCCTGTAAGCCTATTTTCCAGTCTCTAGCTCTCTGAGGCAGGTTGCTTATTTCATATCATTGAGGTCATGTAGTATTTGTCCTTCAATGCCTGGGTTGCTACACTCAACATAAGGTTCTCAAGATTCATCCATGTTATCACGTGTGTTTGTAGTGTATTTGTTCTTACAGTTGAGTAGTATTCCATTGTGTGTATATACCACATTTTATTGATCCACTCGTCTGTTGATGGGCATTTGGATTGATTCCAACTTTTGGTGATAGTGAACAATGCTGCTATGAACATTGGTGTACATATATCGGTTTGTGTCCTTGTTTTCAGTTCTGCTGAGTATATACCCAGCAGTGGTATTGCTGGGTCATATGGCAAATCTATGGCTAGTTTTTTAAGAAACCGCCACACTGTCCTCCAGAATGGTTGGATCCTTCTGCATTCCCACCAGCAGTGGATGAGTGTTCCCCTTTCTTCACATCCTCTCCAGCATTTGTATTCTTCTTTTTTTTTCATACCTGCCAATCTTATGGGAGTAAGATGGTATCTCATTGTAGTTTTGATTAGCATTTCCCTGATAGCTAGAGATTTGGAGCATTTTTTCATGTGCTTTTTAGCCATTTGTATTTCTTCTTTGGAGAAGTGTCTGTTTAAATCTTTTTCCCATTTTTTAAATGAGTTGTTTATCTTTTTATTTTCAAGATATAGGAGTTCTTTATATATGCAAGTTATAAGTTTCTTATCAGATATATAGTTGCCAAATATTTTCTCCCATTGTGTGGTTTCCCTTTTTATTTTCTTGAAAAACTCCTTTGAGGCACAGAAGGCTTTAATTTTGAGGAAGTCCCATTTATCTATTTGTTCTTTTGCTGCTCATGCCTTTGGTATGATCTTCATGAATCCATTTCCTATTACAAGGTCCTGTAGATGTTTCCCTACACTGCTTTCCAAGTTGTTTATGGTCTTGGCTCTTATATTTAGGTCTTTGATCCATCTTGAGTTGATCTTTGTATAAGGTGAAAGATGGTAATCCTCTTTCATTCTTCTACATATGGCTATCCAGTTCTCCAGGAACCATTTGTTGAATAGGACATTCTCTCCCAGTTGAGAGGGTTTGGTGGCTTTATCGAATATTATATGGCTATATATATGAGGTTCTATATCAGAACTTTCAGTTCGATTCCCTTGGTCTGTGTGTGTCTCCTTATGCCAATACCATGCTGTTATCACTACTGTAGCTTTGTAGTATGTTTTGAAGTCAGGAAGTGTGATTCCTCCTATTTCGTTTTTCTTTTTCAATATGTCTTTGGCTATTCGGGGCCTCTTTCCTTTCCAAATAAATTTCATAGTTAGTTTTTCTAGTTCCTTAAAGAAGGCTGTGTTGATTTTTATTGGGATTGCATTGAATGTGTAGATCAGTTTTGGTAGGATAGACATCTTAATAATATTCAGTCTTCCTATCCATGAACAAGGAATATTCTTCCATTTATTTAGGTCTTCTTTGATTTCCTTGAACAGTCTTGTATAGTTCTCGGTGTGTAAGTTTTTTACCTCTTTAGTTAAATTTATTCCTAAGTATTTGATTTTTTATTTACTATTGTGAATGGTATTTGTTTCTTGATTTCCTCCTGATCTTGCTCATTATTGGTATACAGAAATGCTACTGATTTTTGCGCATTGATCTTATAACCTACGACTTTACTGAACTCATTTATGAGTTCTAGAAGCTTTGTTGTAGACCTCTCAGGGTTTTCTATGTATAGTATCATGTCATCTGCAAATAATGAAATTTTGACTTCTACCTTTCCAATTTGAATGCATTTTATATCTGGTTCTTGCCTCAGTGCTTGAACAAGTACTTCTAAGACAATGTTAAATAGGAGCAGAGACAATGGGTGTCCTTGTCTTGTTCCTGAGTTTAGAGGGAAGGATTTTAGGATTTCTCCATTGTAAACAATGTTGGCTGTAGGTTTTTCATATATACTCTTTATCATGTTCAAAAAGTTTCCTTGTATTCTGATCTTTTAGAGTGTTATTAATAAGAAGGGGTGCTGTATTTTTTCAAATGCTTTTTCATCATCTATAGATATAATCATGTGATTTTTTTCCTTCAATCTGTTTATATGGTGTATTACATTGATTAACTTTCTTATGTTGAGCCATCCTTGCATACTTGGAATAAATCCCACTTGGTTGTGGTGTATAATTCATTTAATGTGTTGTTGAGTACGATTAGCAAGTATTTTGTTAATTATTTTTGCATCTAGGTTCATTAGAGAAATTGGTCTGTAATTTTCTTTTCTTGTGGTGTCTTTGTTTGGCTTTGATACTAGGGTAATGTTGGCATCATAGAAGGAGTTCGGCAATGTTCATTCTGTTTCAATTTTTTGGAATAGTTTCAGCAGGATTGGTGTTTGTTCTTTCCGGAATGTTTTGTAGAATTCACATCTACAAAAAGAAGCCGTCTGGCCCTGGGCTCTTCTTAGTTGGGAGATTTTTAATGAATGATTCTATCTCTTTGCTTGTGATTGGTTTGTTAAAATCATCAATTTCTTCTTTCATCAATATGGGCTGCTTATGTGTTTCTAGGAATTTGTCCATTTCCTCTAAATTGTCATTTTTGTTGGAATATACTTTTTCAAAGTATCCTCTTATGATAGTCTTTATTTCTGTGGGGTCAGTGGTGATATCTCCTTTCTCATTTCTTATTTTGTGTATTTGCATCTTCTCTCTTTTTTTCTTTGTTAGTCTCGCTAAAGGTTTGTCAATTTTGTTGATCTTCTCAAAAAACCAGCTCTTGGTCTTGTTTATCTTTTCAAGTGCTTTCTTATTTTCTATTTCATTTAGTTCTGCTCTTATCTTTGTTATTTCCTTCCTTCTTCTTCCTGTTGGGTTACTTTGTTGTTGTTTTTCTAATTCCTTCAAAAGTGCAGTTAATTCTTCAATTTTTGCTCTTTCTTCTTTTTTGGTATATGAAATTATGGCTATAAATTTCCCTCTCAGTACTGCTTTTGCTGCATCCCATAAATTTTCGTATGTTGTGTTATGATTATCATTTGTTTCAAGGTAGTCATTGATATCTTTTGAGATTTCCTCTTTGGCCCACTGTTTTTCTAAGAGTGTGCTGTTTAATTTCCAAATCGTGGTGTGAAATGTGGGCCTCTGTTCCTTGCAAATTTCCAGTTTCACTCCACTGTGGTCAGAGATATTGTTTTCTATGATTTCGATCTTTCTGAATTCATTAAGCCTTTCTTTGAGGCCTAGCATATGGTCTATCTTGGACAATGATCCATATGCGCTTGAGAAAAATGTATATCCTGCAGTGTTTGGGTGTAATGATCTATATATGTCTATTAGATCCAGCTCCTCTAATATACTGTTCAAATGTTTTCTTTAGTGATTTTCTCTTTTGAGATGTTCTGTCCAGAGTTGATAGTGGTGTATTAAAATCCCCCACTATAATTGTAGATGCATCTATTTTTTCACTTAGTTTTTCCAGCGTTTGCCTCATGTATTTAGAGGCACCCTTGTTAGGAGCATAAATATTTATGATTGTTCAATCTTCTTGACAGATTGTTCCTTTCAGTAAAATGTAGTATCCTTCTTTGTCTCTCACAATTGTTTCACTTTTAAAGTCTATTTTGTCTGATATTAATATAGCTACTCCTGCCTTTTTTTGGTTATTGTTTGCTTGTATGATTCTTTTCCAGCCACTCACTTTCAACCTCCATGCGTCTCTGGGTCTAAGATGTGTCTCTTGTAGATAGCATATAGATGGGTCATATTTCCTTATCCAATTTCCCAGTCTGAATCTTTTGATAGGTGAGTTTAATCCATTGACATTCAGTGTTATTACTTTCAAGGAATTATTTGTGTTAGCCATATTTTGATTGGATCTGTGTTTTTCATATTTTGTTTGTATTTTTTTCCCTTCTATTTTTGTTTTTTGTTGCTCTTACACTCTCCTCCAACTCTGTCTGACCTGTTTTTTCCTTTCTTCCTGCAGAACTCCCTTTAGAATTTCTTGAAAGGGAGGTTTCTTGTTGGCATACTCTTTCAGTTTCTGTTTATCTGCGAATATTTTGAACTCTCCATCATTTTTGAATGCTAGTTTAGCTGGATAGAGTATTCTTGGTTGGAAATTTTTTTCCTTTAGTCCCTTGACTATATCATACCACTGCTTTCTTGCCTCCATGGTTTCAGATGAGAAATCAGCACTTAATCTTATGGAGCTTCCCTTGTATGTGATGGTTTTCTTTTATCTTGCTGCTTTTAGAATTTTCTCTTTTTCTTGAGCTTTGGATAATTTGACAATTATATGTCTTGGTGTGGGCCTGTTGGGGTTTATGACTAGGGGAGTGCGCTGTGCTTATTGGATATGTACATCTGTCTCTTTATAGTAGATTTGGGAAGTTTTCAGCCATTATTTCCTTCAACACTCCTTTTGACCCCTTTCCCTTCTCTTCTTCTTCTTCTGAAATGCCTATAATACATATGTTTGAGCATTTTGCATTATCATTCAGGTCCCTAAGTCCTAGCTGGATTTTTTCTATCTTTTTATCGACCCCTTCTACTATCTGTTTCATTTCTGATGCACTGTCTTCCATATCACTAATTCTCTGCTCTGCCTCTTCTAGTATGCTTATATTTGCTGCAAGTGTATTTTTGATTTCTTGAACTGTGGTGTTCATTTCCATCATATCTCTTATCTTTTTGCATATGTCTGCAATTTCCCCTCCAAATGTTGTCTTCTTGTTGTTTACTTCTTCCTTTACTTCATCAAATTTGTTAGTGATAAATGTTCTGAGATCTTTCATTGCTTGTGCGAAGTTCTGCTCCCCTTCCTGATTTTTAGTTTGTTGATTGGATTCAGGCATGTTTTCCTGATTCCTGGTTTGGTTTGTAGAATTTTGTTGCTGTCTGGTCATCATTTTTTTCTTGACAGGTTTAATCAGTTCCTTAGCTTCTTTGTCTAGTCTTGGAGATTGATTAGCTGTTGTTTTTGCATAATTGTTATATCTTCTCTTTGTCACTTTGTTCTTCTTATTCTAATTTCTTATTGCTGGTTAAGTTCACTTTAAAGGAAAGTATTAGTGCCAGGGAAAGGCAATTGTGTAAGGAAGGAAAAAGTGTAAAGTAGTATTGGTGATATATGTTAACAAAGCAACAATATGAGTTATGGGAGGATGGAGGTTAGATTCATGTTAATTGTGTAGAGTTATAGCAGTAGGTAGAGTACTTATAATGAGGTAGATGACTGAATATGGGAGGAATATGGTATGAACTAAAAAGCTATTGTTTTCATGAGAGAGGGAAAGAGAAAAGAAAGGTAATAGTTTCAAGAGTGGATACCAGACAGAAAACAAAACAAAGGTATTAGAAATTAAGAGTTAGACACTTTGTGTATCAAAGAAAGGGAGGTGGGATATAGGAGAGATAGTAGATGATGGAGGATATGAAGATGTAGGGGAAAGGGGATAGTGTATATAGCCAAAATCTATTCACACAGAAATGAGGCAGCTGAGGATGAGGAAACACAGCAAATGTGAGGTGTTTCCTGCAGTACCTATTGTATAGTTAATATAAAACAGAATACGAAGAAGATGGGGGACAAGAGAAAGAGGAAAAAAAAAACTTTGGTGGATACGCTGGGAGAAAAAACTAGGGGATAATGCAATGCCAGGAATCAGAACATTAAAAAATTAGAATAAAAAATAAAAATTGAATAAAAATAAAAGCAAAACAAAACAAAACAAAAAAGAGAAAATGTAAACCTTGAGAGCTAGGACATTCAAGGACCTCAGATGGACCTCAGGGCGTGGTGGATTCAGGGATGGAAAGTCTGAGATATTGAGGACTCAAGAGGTGTGAGTCTCTGGGGTGTGGGCCACCAGGGTCCAGGGGACTCAGACCTGGCAACCTCAAGTTCGGTTAACAGGAAGCCTTGAAGCACCACAGTGCATCACAGCCTTCAGGGATCCCCGCAGCTGGGTGCCAGTCCTATGGGTGAGGTCACATCCACAAACTCTATCCTGCGTTCTGTACCCTACAATTCACTCACTCACTAAGGTCTATTGTGTGGCTATATCACCAATTGACTTCTGGAACCCTCCCACCCTGTGATCCCCCGGAACGGCCACCTGGTGGCGCCTCTAGGCTGCAGCCAATTTAATGACTCAGGTCAATAGCCAGGTCCGAGGGAGGGGCTCCAGCTGGAAACGCTAATAACAGAGTCCAAACCTGAAATTCCCACACTTCACAAAATATTCCCCTAATCAGCTTCCAAACGTCTCCCACCCTACCAGACCCTGGTGGCGTCTCTTTATTGCTATCACTTTAAGACCACTGTAGATCAGCAGCCGGGCTTGGGGGGGGGGCGTGGCTCTAGGCAGAAGCGCTATTGTTTGTGTCTGCAATAAAAAATTCCCCCGCTTTGCCATAAAACTCCCGTCTGTCTGCCCAAATCGGTTTGCAAGCGCTCCTGTCCTATCAACCCCCCAATAGGCTGCCCAGGGCCCACGTATTCCCCAGTACTGCAGAGCCTCCAAAAAAAAGAAAAAAAACCGCCTTGGGGGCTCCCTGTGCTGCGGCAGTGCTGGATGCCATGGCTCCGCCCACCCAAGGAGTGAACTTTCCACACGCAGCTGGGATCTCCATGTATATTTTATAGACGTATCCTCTCTGTTACCTTCCCAACAAATCAATGTCCAGACACCTCCCGACCAGCAAAAATCCTGAAATAGCCCGGCCCCGAAGAGCCTCCAATGCCACTCAGCTGCCTCCCTGCAGGAGATACTATCAGGCAAGTTCACTCAGCCACCATCTTGCCCCGCTACTTGTATTATTGATCAAATAGTGCACTATTTAGTGTTAAGAACTATACCTATATCTCCTAGTATATGCCTGATGATTATGGTGATATATTTTCTATTCTAGATCATATGCAAAGGGACATTGAACATATTAAAAATCCTGGCAAACTTCATTTTCTAACTAGTTAATGAACATGACTATAAGATTAAAAAATGGCCACCTCACCTAAGATAAGTGGAGGCAACAGCCCTTTTAGTTTAGAAGGCCACCAAATTAACTTGGGGGTGACCTCTCACTCTTCACCCCTCACCATGTGGAAGTCATGCTTAGCCCAGGTCTCTCTCTGAGCCCTAATTCTAGAACCTGTCCCATTCTTACCCTGGGGAGGATGGGGAAACCCATATTCCATCCTGTGAGGGTTAAGCATTTTCCCACCAGAAGGAAAACAAGAAATGATGTGGCTAGAACTCACTTCAGCTTATCCTCTTTGAGATGGCCCATGGACATCCTTCCCCACCCAGGTCCTGGAAGTCATATTCTTAACAAAACTTGGTAAGAAAACAAGCTTTGCTCTCAATTTAAGCCAAAATGAAAAGAACTTTACTCTATAGTTCTGATCACTCCCACAGCTGTTAAAATTAAAGAAATTTCAAGCTTGGTGCACTTGTCTCAAATGAAGCCAGCTGCCCAAAGAAGTGCCAGCTAACCAGAAGCATCTGACAAGATATAAGAATGCCAGTCATTGGATGGCCTGAAACACCTCTTCAAGAAACAAAGCTAAGCAGTGTCTGTGTCAAAGCCAACTGTTCCCTCTTTCTCTAGCCCAAATGCCTATTGCTAGGGAAATGACAGACCAGACTCCCCTTAAGAGGTCTTGTCTGCCTTCATTTCCTCTATTTTCTTCCCATACAATAAATAAAAGTGAAATGCCTCTTCTCATTCCTCTGCTCTACCTTAGGATCTGGGATTGGCAATGTATACCTAAACCTGTTGCCTATTGCAATATCTCCCTAGAGATAACCAGCAGCATAAAATAACTGAAAGAATACTATTTCCCACCAACTTTGGGAAAATAAAATGCAAGCTTTGCAGGCACATGATCTTTTCTACTTTTGTGATCCAGAATCTATTTAGTGGGAACATATATCCTAAAGATTCTAATCAAGTTTATTTCTTCCAGAATCAACATCTTGTTGGTCATATGAGGACTTCATCTAGCTTTACCCAGGAGGCCAGATCCATCTTCCTCCAAACAAAATATAACAGCCAGTGGGTTTTACACCTTGTTAGGTAAGGCCTACTGCCACTAACAAGGAAGAAGTATTACAGAAGAAAAACCATTGTCCTTCAGCATGCCTTTAAGAACAAAGGTGCAAACTATCTAAGGAGGGACATGGAGCAGGCTAGATTGGGAATCACTAGATGGATCTCAAACCTGGCAAAAATACATCTGCCATTGAACACGTGTTCTTCAGTACCCCCAAGATGGCTGCCAGAAGACCCTCAAGAGAAATCCCATTTGGAATAAGATTTACACTGGAAACCACGAAAAGACCTGGATACTCTCCAGGGGCCTTATCATTGGGGCCTCCTGGGGGATTGATGGGTGGGGTTATCAATCAAAGCAGCAAACATCTTGAACTCCTTCCATGTAATTAGCAAAGGGGTGAATCAATTAATGGTTTAAAAAGTAAGCACAGGGAAGCAAATGTGTCTCAACTGATAGCTCATCCACCTACCATATGGGAGGACCAGGGTTCAAACCCAGGGCCTCCTTACCCATGTGGTGACCTGGCCCATGCACAGTGCTGATGTGCACAAAGAGAGCCATGCCATGCAAGGATGTCCCCCATATAGGGGAGCTCCACTCACAAGGAGTGTGCCCCACAAGGATAGATGCCCCATGTGGAAAAAAAGTGCAACCTGCTCAGGAGTGGTGCTGCACACATGGAGAGCTGATGCAGCAAGATGATGCAACAAAAAGAGGCACAGATTCCTGATGCCACTGAAAAGAATGCAGGTGGGCACAGAAGAACACACAGTGAATGGGCACAGAGAGCAGAAAATGGGGAGGAGGGAAGGGGAGAGAAAAATAAAAATAAACCTTTTAAAAAAAGTAAGCACAAAAATCAAAACCAGCTATTCTGGCCTTCCTCTCACATACCTGGATCAATATGTAAATAAAACCTGGGGATTTATAGTCTATAATAAGCAACTGTAATTTGTATATTGGCCCACTTTATCACTTTTCAGCCCCTTCCTCTCTACCTGGAACCCATGATCTGTTATTTTCTCCCTTTATTCTTCCCTCCCTACCTTAAAAAATCACAGGCCTAAACAACATGGCTTGCTCTTGAAATTCGTTTCTTGTAGCATAGTCAAGATCCTAGACAAAATCTGGTAACACTGGGATTACTGGATAATATATCAGTTCTATAGTTAGCTTCTTGTAGAACCGCCAATCTCTCCTCCACAATGAGTACCCCATTCTACTTTCCTACTAGAAGTGGAGGAGTGTTCCCTTTCCTCCACATCCTCTGCAACACTTTTAGTCTTCTGTTTGTTTAATAGCAGCCAGTCTAATGGGTTTAAGTTGATATCTCTTTGTAGTATTGATTTTCATGTCCCTAATAGCTAGTGATGTTGACCATCTTTTCATGTTTTTTTTTTAGGCATTTCTGTTTCTTCTTTGGAGAAGTGTCTATTAAAATCACTTGCTCATTTATAAAATGGGTGGTTTGTCTTTATTTTTGAGATGTAGGATTTCTTTATATATGCTGGACATTAGGCCCCTATCAGATAGAAGGTTAGCACATATTATCTCTCATTGAGCAGGCTGCCTTTTCACTTTCTGGACAAATTCCTTGGATTTGCAAAAATTTTTAATTTTGAGGAGATCCCATTAATCCATTTTTTCATTTGTTGCTTGTGCTTTGGGTGTAAAGTTCATGATCTTCAAGATCTTGTTACTGCTTCTCTACATTAATTTGCAAGAGATTTATGGTCTTGGCTCTTGTATTTAGATCCTTGTAAATTTTTAATTTACAAAATGTAAATTAATGTTAATTTTTATAGGGCATCAGAAAGTGATCCTCTCCTATTTTTTTGATGGATATCCAGTTCTCCAAGCCCCATTTGTTGAAGAGGCCATTCTTTCCCAGTTGAGTCACCTTCATGGCCCTGTCACAAATCATTTGACCATACATATTATTATCAATATGAGAAATCTCAATTCTATTCCAGTGGTCAGTATGTGTATTTTTGTGACAATACCATGCAATTTTGAGCACTGTAGCTTTGTAGTATATTTTAAAGTCAGGTAATGTGATTCCTCCAATTTCATATTTCTTTTTCAACATGCCTTTGGGTATTCAGGGCCCCTTGTCCTTTTAAAAGAATTTGACAGTTAGCTTTTCCAATTCTGTAAAAGTTGCCATGCTAATTTTTATTGGGATTGTATTAATCTGTAAATCAGTTTGTGTAGTAGAGACATCTTAATGATATTTAATTTTCCAATCCATGAGCAGGAAATATTCTTCATTTATTTACATCTTTGATTTCCTTTAACAATGTTGTGTAGTTTCTGGGTACAAGTCTTTTCCATCTTAATTAAGATTATTTCAAGGTTTTTGATTCTTTCCATTGCCTTTGTAAATCAATTTTTTAAAAAATTTTCTTCTCAGATTATTCATTATTGGTGTACAGAAATGCTACTGATTTTTGCACCTTGCTCTTATATCCTGCTTTTTTACTGAACACATTTATAATCTCTAGAAACTTTGTTTAAGAATTCTTAGGGTTTTCTATGTATAAAATCTTGTCATCTACAAATAGTGAAATTTATTTCTTCCTTTCCAATTTGGATGACTTTTATAAGTTTTTGTTGCCTGAGTCCTCAAAAAAATATTTCTGCACAATGTTAAATAAGAGCAGTGGCGTTAGGCATCCTTTTCATATTCCAGATCTTAGGAGGAAAGATTTTAGCATTTCACCATTGAATGAGATGTTATCTATGGACTTTTCAGATATACCCCTTATTGTGTTGAGGAGGTTTCCATCTATTCCTATCTACTGAAGAGTTTTTATCAGGAAAGTCATCCTGTATTTTCTCAAATGCTTTTTCTGTATCAGTAGAAATTACCATGTTATTTTTTTGTATTACATTTATTGATATTCTTATGTTGAAACATCCTTTAATACCAGGGATGAAACTCATTTGGTCATGGTATATAATTCATTTGATGTGATGTGTTGTTGGATATGATTAGCAAGGATTCTGTTGAGAATTTTAGCATCTAGGTTCACTAGAAAGGTTGGTCTATAGTTTCCCTTTCTTGTGGCATCTTTGTATGACTTTGGTATTAGTGCGATTTTGGCATCATAGAATGAGTTAGGCAATGCTCCCTGCACTTCTATTTTTTTTAAGAGTTTAAGCAGGATTAGTGTTAGTTCTTTCAGAATGTTTGGTGAAACTCACCTGTGAAGCCATCTAGTCCTGTGTTTTTCTTAATTGGGAGATTTTTGATGACTAATTCAATTAGCTACTTATGATAGATCTGTTGAGTTTATAAATTTCTTCTTTCATCAATGTAGGCTGTTTGTGTGTTTCTAAAACTTTTCAAATTCATCTAAGTTATCCATCTTGCTAGCATACAATTTTTCAAAGTATCCCCTTATGGTATTCTTCATTTTGCATTTTGGTGGGATCAGTGGTAATGCTCGATTCCTCCTTTCCCATTATATGTATTTGCATCTTCTTTCTTTCTTTAATTACTCTAGCTAAAGGTGAGCCAATTTTATTAATCTTCTCAAAGAACCAGCTTTCTTGTTTTCAATTTCATTTTACTCTACTCTAATTTTTATTATTTCCTTCCTTCTACTTCTTTTGGGAATAGTTTGTTGTTCTTTCCATAAATCCATGAGGTGTGCCTTAAAATCTTTGTTTATACCACATTCTTCTCTTTTAATATAGGCATTTATGGCTATAAATTTCCCTCTCATCACTGACTTTGCTGCAGCCCATTGGTATCGATATATTGTGTTGTAATTTTCATTCATTTCAAGGTAGTTACTGATTTCTTTTGCAATTTTCTCCTTGATCCACAGACTATAAGAGTGTGTTGTTTCACTTCCATATCTTTGTGCCTAAACTGGTTCTCTGCCTGTTACTGATTTCCAGCTTCATTCGATTGTGGTCAGATAAATTACTTAGTGTAATTTCAATTTTTCAGAACTTTTTGAGAGGCATTCTGTGGCCTAGACTGTGATCCATCCTGGAGAATGATCCATGTGTGCTCAAGAAGAATGTATATCCCACTGTATTTAGGAGTAATGTTCTGTGTATATCTATTAAATATCAATTATCTAATGTATTTTTGAAAGCCTCTGTTTCTTTATTGATCCTCCATTAAGATGTTTTGTCTAATGCTGATAAAGGTGTTTTAAAGTCCACCACTATAATTGTAGAAGTTTCTATTTCTCCAGTTTGGTATTGTTTGCCTCATGTATTTGGAGACACCCTGGTTAGGTGCATAAATGTTTATGATAGTCCTTTCTTATTCATAGATCATCCCTTTTATTATATATAGTGTCCTTCTTTGTCTCTTACAATAGTTTTGAATTTAAAGTCTATTTGTCTGATATTATTATAGCTACTCACCTTTTTTTTGTTTATATTTGTATGTAAAATTGTTTGCAACCATTCACTTGCAATCTCCTTTCATGCCTGGGTCTAGGGTGAGTTTTTTGTAGACAGCATATAGATGGGTCATATTTCCTTATCCATCCTGAAAACCTGTGTCTCTTGATTGGAGAGTTTAAACCATTAACTATTCATAGTAATATATATATATATATATAAAATATATATAGTTATATATATAAAATATAATATATAATATAAGTAATATATATATAATATATAATAGTAATTCAATATTAATAATATTAAGGATGTAGTTACCTTAGCCATATTTTCTTTAGGTTTATGAATGGTATGTGTTGTTTTTGTTTCTTTTTTTAGTTATTCTTACCAATAACTTTCTTCCCCTATCCTCCAACCTTTTTATTCTGTATCCTTACAGTTGTCTGTGTTCCCCAGAGAAAAATATTTGGACCATAGAAAAAGAAAGAGATAGAAGAGAAAAAGAATAATAGTAATAATAAAGACTAAAGAAGAGAAACTGTACAAAAGCTAGGAAAATAAATAATACAAATAAAAACATCATCAAAAGAACAAAGGAATAAGAATAAAAATGGTGGGATAGAAAAAAATAAAACAAGGAACAAAATAAAGAAAAACAATGAATTAAAAGGATGGAATAATGAGAAGAGAGGAAAAGAGAAGAGAAAAAAGAGACATTTTTTAAAAAATGAAGGCCAAATAAAAGGGAAAAAAACCAACAGAAAACAGAATATAGAGTATGTAGAAAAATAAGTAAAAACAAAATGGAAACATAGAAATGAGAAAGACAACACATGAGAAACAAAACAAGAATAACAACAACAACAAAAGAGAAAAACAGTCCAGAAAAAAACAGCCTTCCTTCTTAAGGCCCTAAGGAGCATCGCAGGGTGCTGGTGCTCATCAATCAATCACCTTTCAGCCTGCCCTCTGCAGGGGATGTAGCAATTAAGATAAAGAAAAAAGGAACTGTTTAAAATTTAAAAATAACAGATTGGAGAAAACCTTGAAAAAATCTGTCTCTATGCTGCCTGTCATAAGGTACCAACTGGGTGCTTGATATCCCAATGGATCACTTCTCTAAGGATACCTGGGACATGATCCAGGGACTTTATATATGCAAGGCAAGATTTCCTCCACTGATCTCCACTGGTTCCACAGGTTAAGTAGTCTTCTGACAGTTTATGTGAGTCTTCCTGCTTCCATTTCCCTCAGGCAAGTTAAAATTCTAACTGTTTGCCAAGCAGGGCTGTTTAGGGGTCTGATTTTTCCCCTTCTGTACCTTAGTTCCTCTCTTCCAAAGTCAGATGAGTATGATAACCTGCCTGATCAGATCCCCCCCTCACTCCTCTTCCCACAGCCTCCTCGGTTCCTTCCAAGATACAAAGGGAACTAAACTGGCCAAACTCACTGAAAAGAAACCACTCTTAACCCTCTGCTAGCTCCCTTTTCCTCCCAGGAAATGCTGCCTCCCACTCAGTTGATTGCAGTGAGTCATGAGCGCTACCAAGGCTATTGGCCTTGAAGGTGGGGCATATGTGCCATTTCCATTCACAGGGGAGAGAAATTCACAATTTTCCTGTTTTCTTTATCAGTTTAGTTCCCTCCTGGAGGATACATAGCATTTTTTCCAGTCTATATAGCTCCAAAGCAACTCCCTCAGATAAGTTTTTGTCCTTTCTCCATTCTTTTTTTCTGAGAGAGCTGGGCTCTGCCTACCTACTACAATTCCATTTTCCTTGAACTCTTCTAATATATTTTTAATCCCATCCATTGTGTCTTTCACCCCATTAACTCTGTTATTTTCTTTGCAGGGTTTCAAATTGTTCTTTATTCTAACCTTTTGTCTTAATATCTTTTATCTTTTAATCATATTTTCTTTCAATAATTTAAATTGATATAGGAGGATGTTGTGATTATCATTAATTGTCTTAAATCTTGTATCTCTTCAGGATGTTCAGTTTGTTACTTTAGCTGTGCCATATCTTCTTGTTTCCTAGTATGGTCTGTAATTTTTTGCTTATATCTAGATATCTAAACATATTGGTGAATTTACTCTCATAGCCAATTACTTTCCCTTGACTATTATGCTTTATTTTTTTTTCACAGCTCTTCTTTGGTATTAAGGCTTTAAAATTGCACAGGTTGAGTAGTCAAAATTGTGAAAGGGACTCATTAATGGCACACAAATTTTGTTCCAGGCATTAGGGAAAAGAGAGGACCAAAAGCAGTTTTTGACCTTTCAATATCCAGTTGACTGTTGGAATGTCGGCCTGAAGGGTATCGGGATTGAAAGACAAAGAGAGATTGGGATCAGGCGTTCTGAGAGCATTGAATCCTGAAACTCATCAGACAACTTTATTGTTTACAAGTAACATTATATATACTCAAGCTACTGTAAGCACAAGTGGTAGCATGCAGCTGCACTCTAAAAATTCTCCCAAGCTGCAGGACTAACATCTTATCTCAGAGTACAAGTCATAGTGCCCTCTCAGACTACAAAGTGTGTTTTCTCATAATATTGCCAGCCTTGGACAGTTTCAGTCCTGTTTACTTTCTGCATTCCTTTGTTAACAGCATAACCATGGAAACAGCACCACCGTGCCTTTGTTTCCCACAGATGACTAGCCCACAGAAGGCCCTCATTGGTGCGCCTTTACACAGAAGTGTTTCAAATTATGCTTTCCTGTGTTTTGGTCTGGGCAAAGCCAAGATTCAAAGCAGGCTCAGCTAGCCAACTAAATTCACTGAAAGAATTACCCCCAACTTCATCTCCCTTTTCCCTTGTAACAGTTGACAGGGAGGAAGATGTCTGTTGCCCTTTCAATTGGGTGCTGTGAGCAAGGGGTTTTACCCCAGGCTAAAATCTTGGTGGTGAGGGAAGCCCTTCCTGGATGCCATGAGTGTTTGGTAACTCATGATTCTTGTTTCCAGTTCTTTTTCTCTCTGGTCCTCACCCTCTTGGGATTAGTGAGGCACTTTTCTGGTCTGCTCTCCACCAAAGTAGGTACCTCATATAGCTTTTGACTCTCTCCATTGTCTTTGTGAGAGAGTTGAACTCTGCCTGGCTAAACAGATGCCATCTTCCCACAAGACTCCTCCCATAGGTTTTGATGTGTTGTGTTTTCATTTTCATTTTTTCTCAAAATATCTACTAATTTCTCTTGAAAATTTTTCTTTGACCCACTGATTGTTAAGGAGTGTGCTCTTTAGCCTACATTTCTGTGCATGTTTCCCCATTTTCCACCTATCATTAATTTCTACCTTCATTTTATTATGATTAGAAAAGATGCTTTGTATATTTTCAATCTCTTTAAATTCAGTGATGTCTCTTCTGTAGCCCAACATGTGGTCTGTCTTTAAGAAAGATCCATAAGCATTTGAGAACAATGTATAGCTTGCTGATTTGGGGTGCAATGTTTTGTATATGTTGGACAGGTTGAGCTCATTTATCATATTGTACAAGCTCTCTGTTTCCTTGTAGATCTTCTGTCTAGTTCTGCCTTTAAAGTGAATGGCTTGTTGAAGACTTCAGCTATTATGGTAGAGATGTCTTTTTCTCCTTTCATGTTTTCCAGAGATAGCCTCAAATATTTTTGGTCACCCTGAATAGCTGTATAGATATTTATTACTGTTATTGCTTCCTGTTGGATTTTGCCTTTTATGAATATATAATACCTTTTTTTCAGCTCTCCTCACATTTTTTTGTATTAAAAATCTGTTTTGTCTCATACAGGTATGTTCTCTCTTAATTATGATTTGTATGAAATATCTTTTCCCAGTCTTTCACTTTCAGTCTACTTGCATCCTTGTGTCTAAGCTGAATCCTGTGCAAGCAGCATGTGGATGGCTCATGTTTCCTTATCCATTCTGTTAGCCTACAACTTTTGATTAGGGCATTTTTCCATTAACAGAGACTATTATTTCTGTAAAGGCATCGCTTAATTCAAACATTTTATCCTTTGGCTTTCATACGTCATATATTATTGTTGTATTTTAACCTTCTTCTTACCCTTTCTAATAGTCCATTTTATACTTTCCTCCAAGCCTCACTCCCTTGTCTTTTCTTTTCTGACTGCAAAACTCCCATTATTGTTTCTTGCAGAGCAGGATTCTTGCATATGGTCTTTCTTAGTTTCAGTGTATCTGTGAATATTTTAATCTCACCATCACATTTTAAGGACTGTTTTGTCAGATAAAGAACTCTTGTCTTGCAATATTTCTGTTTCTGTGCCTTATTTCATGCCACTGCCTTCTTTCTTCCATGGTTTCTGAAGAGAAATCTGTAGTATGTCTTACCAGACATCATTTGTATGTGATGTTTCACTGCTCCTTTGCTGCTTTCAGAACTTTCTGTTTATCTTTGTCATTTGTCATTTGGAATGCTTTGTTTATATCTTGTGGTAGGTCTATTTGGATTTATTCTAATTGGAGTATGCTTTGCTTCCTGGACACAAATATCCATGTCTTGCTTGAGAGTTGGGAAATTTTTGGTCATTAATCCTCAAGTATTCTTTCTGCCCCTTTTCCCTTCTCTTTTCCTTCTGAAACTGCTATAGCATGTATGTTGAAGCATTGCATGCTATCATTCAACTCCCTGAGCTCTTGTTAAATTTTTCCCATTCTTTTCTTTCTGTTTTTCTCTTTTTGATTTCAGCTATTCTTTTCTCTGTTGTTGCATTCTTTCATTGTATTTTTAATTTACTCTTATTGTTTTATTTTAAAGATACATAGATCACAAAAAGTGTTACATTAAAAATACAAGAGGTTCCCATATACCCTTTTCCCCTCTCTCTGCCCTCAGCAACTACCATGGACATCATTTCCACATCAATGATACAAATTCTGCCATTGCTAGACTCACAATTTTTCTATAGTAGAATACCAGTAAGTCTACTCTAATCCATATTTTATTCCTCCACATTGTGGACCCTGGGGTGGTGATGTCCACTCCACTTCTAAATCAAGAAAAGGTTTATATTCCATATGACTGATGGAAGCAATTCTCCTGCTTGCAGTTGTAATACTCTTAGTTCCTTTGTGTGGTGGTTGACCATCTTCACCTCCCTGTTATTTTAATCTCACTTATTATGTCTTTCATTCCCCTAAACGCTGCTATTTTTCATTCCAACTTTTCACATTTGTCTTTTTGCTTTTCCAGTGTCTTCTTAATGTATTTTATTTCTTTAGACGTCATTTAATTTCCTGATTTGATTTAGTAGATTTGCATGAACTTAATTGACTGTTTCAAGTCCTGTGTCTCATCTGGAATTTTGAATTTTTCCTTTGCCTGTGTCATATTTTCCTTTTATTTAGCATGGTTTGTAATTTTTGCTGATGTCTAGGCATTTGATTATGCTGCTGAATTTACTCTGATATCCAGTTTCTCTCTCTTGCCTAGAGATTCACATTTGAGTAGTTGTGTGCTACCACTATTATTTGATTCTTATTTCAACTTGTTCTATATGTATAGAATTGTCATGGTTTAATGACTTAAACTAGGAATAAAGACCCATGAATGAGGTCCAGGAGATTTACCATAATCCTTAATGATAGGAGTCAGTAAAAACACCTGATTTCCTCTTATTTATATGTTTTATTTATTGTTTTGCCCCTTTTTTACATTATGCTGGTCTGACATCAAATGGTAACCCTCTTTGGAAGATTTGTCAGCTCAGACTTTAGATGCTAGGCAAGCATGGATTCACTGCACTTCCACACAGGCAGGTGGTACAGAAACAATATCCCAAGGTTTAGCCAAGTCTAACAATCATACTTTCTCAGAAGATGTTCTCCTCCTTTGGCCAGATGCCCCCTCCCTCTCTCTGTGTCCTCAGCAACCAGCCCAGGGCATTAAGGAGGGTGTTGAGAATGCAAAATTTCTTTAACTGTCCTGGCCCTCAGGACAACTTTATGGCCCCACCTAACCTGGAAATACTCAACCACTCCAAAGCAGCAGACCAAGTTCATAGGACAAAATCTGAATTTTCTGTAGGCTGTGTCTTTCTCTCTCCCCTCACTTGGGGAAGAGGACCCTTGCAACCTGTTCAGTCTGTGCCACTCCCGTCAGGAACCTGTGGCTACTGTTTTCCCCAAAGGTGAGGGTTGGGGAATAGCAGCTGCTGTTACAGCTTTATTCAAAGTTTCTCTTCTTCCAGCCAAGAACCCTTTCCTTATCTCCTCTCACTTCTGGGTGGCATCTAGCCTTCCCCTGGTAGCCAAAGCCACAGAATAACCCTGCAGGCCATCTATACCTGTGCTCTAGTTAGTTTTCTGGGAGATAAGTGAACCCTCTGGCTCTCTAATCATCCATCTTTCCCTGCTTCATTTGTTTTTTATTTGCCTTTCTGTATGTTTAATATAGTTTTTGTTTTCTCTTGCTGCTATTACCTGGTGGACTAATTTTGGTAGGAGTTTCTCCCTGGAGACAAACTTTCTGGCTCAGGTTTCCCATTCAAACTCTCCTAGGTGACCAATGAAGGTCATGTAGATCTATTTCAATGTACTCCGCAGAGGAGATCCTAAAGGCCACCAATCTTCTCTTTGACATCTCATCAAATCTGCACATTCCTAACATACCCAGCAGGTAGAATTCTTTATCCAGTTTTCCCTGTTGCCCTAAGGTTTTTTTCATGCCTTAATTCTCAGTTGAGCAGCTTCTGGTGGAAGTGTGATTAAGGTTGAAGTTGCCAGCATTCCCAGGATGAAACTAATGCACAGCTTCCAGTCCATGATATCTGAGTTTTCAGATCAACTCCCCTACATGCTGGTCCCCTGTGGTGGGTGGGGTAACTCTGCTCAAATGGTTTGAGAAGCTGTTCAGGCTGTTGGAAACAAAATCAAGAAACAGACATCACAGGGAAAATCTCAGAGTTAACATTTTTAAATATTGAATTGTACAGTGCTCTACAAAACACTACAGAACAAAGACACTGAGAATGATGGCATATCCAAAGGAAAATGATAAAAATTAAAAAAACATCACTGATGAAGATGAGAATTTGGACATGCCGAACAAAGCCTTTAAATATATGTTAAAAATGCTCAATGAGATGAATGGAAGAACAGAGAAAGCAATGAAGGGTATTAGGAAAACAGTAAATAAATTAAAAAAAGCTATGTAAGAATTTTAGTAAAGAGATAGAATTTTAAAAATATGAGCCAAACAAAATTACCTGTAGTGAAAACCACGATAATTGAAGTGAAAATTTCCCATGGGGGATTCAACAGAAGATTGAAGCTGACTTAAGAAAGAATCAGAGAACTCAAATATTTGGCACTTGAATGAGTGAGGTCAAGGAGAAAAAGAAAAAACATATTATAAATAGTGAAAATAGTCTAAGATACCTCTGGGACACCATCAAACATATCAATGCATACACAAAGGAAATCCCAGAAGTAGAAGAAACAGAGCAAGGAGCAGAAGGAATATTCAATAGTTAACGACAGAAAACTCCCCAAATTTAGCAAAAGATATAAATATGAACATCCAAGAAGCCCAGAGAATACCAAAGAGGAAAAAACATGAAGAAAAATACACCCACTATATTGAGTACAGTGTCAATTGCAAAAGAAACAGAGAGAGTTGTGGAAGCTAAAAATGTCAAGTAACATGTTATGCACAAGAGAGACACAATCAGAAAGAGTGCTGATTTCTTAATAGAAATAAAGAAGGTAAAAAAAGCAGTGGGTCAAAATATAAAGTGCTCAAAGAAAACAACTGCCAACAAGAATGTATTTCCACTTTTGATCAAAATAAAGGAAAAATTAAGACATTCCCAGATAAAAGCTGAGGGAATTGATCAGCAATAGACCTTCCCTATAAGTAATCCTAAGGGACACTATACAGTGTTTCAAAATGACATAATATATTAAGACCTGATTTAAAGGTAGACATTTATGTAATTATAAATGACAGTATTATTGTAGTGTATTTTTTGCTATGTAACTCCACTTCTTCTTACAGGTTCTACAATGAAAATATATAAAGAGTAATGACAAATCACTGGTTGTAGGCACACAATATATGGAGATATAAATGCTAACAAAAACAAACATGAAGTTTGGTGACATAAGGGCTTGGAAAAGTATGTGTGTATGCTACTGAAGTTAAGTTTTTATCAAACCCATATGATTGTTATATATTTAGTATGTTAACTTTTTACCCTAAGGTAACCAGAAGGGAAATAGATGAAATATTTTAGATAGAAAATGGCAGTTATGTAATATGGTACAACACAAAAAAATCAAATAAATAAAAAGTAGTTAGTGGGTGAAGAATTGAGGGATAAGAAATGTATAAGAAATGCAAATGTTAAATAGCGAAATTCAGTAGAAAGGCCTGCATTATCAGTAGTGACTTTCAGTGAAAATGGATTAAACTTTCTAGTTAAAGAGTGGAAATGGAAAAATGGATTAAAAGAATTGCCCAACTCTACACTGTCTGCAAGAAACTAACCTTAAATTCAAATAAAAATATAGGTTGAAAGTGAAAGGATTGAAAAAATATATCATGCCAATAGTAACACAAAGAGAGCTGAGGTAGCTACACTAGCATCAGGTAAAATAGCCTTTAAGTAAATAACTGGTATGAAGGACAAAGACAGTCATTATACACTGATAAAAGGGACAGTTCAATAATATTATGTAACATTATACGTATTTAACAGCAACACCCCAAAATATATGACATATTTGAAAGGAAAATACTGACGTATTTGAAGGGAAAATTTGACAGTTCTACATTAAAAGTAGGAGACCCTTGCTTTGCTTTCAATAGTTGATAGAACCTCTTGTCAAAAAATCAATAAGGAAATAGAAGACTTGAACATTACTCAAAATAAAATAGACCTAACAGACATATATAGAACATTTCTCTCATGAAAATCAGAATATAGAGTCTTCATGAATGCAAATGGACCATTCTTTGGGTAAAAAATGTGATGGTTAGTTTCATGTGTCACCTTGGCTATGTTATGGTACCAGTTGTTTTGCCAAGCAGGCACTGGCCTGATTGTTACTGTGTGGGCATTTTGTGGACATAATGATCAGTAAGTTGATTGGATCTATGACTGATTACATCTACAAAGACCTGAAGAGATTGCCTTCATCAGTGCAAAGTGTCTCATCCAATAATAGCAAGCTTTAAAATGAAAACATATGATTATAGCAGCCAGAAAAGAGAATTTCCATCTATCCTTCAGTCTTTCAGCTTCTCCTTGGGAATTCATCAAAAACCTTCAACAGAGTTTCCAGCTTGAAACCTGCCCTAAGAATTTCTACCTGTTCTACCAAACATTCCAAGAAGACTACTCCAGTTCTGTACAAAGGCTTCCAAAAAATTGAAGAAGAAAGAACACTCCAAAATTCATTCTACAGCACAAATAGAATCCTCACATAAAACAGGATAGAGGTAACATAAGAAAAGTAAACTATAGGCTAATATCACATACAAATATAGGTGCAAAATCCTCAACAAAATGTTAGCCTGCTGAATCCAACAGTATAATATAAGAATTATACACTATGATTAAGTGGGATTTACCTTTGGCAAGCAAGTTTTGTTCAACATAAGACAAGCAATTAATGTAATACAACACATTATCATAATAAAGAGATTATAAAATGATCATCTCACCTGAAGAAAAGTCATTTGACAAAATACACTACCACTTCTTCATAAAGACACTTGGAACAAAAGAGATAGAAATAAACTGCATCAACATAATATGGCACATGCATTAAAAGTCCAAAACAAATATCTAAATTAATGGTGAAACACTGAAGGATTTACCTCTATGACCTGGCAGAAGACTGTGATGCCCTTGTTGCCAATGTTATTTATTGTACTGGAGGTTCTTACCAGGGCTATTAGGCAAGAAAAAGAAATGAAAGATATCAAAATTAAAAACAAGAAGGAAAACTTTCCTCATTTGCAAATTACATGATCCTATATACAGAAAATCATGCAAAATCCATAACAAAACAACTAACACTAATAAATGAATTAAACAATGTGGCAAAGTACAAAAACAAAACACAAAAGTCAGTAGTGTTTCTATACAAAAGGAATGAACAATCATAGGATGAAATCAAGAAAAAAAATCCATGCACAAAGCAGGTAAAATAATCAAATATCTAGGAATAAGAGAGACCCAGGATGTAGGAATTCTGGAAAGATGGTATTAGAGTAATTAGGCAGGACTCGGAAATAATTCTCTCACAAAAACAATAGAGAAAGGGCAGAAAGCTGTCTGAGATACCTGCTTTTGAAGTCAGCAGAAGAGGACAGTACTATGCAAATTCCATAAATGGAAAGAACAGAGAGACAAAGAACCCAAAACAACAAACATGAGGTACTAAACCCTATAGTGGGTAGGAAGTGATCTCATCACTCACCCTCAAGACTTTAAACTTAAATAAAATGACAGTTTAAGATATATTTAGGGGATTTGAATCTCTGGACTGATAATAAGACACCCAGGCCCAGAGCCTCAACAGACTTCAGCTCCTACACTTTGATTTATTGGACTTACCCCACTCAGCTAACATGGAGTTGAAGAAGGTCAACCACCACACCATGGAGCCTAGAGTGTCTACAGCTGAAAGCAGGAGGAGTGCATCCAGTATCCATGTGGAATCTAAGCCCCCTCTTAACATAGAAGTGCAATGGACACAACCAATCCAATGTCCACAGAGAAAATGTGGCATTGATGTGGGAAGGGTGGCCATGGTGGCTGCTGGGTGCAGGGAATGGGAGGAAGAGATGAGATGTGGAGGCGGTTTTGGGACTTGGAGTTGTCCTGGGTGGTGCTTCACGGACAATTACGGGACATTGTAGATCCCCCCAGGGCCCACTGGATGGAACGTGGGAGAGTGTGGGCTATGATGTGGACCATTGACTATGGGGTGCAGTGATGTTCAGAGATGTACTTACCAGGTGCAATGGATGTGTCATGATGATGGGAGAGAGTGTTGTTGTGGGGGGAGTTGGGGTGGGGGCGGTGGGGTTGATTGGGACCTCATATTTTTTGAATGTAATTTTTAAAAATAAATAATTTTAATAAAAAATTTAAAAATTCAAAAAAAAATGACTGGCTCACTGCAGGTGAATGAGAAGAGAACAGACATCTTTCTAATTCTTAGTTATTACAAGGAAAGAGAGCTGGTGATTTAAAAGGCTTCTATTCAGTGAATTCAGCCAGCAGAAGCTGGTTTACATCACTGCTGTGGCCATACCAGAAACATAAGAAAGCCAGAGATTGAAAGAAATATATCATCAATAACACTCCACACCAGTGTTCCTCCCCTGTCATATTTGAACCCCTCTGTGGACATATGTATGGGATAGAGTTGTCCAATGTATGTATATAGGATATATAAAAACGTTCAGATATTTGTTGGGTATTTTCATAGTAGTTACAGTTACAAAGGACAACAGAGGGAGTGCTGTGTTCCTAGCCATGGGAGCTCTGTCACATTCCACAATGGAACAACAACAATCTCCCAAGTGCAAGCGCAAAGACCAGTGAAGAAGGATGGTCTAATGATGAGCCCTTGGTATGGATGACTATACTTATGAGACTTTGTGCCTGAAATTTCAACTAGGCCTAGAGCTGCAGGGTGCCTAAATGTTACCTCTGGAAAGACTCCATGTTGCTCAAATGTGGCCACTCTGTAAGCCAAACTCAGCATGTAAATGCATTACTTCCCCTGCAACAAGAGAAATGACTCCTGAGGATGAGCCTCCCTGGTGCTGAGGGATTACTACCAATCATTAAATGGTGATGCAACTAGAAAAAGACCTTGAATAAACGGGGGAAATGGTAAAGACAAATGAGATTATATGGCTAAGAGTCTTCAAAAAGGAGTTGGGAGGTCATCAGAGGGGTTATGCCTATGCACACCTTGGGAGGACCTCAGAGACAGTCAAAGTAGATACCACCCCAGGTACTGTTGCTCTTGATGGCTATGGAGACGCACAGGATCTAAAGTCATGGCA
The DNA here is from genome assembly GCF_030445035.2 of Dasypus novemcinctus. Lineage (NCBI taxonomy): Eukaryota > Metazoa > Chordata > Mammalia > Cingulata > Dasypodidae > Dasypus > Dasypus novemcinctus. The sequence goes on along the minus strand of NC_080704.1, from coordinate 88,948,342 downwards.
GGTGACTCTAGAGTTCAGTGCCTTGTTAGTGTACCCTACTTTGGAAATTGAGTTCCTGAGTGTGATGGGGTTGAACTCACATGTGATCCTTCTACATACACCTCTTCTGTCATTTATTGAACCTGTGGTTGACACTGGAGTTGGTGTATACTCAGGAGACTTAAATCTCTGGACTTGCCATGTGTCAGCTGAGCCCTGAGCCTCAGCAGAGTTGTAACTGCTACTCTTTGGTTCTTTGGTCTTACACAGTTCAGGTAACATGGAGTCAAAGATGGTCAAGCACCACATCAAGGAACTGAGAATGTCTACAACTGCAAGCAGGAGAATCAGATACATCAACCATGTGGGATCTAAGCCCCCTATTGATATAGAGGTAGAGTGGATATCACCATCCCAGGGTTGACAGGATGGAAGAATAAAATATGGATTAGAGTGGACTTCCTGGTGTTCTACTATAGAAGTATTGTGACTAGCAATGGAATAAATTGTAGCATTGATGTGGAGAAAGTGGCTATGGTAGCTTCTGTGGGAAGAGAGAGGGAAGAAGAGATGTGATGTGGGGGTATTTTTGGGACATGGAGTTGTCCTCAATGATATTGGAGAGACAGAATTTGGGCATTATATATCCTTCCATAACTCACTGTATGTACTGGGGGAGAGTTACAAAGTAAACTATTTTCCATGGGGTGCAGCAGTGCTCCAAAATGTATTCACCAAATGCAATGAATGTTCCACAATGATGAAAGAGATTGTTCATGTAGGTGGAATGGGGTAGGGTATGTGTGGGTATATGGATAACTCTTATATTTTTTAGTGTAACATTTTTTGTGATCTATGTGTCCTTAAAAATGCAATTAAAAATTAAAAAATAAAATAAATAAAAAGATTCATCCATGTCAAAAAATAAAAAGAAAGGAACTTATCAGTGGTAAAGTTCACTAATTTGCACCATCTGCTGGCCAGCCAGGAAATTCAAAGGAGTACGAACAGCTTTTATTGCTAAAGTCACCATAGTTCTATAGCAAAATACCAGTAAGTCCACAGTAATCCATATTTTATTCCTCCATCCTTTGGACCCTGTGATGGTGATGTCCACTCCACCCCCAAATAGAGAAAGGGCTTAAATCCCACATAGCTGATGGCTACAAATTCTCCTGCTTGCAGTTGTAGACTTTCCTGGTTGTCTGGTGTGGGGGTTGACCATCATCGCCTCCCTGTTAGCTGACCTGGGTAAGTCCAATGAACCAAAGAGTAGGAGTTGAAACTCTGCCAAGGCTCAGGGCCTATCTGGCACATGGCTAGTTCAGAGATTCAAGTCTACTTAGTAAATACCAACCCCAGTGCCAACCACAAGTTCATTAAAAGTGACAGAAGAGACATGTGTAGAGTGGTCTCATCTAAATCCAACTCCATCACACTCAGGAGCACAAATTCCAAAGTAGGGACCACTGACAAGGCACTGAACTCCAGAGCAATCTTCCTTGACTGTAGAACTTGTGTGTCTCTGTAGCCCTCAGTAGCAGAACAAAAAATCAACAAACCCTTAACTAAAATTGACAAACAAAAAAGAGAAGTCACAAATAAATAAAATCAGAAATTAGACTGTGAGCATTATGACTGACCCTGCAGAAATAAGAGACATCATAAGAGGATACTATAAACCACTGTAAGCCAAAAAAGCTAGACAATATAAATGAGGTGGGTAAATTCCTAGAAACACACATACCACATAAAATGACCCTAGCAGAAATGGAAGAATTCAACAAACTAATTAAAAGTTAAGAGAGGGAAGTGGCTGTGACTCAATTATTTGGGCTCCCATCTACCATATGGGAGGCCCTGGGTTCATGTCCCAGGGCCTCCTTGTGAAGGCAAGCTCACACATTCACTGTGGAGAGCTGATGGTCCGTGCACTGCAGAAAGCTGGTACACAAATGACACAGCAAAGGGAAACAAGCAGATACAGAAAAAACTTGCAGTGAATGGACACAGAGAAGAGACAGCAATAATGGAACAAGCCACAAGGGGGGGGGGTAAAAATAAATAAATAAATACTTTTTTAAAAAGTTAAGAGATTTCTCTAGAACCCACATAAACCCCACTGTTTAAGGCACTGTTCATTATGACAGTCAATGAGAGCCTGCTGACATATGAATAAGCATAACCTCTGGAATGACCTAGACTCATATTGAAATTCATTAGCCATAAAAACACATCTGTATTTAATACTCTCCTCTTTTGGTAAAGATCATTTTCCATATGCATTGCTAGTTAGTACCTGATAATAAACCCTTGGGGTCAGGGAGGCTCATCCACAGGAGTCATGTCCTATGTCGAGGAGAACATTGTGCATTTAAAGACAAGAGTCATGTCCAATGTCGAGGAGAATGTTGTGCATTTAAAGCTGAGATTGCCTAAGAGAAAGGCCATATTTGAGCAATAAGGAGGCTTTCAGGACATAACCCTTATGCAATATATAATACTAGGCTCAGTTTCAATTTCACAAGAAAGTGTCTTAAGTACAATCATCAATATCAAGGGCCTGTGTAATAGTCTATATTCCTTCACTAGGTACCACCCATGTACTCAGGATATTCTTGCTGTTCTAATAGAGATGTAGCAGGAATCCACAGGATGGCCATTCAGTATTCTTTTAGTTATTATGTGTGTCTCCAATTATGAAGACAACACCACACAAACACTTGAACATATTCATATGCCTTAGTGGCATGCTCTAAGTGTGTCCTTCCCCACACATCCCCCCATCATGAATGACACACACCAGTAATCCTCCTCTGCCACTGTTGTGACCCTTCTGTGATCCTCAAACTCTCCAAACGTCATCAAAAACATCCCAAGATGCAGAGTGTGTCAACTACAATGTAAACGATAATCTATGCTTAGTAGCAAAGCTTCAAATTGTTTTCATCAATTGTAATGAATGTAACACACTAATGAAGGATGTTGTTAAAGTGGAAAAATGTGGGTGGTGCAGGGAGTGGGGCATTTGGGAATTCCCTATTTTTTTTGTAACATTTATTTAATTAAGTATGTTTTAAAAAATAAAAATATATATTAAAAGAACCCTCCCAAGATGACTTCACAGGTGTCTACCAATCATTCAAAGATGATTTAATACCAATCTTCTTTGAGTTCTTTAAAAAAATTGAATAGGAAAGAAGCCCAAATCACCCTAATACCAAAACAACATAAGGATTCTGCAAAAAAAATTACAGACCAATGTCTGTAATAAATCTAGATATAAATATCCTCAACAATATGCTTGCACACTGAATCCAAAAGCACATTTTAAAAGTTATATGCTAAGATCAATTAAGTTCTATCCCAGGTATGCAAGGGTGGCTGAACACAAATAAATCAGTTAGTGAAATAAACCACCTTAGTAAACTGAAGAAGAAATATAATATAATCCTCTCAATTTTCTGCCTCTCAATTGAGGCAGAAAATGCATTTACAAAATACAGAATCCTTTATTGATAAAATACACCGAAGAATTGGAATAGAAAGAAGTTTTCTCAATATGGTAAAGTACATATATGAAAAACCTGAAGCTAGCATTGTACTCAATGGTGAAAGAGACAAAACTTTCTTGCTGAGATCAGGAAAAAGACAAGGATGCCCACTGTCTCCCCTTTTATTCAATGTTGTGCTAGAAATTCTAGTTAGAGCAATTATGCTAAATAGAAACAAAAGGAACCCAAATATGAAAGTAAGAATTAAAACATTCACTATTCACTGATGATAATCTTTAGACAATACTGAAAAATCCACAACAAAGCCAAAGCTACTTGAAATAATAGACGATTTTAGCAAAGGGGCTGGATACAAGATTACAATGCAAAAATCAATAGCGTTGCTATACACTATTGATGTATAATCTGAGGAGGAAATAATTTTAAAAAGTTCTTTTATAATAACAACATAAACAATCAAATATTTAGTAATAAACTTGACAAAGGACATAAAGGATCTGTATTCAGGAACTACAAAACATTGCTAAAAGAAACTGAAGAAGATTTCAATAAATGGAAGGACATTCCATGTTCATGGATTGGAAGACTAAATATCATTAAGACGTCATTCTACCATAACCGATTTTCATATTCAATGAAATCCCAATAAAAATTCCAATAACTTTCTTTGCAGAAGTGGAAAAAACAATTATCAAATTTATTTGGAAGATAAAGGTCCTGAGATAGTCCAAAAGATCATTAAAATGAACAAAGTTGGAGGACTCTCATTTCCAGAAATTAATGCATATTACCTGGGTACAGTGGTGAAAACTGCAAGGTACTTACATAAAGACAGACAAATTGACCAATGGAACAGAACTGAGTACTCAGAAATAGATCCTCACATCTACAGTCAAGTGATTTTTGACAAGGCAGTCAAGCCCTCCCAACTGGGGCATTACAGTCTATTCAACAAATGGTGCTAGGACAACTGGATATCCATAGCCAAAAGAAAGAATGAAGAAACTTATCTCACATCTTATATAAATATTAGCTCAAAATGTACAAAGGATTTAATATAAAATCAACAAACAAGAAACTCCTAGAAGTGTAGGAAAATATCCTCAAGATCTTGTGGTAGGTGGTAGTTTCTTAAACCTTACACCTAAAGCACGAGCATGAAAGGAAAAAATTGTTAAATGGGACCTCTTCAAAATTAAACAATTTTGCACCTCGATGGACTTTATCCAAAGGCGAAAATGCAGCTGACACAATGGGATTAAATATCTGGCAATCATATTTCTGATAAGGGTTTAATATCCATGATATACAAACAGATCACACAACTCAAGAATAAAAAGACAAACTACCCAATTAAAAATGGGCAAAAGTCTTGAAAAAATGATTGTCCAAAGAATTAATACAAATGGTGAAAGAAACACATGGAAAAATGTTCAACATCTCTAGCCATTAGGGAAATGCAAATCAAACTTCTATGATATATATTTTCACACCTATTAGACTGGCCAGTATTAAAAAGCTGGAAAACTGTATATGTTGAAAAATATATGGAGCGATAGGAATGTTTATTCACTGTTAGTGGGAATGCAGGATGGTACAGCAATTGTGAAGCACTATTTGGCAGTTCCTAAGGAAATTGAATATAAACTTTCTGTGTGACCATTACTATGTATACATACCCAGAAGAACTGAGAGCAGAGACACACACAGACATTTGAACACTGATGTTCATGATGGCATTATTCACAAATCCCAAAAGTTGCAAACAGTCCAGCTGTCCATCACCTGATGAATGGATAAACATATTGTAGTGTATACACATGATGGAGTATTATGCAGCAATAAGAAAAATGAATTCATGAAGCATATGACAACATGGATGAACCTGAAGGGCATTATGTTGAGTGAAGTAAGTCAAACACAGACAAATAATGTGACTGTGCTATTAATGATCTAAACATATTGTGCAGTCTCATGAAGTTAATAATTATTAGTAGAATAGAGGTCACAAAAAAATAGAACGAGGGTAGAGAATGGAAAACAGGGTGTTAATCCATGCACAATTGGTACAAAAAAGATGTTTTTAAATCTTTGGAAATGAGTAGTAATGGTTAAAGAATACCATGGTGTTTTTAAACTAGCAGTGCTCTCGTATAGGTATGACTTTGGTTGAAAGGGAAAGCATATGGTCATGTATATTATTAGAAAGAAAGCTAAAAACTGCAACAGGGGCATGTATAGGATCATAAAAACTCATGTAAAACATGAATTGGGTTATATTGCATATCTAAGACTACTTTCTGAAAATATAAATACAAATATACTAGAGAGAAGGAAAATATTCACAGCAATGTACAGGGGGAAAGTATAAAGAGATTGAGAGGTGACGAGGTTTTTTTTTGTTTATTATTATTATTGAAATAATGAAAGTGCTCTAAGAGTCATTGAAGTAATGCACACTTGGGACGGATTTATGCTTTATTAATATGTATCAATAAAATTGATTTGATAAAAAATTTCAAATTTAAAAAATGTGATCCATTGTTCATAGTCAGAGTAAGCCTCAAATAACCAAGATTTTCAGGTCACGTGGATGCTTTCCAAACTGTGACTTAGGTTGTACTTTTGTGGGATACATGAGTTTGAGCAAATCCCCCCAAAATTCATGAAACTGCAACATTAGGGAAGAGTTTGCTACACAGTCAAGAAGTCAGGAGGTAAGGACTATAATGTATATAGTGATGATAATATCTGCTGTCAGGTATCAGAATATAATATTGCCAAAGAGCTTAAACATTATATAAAGCCTAAAAAAATGGCAAATACTACTCTGTTTTTACCATTTCCTGAAGGAATCTATGAAGAAAATGGGGGAGGGGAAAGATACCCAGCACACTGCAAAACAAAAAAATAAAACTCTTAAAGCGGAGGTAGAGAAGAAAAAGAAAACATGTAAGTTTTATGTACAGGGATCTTGTACCAGAGGTGAAAATTGTATCTGCATAGTGAATATCCATGCAAGTTTTAACATATAGTGAGAATACTGCAAGTTTTCTCATGCTCCACTGACTGCTGTAACACAAGAACTCCTGACTAGAGTTTTGGATACTGAAAAGAAGTCATAATATAAATAAATGACTTGGGTGTTTGAATGATTGAAATGACTCACAAATGAAAATATTTGTTATGGATGATAAATTTCAAACTTTTAAGTGAACATTATAACTTTGGAAAACTTGATCCACCTCTGTGAGCTTAAAAGCTTTCCTACAGATTTTTCTGGTAATGAAAATAAAGAATGGTTTCAAAAAATCTTTTATGATGAAACAGTTGGAAAATCTTCTTAAATTAGTAAACAATATTTTTCAATTGTTCAATTCTTGATATTACAAAATTATGCATGTGTAATACATAATCCTATCCACAATATAGACCAATTGATTTTAATGTGTAGTACAAAAGTTCATTTTTATCTATATGGCTTCAGATTCTACATTGCAACTAGAAATTTGTTTTCATTTTTCCATCTTTTTATTTCAAGCTTTTTAGGATAGGCTTTTTTTTTTTTTTTTAGAATAGTCTCTTTTTCTGGAGGATATAGTTGAAATTTGCTGTATGAGCCCCACAAGAATTCTTTTTCCTTTTTTAAGTGAATCAAGCCCATTCATGTATATTGTAATGACTGCTATGATTGGTACTATTTCTGTAATTTTATATGATAGTCATTGGGAATATGTAATATTTGCATGTTTTTTTTCTCTGTCATGTGTTTTCTTTGTTTTTTCATTAAATTTTTCTTTCTTCATCTCATTTTCATTATTTTGATGACTCCCTATTTTACCATTACCTTTTATTAAGATTTCATGCAAGTCAGTCCTTCTTGAGTACCATGTAATACAATCTTTCTTTTTTATATGATTTTTGTTTTTCTTGCATCTTTTTGGGGGTTTCTCACCTTTTTTCATTTCCTCATTTTTTAAAATTAGAGCAATTATAGTTTCACAGAAAAATCATGCAGAAAATGGAGTCCTCATATATCCCCACACATGAACAATTTTCCCTATTGTTAGCACATTGCATTAGTTCAGTACCTTTTTTGCAATTGATGGAAACAATATTATTAAAATTATTCCAGAAGGGAGTTCAGGGGCGGGAGGGGCCAAGATGGTGGCTGAGTGAACTTGCCTTGCGGTCTCTCGTGGGAAAAGGAGGCTGGGCGCCACTGGAGATTCTCCGAGGCCGGGCTTTTTCAGAATTTTTGCAGGGCAGGAAGTGCCTGGACATTGATTTGGTGGAAAGGTAACGGAGAGGATTGGTCTATAAGATATAATTTGGCTTCTATTGCCTGGAGGTGAGACCAGCAGACGGGTTGCTCAGTCCTTGGTGGGGCGGGGGAACCGCGGTATCGGGCGCTCCAGCTGCGCTTTTGGTGGCTCTGTGGTGCTAGGGAATTCGCGAATCCTGGGCGGCCGTTGGGAGGCTGAGGGAATGGACGCCTTTGCGAATCGATTTGGGGAGACAGATGGTGTTTTGTGAAGCGGGGGAATTTTTGATTGCGGACACAAATAATAGAGCTTCCACCTGGAGCCCCGCCCCCCAGGCCCAGCTGCCGATATGCAATGAAATTAGATTCTTAGTAATAAAGGGACATAATTGGGAGGTAGTTTCAGGGTGCGGTGAGGGAGGGGGACACGTCAGGAAGCCGATTGGGGAATATTTCGCAAAGCTTGGGAATTCCGGTTTTGGAATCCCTTTTGGGCATTTCCAACTGGAACCCAACCCACGGCAGGCTTCGGATCTGCTTCAGTAAATTGACTGCGGTGTAGAGGCGCCCTCAGCTGGCCGTTTTTTGGAATCACAGGGTGGGAGCTGTCCAAAAGCTGAATTGTCAATTTACCTACTAAAAAAAAAACCCTACTGAGTAAGTGAATTGCAGGGTTCAGACATAATATAGAGTTTGCGGATCTGACTTCCCCTATAGGGCTGACACCCAGCTGCGGGGCTCCCTGAGGGCTGTGTTACACTGCAGGGCTCCTAGGCTTCCTATTGACCAGATTTGACATTGCCAGGTCTGAATCCCCTAAATTCTGGTGGTCCATATCCGAGACTCACACCTCTTGAGTCTTCAATAACTCAGACTTTCCACCCCTGAATCCATCATGCCCTAAGGTCCATCTGAGATCCTTGAATGCCCTAGCCTTCAACTTTTGCGTTTTTTCTTTATCGTTTCATTTTGTTTTGTTTGTATTTTCATTTTACCTTATTTTTTTATTTTTTTTAATGTCCTGAATGCTACTATTGCATTATCCCCTAGTCTTTTCTCCCAGCATATCCCCTAAAGTCTTTTTTTAAATTCAGTTATTTAGGGTTTTTTAAAAAAATTTTTTCTACTTATTTCATTTTAACTCAATTATACAATAAGTGCTGCAGGGAACACCTCACATTTGCTGGGTTTTCGCATCCTCCACTGCCTCATTTCTGTGTGAACTGACTTAGGCTACCAACACTATCCCCTTTCCCCTACATCTTGATATCCACCATCATCTACTGTCTCTCTTATATTCCACCTCCCACCTCCCTTTCTTTGATCCACAAAGTGTCTAACTCTTAATTTCTAATACCTCTGTTTTGTGTTCTGTCTGTTATCCACTCTTGAAACTATTACCTTTCTTTTCTCTTTCCCTCTCTCATGAAAACAATAGCTTTTTAGGGCATAACATATTCCTCTCATATTCAGTCATCTACCTCATAATAGGTACTCTACCTACTGCTATAACTCTACACAATTTACATGAATCTAACCTTCAACCTCCCAGATCTCATATTCTTGCTTTGTTAACATATATCACCAATACTACTTTACACGTTTTCCTTGCTTACACAATTGCCTTTCCCCGGCACTAACATTTTCCTCTAAAGTGAACTTAACCAGCAACAAGAAATTAGAGTAAGAAGAACAAAGTGAAAAAGAAAAGATATAACACTTATGCAAAAACAACAGCTAACTAATCTCTAAGAGTAGACAAAGAATATAAGGAACTGAATAAACCCGTCAAGATTAAATGATGACGAGATAGCAACAAAAAACTACAAATCAAACCAGTAATCAGGAAAACATGGCTGAATCCAATCAAACTAAAAATCAGGAAGGGGAGCAGAACTTTGCACAAGCAATGAAAGATCTCAGAACATTTATGACCGACAAATTTGATAAAGTAATGAAAGAGGTTAACAACATGAAGACAACACTGGGAGGGGAAATTGCAGACATATGCAAAAAGATAACAGATATGATGGGAATGACCAACACAGTTCAAGAAATCAAAAATACACTTGCAGCCAATATCAGCAGACTAGAAGAGGCAGAGCAGAGAATTAGTGATGTGGAAGACAGTACATCAGAAATCAAACAGATAGTGGAAGGGATCGATAAAAAGATAGAAAAAATCCAGCTAGGACTGAGGGACCTGAGTGAAAATGCAAAACCCTCAAACATACGTATTATAGGCATTCCAGAAGGAGAAGAGAAGGGAAAGGGGTCAGAAGGAGTGTTGCAGGAAATAATGGCTGAAAACTTCCCAAATCTACTGAAAGAATCAGATGTGCATATCCAAGAAGCACAGCGCACTCCACTAGTCATAAACCCCAAGAGGCCCACCCCAAGACACATACTTGTCAAATTATCCAATGCTCAAGACAAAGAGAAAATCCTAAAAGCAGCAAGAGAAAAGAAAACCATCACATACAAGGGAAGCTCCATAAGATTAAGTGCTGATTTCTCATCTGAAACCATGGAGGCAAGAAGGCAGTGGTATGATATAGTCAAGGAACTAAAGGAAAAAAATTTCCAACCAAGAATACTCTATCCAGCTAAACTAGCATTCAAACGTGATGGAGAGTTTAAAATATTCGCAGATAAACAGAAACTGAAAGAGTATACCAACAAGAAACCTCCCCTTCAAGAAATTCTAAAGGGAGTTCTGCAGGAAGAAAGGAAAAAAACAGGACAGGCAGAGTTGGAGGAGAGTATAAGAGCAACAAAAAAAGACAAAAATAGAAGGAAAAAATACAAAATATGACAAACACAAATACAATCAAAATATGGCTAACACAAACAATTCCTTGAAAGTAATAACACTGAATGTCAATGGATTAAACTCACCTATCAAAAGATTCAGACTGGGAAATTGGATAAGGAAATATGACCCATCCGTATGGTGTCTACAAGAGACACATCTTAGACCAAGAGACTCATGGAGGTTGAAAGTGAATGGCTGGAAAACAATCATACAAGCAAACAACAAACAAAAAAAGGCAGGAGTAGCTATATTAATATCAGACAAAATAGACTTTAAATGTGAAACAATTGTGAGAGACAAAGAAGGATACTATATTTTAGTGAAAGGGAAAATCTGTCAAGAGGATCGAACAATCATAAATATTTATGCTCCTAAAAAGGGTGCCTCCAAATATGTGAGGCAAACACTGGAAAAACTAAGTGAAAGAATAGATGCATCTACAATTATAGTAGGGGATTTTAATACACCACTATCAACTCTGGACAGAACATCTCAAAAGAGAATCACTAAAGAAACAAAATATTTGAACAATATATTAGAGGAGCTGGATCTAATAGACATATATAGATCATTACACCTAAACACAGCAGGATATGCATTTTTCTCAAGTGCACATGGATCGTTCTCCAAGATAGACCATATGCTAGGCCACAAAGAAAGGCTTAATGAATTAAGAAAGATTGAAATCATACAAAACAATATCTCTGACCACAGTGGAGTCAAGCTGGAAATTTGCAAGGGACAGAGACACAGATTTCACACCACGATTTGGAAATTAAACAGCACACTCTTAGAAAAACAGTGGGTCAAAGAGGAAATCTCAAAAGAAATCATTGACTACCTTGAAACAAATGGTAATGATAACACAACATACCAAAATTTATGGGATGCAGCAAAAGCATTACTGAGAGGGAAATTTATAGCCATAAACTCATATATCAAAAAAGAAGAAAGAGCAAAAATTGAAGAACTAACTGCACTTCTGAAGGAATTAGAAAAACAACAACAAAGTAATCCAAGAGGAAGAAGAAGGAGGGAAATAACAAAGATAAGAGCAGAACTAAATGAAATAGAAAATAAGAAAGCACTTGAAAAGATAAACAAGACAAAGAGCTGGTTTTTTGAGAAGATCAACAGAATTGACAAACCTTTAGTGAGACTAACAAAGAAAAAAAGAGAGAAGATGCAAATACACAAAAAAAGAAATAAGAAAGATGATATCACCACTGACCCCACAGAAATAAAGACTATCATAATGGATACTTTGAAAAACTATATTCCAACAAAAATGACAATTTAGAGGAAATGGACAAATTCCCAGAAACACATAAGCAACCCATATTGACGAAAGAAGAAACTGATCATCTTAACAAACCAATCACAAGCAGACAGATAGAATCAGTCATTAAAAATCTCCCAACTAAGAAGAGCCCAGGGCCAGATGGCTTCACAGGTGAATTCTACAAAACATTCCGGAAAGAACTAACACCAATACTGCTGAAACTATTCGAAAAAATCAAAACAGAAGGAACATTGCCGAACTCCTTCTATGATGCCAACATTACCCTAGTACCAAAGCCTAACAAAGACACCCCAAGAAAGGAAAATTACAGAACGATTTCTCTAATGAACCTAGATGCAAAAATACTTAACAAAATACTTGCTAATTGTATTCAACAACACATTAAACGAATTATACACCACGGCCAAGTGGGATTTATTCCAGGTATGCAAGGATGGTTCAACAGAAGAAAATCAATCAAAGTAATACACCATATAAACAGACTGAAGGAAAAAAATCACATGATTATATATATAGATGCAGAAAAAGCATTTGACAAAATACAGCACTCTTTCTTGATAAAAACACTTCAAAAGATCGGAATACAAGGAAATTTTTTGAACATGATAAAGAGTATATATGAAAAACCTACAGCCAACATTGTTTACAATGGAGAAATCCTAAAATCCTTCCTTCTAAAATCAGGAACAAGACAATGATGCCCATTGTCTCCCCTTCTATTTAACATTGTCTTAGAAGTATTTGCTGGAGCACTGAGGCAAGAACCAGATATAAAAGACATTCAAATTGGAAAGGAAGAAGTCAAAATTTCATTATTTGCAGATGACATGATCCTATACATAGAAAACCCTGAGAGATCTACAACAAAGCTTCTAGAACTCATAAATGAGTTTAGTAAAATCACAGGTTATAAGATCAATGCACAAAAATCAGTAGCATTTCTGTATACCAATAATGAGCAAGATCAGGAGGAAATCAAGAAACAAATACCATTCACAATAGTAAGTAAAAAAATCAAATACTTAGGAATAAATTTAACTAAAGAGGTAAAAAACTTATACACTGAGAACTATACAAGACTGTTCAAGGAAATCAAAGAAGACCTAAATAAATGGAAGAATATTCCTTGTTCATGGATAGGAAGACTGAATATTATTAAGATGTCTATCCTACCAAAACTGATCTACACATTCAATGCAATCCCAATAAAAATCAATGCAGCCTTCTTTAAGGAACTAGAAAAACTAACTATGAAATTTATTTGGAAAGGAAAGAGACCCTGAATAGCCAAAGACATACTGAAAAAGAAAAATGAAATTGGAGGAATCACACTACCTGACTTCAAAACATACTACAAAGCTACGGTGATGAAAACAGCATGGTATTGGCATAAGGACAGACACACAGACCAATGGAATCGAATTGAAAGCACTGATATAGAACCTCACATATATAGCCACATAATATTCGATAAAGCCACCAAACCCTCTCAACTGGGAGAGAGTGGCCTATTCAACAAATGGTGTCTGGAGAACTGGATAGCCATATGTAGAAGAATGAAAGAGGATTACCATCTCACACCTTATACAAAGATCAACTCAAGATGGATCAAAGTTCTAAATATAAGAGCCAAGACCATTATATATATATATATATATATATATATATATATATATATATATATATATATATATATATATAGCAACCTTAGAGAGTAGTGTAGGGAAACATCTACAGGACCTTGTAATAGGAAATGGATTCATGAATATCACAACAAAATCATGAGCACCAAAAGAGCTAATAGATAAATGGGACTTCCTCAAAATTAAAGCCTTCTGTGCCTCAAAGGAGTTTTTCAAGAAAGTAAAAAGGGAACCCACACAGTGGGAGAAAATTTTGGCAACCATATATCTGATAAGAAACTTATAACTTGTATATATAAAGAACTCTTACATCTTGAAAATAAAAAGGTAAACAACCCATTTAAAAAATGGGAAAAAGATTTAAACAGACACTTCTCCAATGAAGAAATACAAATGGCTAAAAAGCACATGAAAAAATGCTCCAAATCTCTAGCTATCAGGGAAATGCAAATCAAAACTGCAATGAGATACCATCTTACACCCATAAGATTGGCAGCTATGAATAAAACAGAAGAATACAAATGCTGGAGAGGATGTGAAGAAAGGGGAACACTCATCCACTGCTGGTGGAAATGCAGAAGGATCCAACCATTCTGGAGGACAGTATGGTGGTTTCTCAAAAAACTAGCCATAGATTTGCCATATGACCCAGCAATACCACTGCTGGGTATATACCCAGCAGAAATGAAAACAAGGACACAAACCGATATATGTACACCAATGTTCATAGCAGCATTGTTCACTATTGCTAAAAGTTGGAATCAACCCAAATGCCCATCAACAGATGAGTGGATCAATAAAATGTGGTATATACACACAATGGAATACTACTCAGCCATAAGAACAAATACACTACAAACACACGTGATAACATGGATGAATTTTGAGAACCTTATGTTGAGTGAAGCAACTCAGGCATTGAAGGACAAATACTACATGACCTCAATGATATGAAATAAGCAAGCTGCCTCAGAGAGCAAGAGACTGAACGATAGGCTTACAGGAAATAGGGGGGTGGAGGAAGGAAGTGAGCCGAAGTCTGCAGGGGTGGAATTTATGACGAGCTGGTGGTAAGTATGAACACAGAGAAGAGATAAAATGGGGGCAAGGGGTTGCCTTTGGGAGGGGCTTTGCGGGTTTGAGGGTGGCTGGGGATGGGCGGATGGGTAATATTGCCCAAAAGGGGGGGGGGGATAGCATACAAACATAGGAGAGTGTCAGGTGTTGGTGGAGAGTAAAATGCCGAGAAATCATACCAAAATATAATTAAGAGTGTTACCTGTTTAGAATGCTCGGAGGGGATGGTCCCATGCGGGACCGGCTCCTGGGGAATGTCTGAATGCTCATTTTGCCAGAGTGGGTGGCACCATTGGGTAGAGACCCAAGTAGTGAGCGTGGGGGTGGACCCACATCCTGGGGTGGACTAATGCCATCAAATAGAGGGAACTGTATCTCTCGAGAGAAAGGGTGGCTCCCAGGGCATTGGGGCAGTTGAGCAAGTTAGGCCCTGAACACTATTCCAACTATCTCTGGTCTCTGGTCGTGGCTCCTTCGGAAACGGAGGTTGGCTGTCACCATGGGCACCAAGGTGGATGGGAAAATGGATGTTAAATGTGTGGAACCAAGGTAAATGAGGGGTAAGAGAGGAGTTTCGCGAGAGTACACAAGGGTGGATATAAAACATGTAATATTACACCATAACATATAGGAGACAATAGACTGATAATGTAAACCATAATGTAAAACATAGGATAATTAAAAAATTAGAAAACTGTGTATCCTAAAGTATGCACCACAATGTAAGCACAGATGTCACCTTGTTTGAAAGCTATTGTCTCAGACTCTGTACATCAATTTAAGTAAATATGATGTGAATAGGGTGTAAAAGTATCGCTGTGGAAGGGAAAAGGTTTTGTGATGGGTGTGTGGGAATACTGTATATTATATATATGAATTGCTGTGGTCTAGAGCTCTTGTTAAGAGAAGTTCAATAATTAGGGGGAAAAAAAAAGAAAAAGATAGGATGTAGAATTTTTTCCAAGTCAACATGTATTCTATATCTTACCTTTAAACCCATCGCTATATGCCATTTAGCTAGTAAGGGATGCTGACATTATATTGGGCTTCAATTTTCAGGAAGTTCTGGATCACAGAGTGGTTCAACAATGGCAATGGAGAAATACTGGTATAGGATACTATTGACAGGTGATATATGGCTGACAGGGAGCTATACAGGACATATGTCCAGGGTGCATGGTAATGTTTGGATATACTCATATTGGCAACAATTAAAAACTACAGCTGGGGGGGTACTGCGTTCCTGGCCGGTGGTGCTCTGTTGTGGTCACTAGGGGAGCAGCGACAGTCTCCCAGGTGCAGCAGCAAGGACCAGGAAGGAATGAGGGTCCAACAGTGAGCCCCTGATACTAATGACTATGCTTGTGAGCTGATATGCCTGAAATAAGAACAAGGCCTAGAGCAGCATTGTGCCTGGGAATTTCCTCCTGACAGCCTTCATGTTACTCAAATGTGGCCAGTCTCGAAGCCAAACTCAGCATGTAAATGCAATGTCTTCCCCCCAGCGTGGGACATGACACCTGGGGATGAGCCTCCCTGACACCGAGGGATCACTATCAACTACCAACTGATGATGCAATTGGAAAATGACCTTAAATGGAAGTTTCAATGCGGATCAGTAGAATACCCCTGTCTACATAAAATAACATGACTTTAAAATGCTGTTTGACCTAATGTAAGGGAGAAATGGAAAGGAGAAATGAGTTTATATGGCTACGAATCTCTAAAAAAGAGTCTGGAGGCTGTCAGAAGGATTGCCCTTATGCACAACTGAGCAGAGTCTAAGAGACAGATAAAGTAGATACAACCCCCAGGTATTGGTTCCTTTGAGGGCTAAAGAGGCCCATGGGTGCTATGGTCATGGCAGATGGGGTTAACTGCCATGTCAGATGGCCCTTCTTTGGAGCTGGTGTTTATGCGTGATGAATCTGGACTCAGATGGGATCTCTCTTCATAAGACTTTCATGCTAATGTGCTGGAGTTGTAGTTGGTGTTGGGGTTTAAGATATATTTAGGGGATCTGAATCTCTGGACTGACAATGTGATAGCCATGCCCTGAGCCTCAACAGACTCCAGCACCTACAATCTGATTTATTGGACTCATCTCACTCACCTAAGATGGAGTTGAAGAAGGACAACCACCACACCATGGAGCCTAGAGTGCCTACAGCTGAAAGTGGGAGGATTGCATCCAGTATTCATGTGGAATCTGAGCCTCCTCTTGACATAGAGGTGCAATGGACACAACCAATCCAATGTCCACAGAGAAAAGGTGGCATTGGAGTGGGAAAAGTGGACATGGTGGCTAATGGGTATGGGGAATGGCAGGAAGAGACGAGATGTGGAGGCGTCTTTGGGACTTGGAGCTGCCCTGGATGGTTCTTCAGGGGCAATCACCGGACATTGTAAATCCTCACAGGGCCCACTGGATGGAATGGGGGAGAGTATGGGCCATGATGTGGACCATTGACCATGAGGTGCAGAGGTGCCCAGAGATGTACTTACCAAATGCAATGGATGTGTCATGATGATGGGAATGAGTGTTGCTGGGGGAGGAGTGGTGGGGTGGGGGTGGTGGGGTTGAATGGGTCCTCATATATTTTTTTAATGTAATATTTTTACAGAATCAATAATAAAAAAATAAATTAAAAAATTTAAAAAAATAAAATAAAATAAAATATTCTAAGTATGGAGGAGAAAAAAATTATTCCAATCACTAAAATAAAACAAAACTGAAAAATCCAGACAAAAGATCTGTTATGGTCACCATACAAAAGTGATTTCAAATGCCCTCCAGAGGCAGCAGCATACTAGGATTGGGATCCTATTGAATAGTTTTCCTAACCAAGGTAAAAGAAAGTCCAATCCTGAAAGCCTTGAAAAAGTCATGTTGGTTTTCATTCAAACCCAATTACCATTTGCGCCTCTAGGGCGAATAAACTTTTTTTTAACATTTTAATCAGGGGCCTGTGATTTTTTAACCCACAATAAAATTACTGTCCATATGCTAGCTCTTTTGACACAGAGATTAATGAAGCTCCCATATATGAGGACAGCACCAGTACCACAGTTAACTCCCTGATTATCCCTCCAATCTAAGAAGGTAAGTAGAGCAGATATTATCACCCCCATTTTAGAAAAGAGAAAATTAAAATCAAGGAGGGGATGAACTTCTGATCCACATTGTACATAAATGGCAGAGTAGAAGGCATAATTATGAACTAGAATCAATGTCTTTCAACCTCTTATGAAATCCTAGATTCCACCTGGACTAGGTTTTCCCTGGCTGTAGCAGTGGAAAGTGTTTTGGAAAATGAGGTAAAGGTGCAAGTGGTGGTCCTAAGCACCAGCTTCATTGCTCAGATATCAATTGAAAGACATGCACAGACCATATGCTGGACATATCGTGAGAACTGAGTAATCCTGGGGAAAACTTCTCTAATGTCCTGATGTAAAGTGGTGAAGGGATGATGTTTGAGATTTATATGAGCACAATTTTTGATCTGCCCAGTCTGAGAATATAGGTGAATAGATAATTGCACCTAGTTTTTATTTTTCTTATTAGGTAAATAAATCTCAGAATTTCCCTTTCAATAGCATTTATCATGACAGTAAACTTCCTCAAACATTTACAAAGTCAGCATGTCTGAAAACAGAAGATTTTCAGCTATCCATCTTTTTTTCATTTTTATTGTGTTTTTTAAGATACATAGATTACAAAAATGTTACAGTAAAAAATATAAGAGCTTCCCATATACCGCACACGCAAGCTCCCCTACTCATCCCACAACAACCTATTTCATCATTGAGTCACATTCATTGCATTTGGTGAATACATTTTGGATTACTGCTGCACCAGATGGATGGTAGTTTACATTGTAGTTTACACTCTCCCTAAGTACATTCATTGGGTTCTTATCACAACAGATTTTAGGACACCATCAGAAAGCAAATGATAGAGAATAAAAAGCTGGAAATAGAGATGTAGGAAACACTAGTGTAGAGGTAGTAGCTGAAATCATAAAAGTAGATGTTTCTCCAACATTCAATATGGGCAAAATCTATAAGCTGGAGGGATATAGTTGGTCAGTAGATGGGGGTGATTGTGATGTAGTGATGTGATTGTCTTCTATGGTACAGGAATGTGAGTGGATGTAGGGTGGGGTGTAGGTTGGACTACCCATGGAACTGGGGGTGATGTTTGAAGAAAGGAGGTGAACTATGGGGATTTTCAGGTCTATGATTAAAACTACAATGATGAGAACATTATTCTGGCAAATACGATAGGAGAGGGTTATGGTGTAAGATGTTGGGGTTGAGGATATATGCAAAATAGGGCATACCTGGGGCATGCCTCTATGGAATATGACAATGTTCATCTTGTCATAGTGTGTTATCTCAGTGGGTGGAGATCCACACAGTAAACAAGAAAATATTACACTCCTATCCTGGGGAGTCTTGCTAATGTTCTCAATTAAAGGGGCAAGAATCTCTCGAGTACATAGGCAGTGCCTAAAAAAGGAAACAGACTAGTATGAAAAGCCCTCAATAATATTTTATGCAACTTATGAAACATTCTTCAAAAATTGGAACTTATTAATTACCATAGGTTCCAGGGAACAGGGAGGGAAATACAGAAAAGATGGAACATAGGGCATTTTTAAGCATTACAAATGTTCTGCATGATCTTGCAGGACATTTTAAATTTTGTCCAAATCTATAAAAATGCATGTTGCAAAATGTAAACCATGTGTAAATATTGATCATGTTTAGTAGCAATGCTTCAATATTTGTACATCAATTGTAACAAATGTACCATCCATATGTAAAATTCTATTTAAAGTAGATGGTGGGAGAGGAGGAAGGCTTTGAATGTATGGGAATCCTCCATGATTTCTATGTGACTTTTCTGTAACCTCCATCTTTGAAGATAAAGCAAAAATAAAAAGACACTGGAGGAACATACAAAACACATTGTCACTGTACATAAGAGATAAACATTACAGTGATGAATGACATGATGAATAAAAATCATTTTATTTTTTATCCTCTATTTTTGTATTTTATTTATTTTTACTATTATTTTATTTTATTTTATTAATGATTTTATTTGGTGATTTTTTGGCTTTGTTTTTGTGGAGGTTTTGGCTCACAGAAGGGTCACAACTGTGGCAGGAGAGGATCACTCATGCAAGGTCTTGGTAATGGGGTGACATGTGGGGAGGGGTTCATCTGGGGCATGCCTCTACGGCATAGGAATAAGTTCAAGTGTTCATGGGACTTTGTATTGGTAGGTGGAGACCCACACAATACCCAAAAGAATATTGAATTCCCACCCTGAGGTGTCTTGCTACATTCTTTAATAGAGTGACAAGAATCCTCCCAGTACATGGGCAGTGCCTAATGAAGGAGAAGAGACCATTACATCAGGCCTTTGATATTAGTGATTGTTCTTATGAACCTCTTCTTGTGAAATACAAACTTAGCCTAGTATTATGTAGTGCCTAAGAGTTACATCCTGAATGCCTCCATATATCTCAAATGCGGACTCACTTTAAGCCAAACTAAGCATGTAGATTAAATACCTTTCCCTGGCATGAGACATGACTGTTGGGGAGCAGCTTCCCAGGCCACAAGGAATTATTACTAAGTGCTGACTAGCAATGCATCTGGAAAAAGATCTTGATCAAGAGGGAGAAATATTAAATACAAATGATTTTTGTGGCTAATAGATTTCAAAGTGATCCAGGAGGTTACTGCAAGGGTTATGCTTATGCGCATCCTAGAAGGATCTCATTGATTGCCACAGTAAATGGTGCCTCAAACAACAGGAATCCTGAGGGCCCTAGAGACATCTAGACACTATAAGCAGGGCAGACAATTTCATGAATTCAGTACCCTATTAGTGAGCCTTCATTTCTAATTCATGCCCACAAATGTAGCAGAGTTAATCTCATTTATAATTTCCCTACACATGGCTCTTATGCCCCACTTATTTGAATTTATAATTAGCACAATACCTGTTAAATATATGACCCAGAGACTTAAGTCTTTGGTCTGTTCATATGGTGGATAAGCCCAGAATCTTAGCACAGCTGCAGCCAACATCTACTTTCCAATTCATTGGACTCACCCAGGATAAATAACAAAATTGTGATGGACAGTGCCAACCAAAAAAACTGCAAGCAAGATGGTTCTATCCATCTGCCCCATGGGATTTAAGCCCCCCTCAGTTAGAAAGAGTGTGGACATCACTATACTAAAATCATCAAGATTGGGTAATGAACAATGGGCTAAAGTAGATTTATTATTATTATATTATAGAATTATTTTTATTTTAACAATGGAAGAACTTGTAACACTGATATAAAAGCAGTAACCACTGGGGGTTCTGAGAGGAGGGAAAGAGAAGGAGAGGCTTAACATGTGGTCTTTTTTGGGACATTGGAATTGTCCTGAATGACATTGCAATGACAGATACTGGCCATTATAGATTTGGGTAAAACTTAAAATTGTTCGGGACAAAGTTTGCACTATAAGGTAAACTACAGTCTGTGGTTAGTAGCAATGCGTCAGTATATGTTCATCAATTGTAATAACTGTACCACATTATTGAAAGAGGTCATTAATGTGGGAAATTGTGAGAGAGGTAGGGTGTGTGGTATATGTGAATCCCTTATATTTTTGATGTTATATATATATAAAATCTAAAGCATCTTTAAAAATAAAATATATTTAAAAACAGATACTTTTTACCAATGTGAATGGATAGCATGAGAAAAACAATGGACCTAGTTAGTAACCTAGGGAAGAGAAAAGTTTAAGAGCTTGGCATGGGAAGGACTGTCCCAGAAGGAATACAAAAGGAAATAGACATAGAGATAGGAAGAAAATAACAGGATGGTTGCTGGAGAAAAATAATGCAGCAAAGTTTCAAAAAATGGGGACTATCCAGCAATTCCACTGCTGAGTGTATATCCAGATCTGAAATTAAGAACACAAACTGATATATGCACATCAATGTTCATAGCAGCATTATATACTATAGTCAAAAGTTGGAATCAACCCAAATGTCCATCAATGGATGAATGGATAAATAAATTGTGGTATATACATACAATAGAATACTACTCAGCTATAAGAATGAATAGAGTATAAACACATGTGATAACATGGATGAATCTTGAGTACCTTACGTTGAGTGAAGCAAGCCAGGCACTGAAGGACAAATACTACATGACCTCTCTGATATGAAACAATCAAACTGAGCTGTCTCAGACAGCTAAAGACTGGAAGATAAGTTTAAAGGAATCTGGGGGGGGGAGAGGAAGGTTGCGAACTGACACCTACATGGGTGAAGTCTATGTCAAGCTGGAGGTAAGTATTTGTACAGGGAAAGGATAAGATGGGGGCATAGGGATATGTTTGGATTGGGATTTGTGGGCTTCAGGGGGCTAGCGTTGGGAGGATGGGTCAGATGACCCAAGGAATTGGGGGGGAGGGCTGGGGGAAACCACTGAATATGGGAGAATGTCAGGTATATAGTTGAAACTATTGTTGAGAAAACTTTAGAAAATATAATAAGAAAGGAATGCATGTTTAAGGTGCTTAAGGGGGGGCATCTGGTACAGGGGCAAGCTTCTAGGGAGTATGTGAGTGCTCATTTTGTCATAGTGGGTTATATCATTGAGTGGAGACCCATACAATGAGTGTGAAGGTGTACCCACAACCTAGGGAGACCTGATGTTCCCGAAGAGAGGAAATTGTGTCTCTCAAGAGGATCACTGACTCCCAATTAATTAGGGCAGTCTAGTACATATAGCCCTCAGCATTGTTGCAGTATCTGGAAATCTGGTTCCTCAAGTAGAGAAGATTTAGTGTCATGGTGTGTCCTGAGGGGAGGGGGAGAGAGGTATAGCATGGATGGAAGAAGGGAACTGGGGGGCAATGGAAGTGATCCACAAGATCATGCAATGATGGACATGTCAAATTACATCTAAAGTGTATAAAGGTCTATAAACTAAAATGTAAACTATAATGTAAAACATAAGGAAACTAAAATTTAGAAATTTGTACAGTCTAAAATATAAACAATAATATAAATGAAAATAGAATCATGTTTGATAGCTATGTTTCAAAATTTGTACATCAGCTGCAGCAACTCTAACATGAATATGTAAAGAGATCATTGCTGGGGAAAGGGGAAAAGGGTTTGATGTAGGATATCTGGGAGTCTCTTACATTGTGTATGTGAATTACTGTGATCAAAAACTTTTTTGAACACAAAATTAAAAATTAGAAAAAAAGAAAGGATGTAGACACTGAGGAAGAAATGAAAGTGCCTTGCCACTGTACATACA
This sequence comes from Dasypus novemcinctus, assembly GCF_030445035.2. Lineage (NCBI taxonomy): Eukaryota > Metazoa > Chordata > Mammalia > Cingulata > Dasypodidae > Dasypus > Dasypus novemcinctus. Next base: position 88,925,386 of record NC_080704.1, on the reverse strand, counting down.
GGGCAAAACCTATTACAGTGATGAAAGGCAAAATATTAAAAAAAAGCTTTATAATATTTTTCATTTTATTAATACACCAATTTCTTTTTACTTTATTTTAGTATTTCTAAATTACTATGTATTCTATTTCTAAACCTTAAACCCATCACTGTATTTCAATTTCCTATTAATTGAATTTGGCAATATATTAGGATTCATTGTTGAAGTTTCGGACCACAGAGAGGTTCAACTATGACAGGTGAAGAACTCTGTTGTGGGGTGTTATTGATGGGGGGCACATGAGTGGAGGGGAGTTCTCCAGGGCACATATATATAGGGAACATAAATATGTTAGGATATTTGTTGGGTATTTTTATAATAGTTACAGTTACAAGTGTCAACTGAGGGAGTGCTGAGTTCCCACCTAGGGGAGCACTGTCACATTCCCCAATGGAACAACAATAATCCCCAAGTGCAACCGCAAAGATCAACAAATAAGGATGGTCCAATAACGACCCCTAGATACTGATGACTATTCTTAGAAACCTTTGTGCCTGAAATATGAACTAGGCCTAGAGCTGCAGGGTGCCTAAGAATTATGTCCTGAAAGACTCCATGCTGCTCAAATGTGGCCACTCTCTAACCCAAACTCGGCATGTAAAACATTACCTTCCCCCCAGCGTGGGACATGACTCTTGGAGATTAGCCTCCCTAGTGCCAAAGGATTACTATCAACAATTAATTGGAGAAGCAACTAGAAAGAGACCTTGAATAAAAGGGTCAATTCAGACCTAGCAGAATATCTCAGCCTACATGTTGGATCATGTGTGAAAAATTGCTCTTTGACATTGAGTAAAAGGAGGAAATGGCAAATACAAATGAGCTGATATGACTAAGAATCTTCCAAAAAGAGTCAGGATGTCAACATAGGAGTGGTGCTTACACACACCTCAGCAGGACCCCAGGAAAAGCCAAAGTAGATACAACCCTAGGTAGTGGTTCTCCTGAAGGCTATGGAGATCTACAGGGTAGATAGTCATTGCAGATGAATTTGGAGCTCTATGCCATGTCAGAGGGCCCCAATTTGGAATTTGTGCTCCTGAGTGTGACGGAGCTGGACACAGATGTGACTTTTCTACACATGCCTCTTCTGTCATGTTTACTGAACCTGTGGTTGGTGCTAGGGATGGTCCATACTCAGGAGACTTGAATCTCTGGACTGCACATATGCCAGCTGGGCCCTGAGCCTCAGCAGAATGACAACTCCTACTCTCTGGTTTTTTGGTCTTACCCAGGTCAGCTAAGATGGACATGAACATGGTCAACCACCACACCAGGGAATCAAGAGTGCCTACAACTGTGAGCAGAGGAATTACATCCATCATCCATTTGGAATCCAAGCCCCCTCTTGCTCTAGAGGTGGAGGGGACATCGCCATCCCAGGGTCCACAGACTGGAGGGATAAAATATGGACTAGAGTGGACTTACTCATATTCTACTATAAAACGATTGTGGTGAGTAATAGAAGAAATTTTACTAAGTGGAGAAAGTGACCACAATATTTGCTGAGGGCAGGGAGCAGTAGAAGAGATATGATGTGGGGGCAGTTTGGGGATTTTGAGTTGTCCTTAATAATACTGCAGTGTCAGATGCTGGACTTTATATATCCTTCCATAACCCACTGAATGCACTTAGGGAGAGTGTGAACTACAGGGTAAATTATTATCTGTATAGAGCAGCAGTGCCCCAAAATGTGTTCACTGAGTGTGATGAGTGTGCCACAACCATGGGGGTGGTGTTGGTGTTGGAGGAGTCGGGTTGGGAGGTGGGGGACATACAGGAACCTTTTATATTTTTTAGTGTAACTTGTTTTTGTGATGTATATATCTTCAAAAAATACAATTTACAAAAATAATGTGGTGGGGGTGGGGAGTGTTATATGGGAGCCTCTTACATTTTCTTTTTAATGTTTTCATTTTAAGATTTATTTTTTACTTATTTCCCCTCCTCCACCCTTTGTCTGCTCTCTGTGCCCATTTGCTCTGTGTTCTTCTGTGACCGCTTCTATCTTTATCAGTGGCACCTGCAATCTATGTTTCTTTTTGTTGCATCATCTTGTTGTGTCAGCTCTCCATGTGTGTGGCACCATTCTTGGGCAGGCTGCATTTTCTTTTGCACTGGGCGGCTCTCTTTACGGAGTGCACTCCTTGTGTGTGGGGCTCCCCTACACAGGGGACAACCCTGCATGGCACGGCACACCTTGTGCGCATCAGCGCTGTGCATGGGCCAGCTCCACATGGATCAAGGAGGCCTGAGGTTTGAACCATGGACCTCCCTTGTGGTAGGCAGAAGCCCTATTCATTGGGCAAATTCTGCTTCCCTTTTTAATGTTTTTTAATGTAGCATTCCTTGTGATCTATTAAATTTAATTTAAAAAAATTAAAAAGTGGGGTGAAGAGTGACAATCACTTTAAATAATTCAAGGTCAATGAGAAAATATCACTTTATGTGTTGATTGGGAAGTCATTAGTGTTGGTCAAAAACATATTTTCAATAGAAATTGGGGCATATAGGATTTCTGAGGAAGTGGGAAGTAAGCAAGCAGATGCAGTGGGAACAGATTACATGAAGAAGATGTTTAGATTTGAATAGATAATAAAATCAGAGGTGAGACAAGGCAAGGTGGTGGCTGAGTGATCTTACCTGATGGTCTCTCTGGCAAAGAAGCAGCTGGGCAGAATTGGAGGTTCTCCGGAACCAGGCTGTTTCAGGATTTTTGCAGGGCAGTAAGAGTCTAGACATCGATTTGGTGGGAAGGTAACGGAGAGGATTAGTCTATAAGATATAATTGAAACTCTATTGCATGGAGGTGAGAGCTGCATGCAGGATGCTCCCTCCTGGGGTGGGTGGAGCCACGGAACTGGTGCTGTGGCTGCACTTTTTGGAGGCTCTGCGGTACTGGGGAATTCGTGAGCCCTGGGCGGGCTGTTAGGAGGTTGACAGGACGGGACACCTTTGCAGACCGATTTGGGGAGATGAACGGGGGTTTTGTTGTGAAGAGGGGAATTTTTGATTGCAGACACAAATAATAGCGCTTTCGCCTGGAGCCCCGACCCCCCAAGCCCGGATGCCGATCTGCAGTGGACTTAGATTACTGGCAATAAAGGGACATAACCGGGAGGCAGTTACAGGGAGTGGCGGGGGGTGGGGGGACACGTCTGAAAGCAGATTGGGGGAATATTTTGTGAAGCTTGGGAATTTCGGTTTTGGACTCTGTTGTTGGCGTTTCTGGCTGGAGCCCCACCACCGGGCCTGGCTTCTGATCTGCGTCATTAAATTGGCTGCAGTGTAGAGGCACCCTCAGGTGGCCATTCTGAGGGCTTACAGGGTGGGAGCTGTCCTGAAGCCAAATTGATGATACATCCACAGAATAGACCCCACTGAGTGAGTGAATTGCAGGGTTCAGACACATAAGATAGTGTTTGCGGATCTGACTTCCCCCATAGGGCTGGCACCCAGCTGCGGGGATCCCTGAAGGCTGTGTTACACTGCGGTGCTCCCAGGCTCCCTGTTGACCAGATTTGAGGTTGCCAGGTCTGAGTCCCCTAAACCCTGGTGGCCCACACCCCAGAGACTCACACCTCTTGAGTCTTCAATATCTCAGATTTTCCATTCCTGAATCCATCATGCCCTGAGGTCCATCTGAGGTCCTTGATTGTCCTAGCACTCAATGTTTGTGTTTTTTCTTTTTTGTTTTGTTTTGTTTTGTTTTTATTTTCATTTTATCTTATATTTTTTAATGTCCTGATTGCTAACATTGCATTATCCCCTAGTCTTTTCTACCAGCATATCCCCCAAAGTCTTTTTTTTTTTCAGTTATTTAGGTTTTTTTTTTGTTGTTGTTGCTGTTGTGGTTGGTGTATATCTTTTTTTCTTTTCCCTACCTGTTCTCTGCCCTTTACCCACACCCTTTTTCTTTCTTCCATTCTTCTCTTTTTTTTTCTGCGTTTTCTCTCTCTTGTCCCTCATTTTCTTCTTATTTTATTTTATCTTAATTATACAATAGGTGCTACAGGGAACACCTCACATTTGCTGGGTTTCCTCATCCTCTACTGCCTCATCTCTGTGTGAATTGATTTTGGCTACCTACACTATCCCCTTTCCCCTACATCTTGATATCCTCCATCACCTACTGTCTCTCCTATATTCCACCTCCCTTTCTTTGATCCCCAAAGTGTCTAACTCTTAATTTCTAATACATTTTTTTGTTTTCTGTCTGTTATTTTCAGTCTGTTATCCACTCTTGAAACTATTACCTTTCTTTTCTCTTTCGCTCTTTCACAAAAATACTAGCTTTTTAATTCATACCATATTCCTCCCATATTCAGTTGACTATCTCATTATAGGTACTCAACCTACTGCTATAACTCTACACAACTTACATGAATCTAATATCCATCCTCCCAGATCTCATATTGTTCCTCTGTTAACATTTATCACCAATACTACTTTACACTTTTTCCTTGCTTACACAATTGCCTTTCCCTGGCCCTAATACTTTCCTTCAAAGTGAACTCAACCAGCAATAAGAAATTAGAATAAGAAAAACAAAGTGACAAAGGGAAGATATAACACTTACACAAAAACAACAGCTAATTAATCCCCAACACTAGACAAAGAAGCTAAGGAACTAATTAAACCCGTCAAGATTAAATGATGACCAGACAGCAACAAAAATCTACAAACCAAACCAGTAATCAGGAAAACATGACTGAATCCAATCAACAAACTAAAAATCAGGAAGGGGAGCAGAACTTCGCACAAGTAATGAAAGATCTCAGAACATTTACCACCGACAAATTTAATGAAGTAAAGGAAGAGGTTAACAACATGAAGACAACACTTGGAGGGGAAATTGCAGACATACGCAAAAAGATAACAGATATGATGGGAATGAACACCACAGTTTAGAAATCAAAAATACCCTTGCAGCAAATATCAGCAGACTAGAAGAGGCAGAGCAGAGAATTAGTGATGTGGAAGACAGTACATCAGAAATCAAACATATAGTAGAATCGATCGATAAAAAAATAGAAAAAAATCCAGCTAGGACTTAGGGACATGAATGATAATGCAAAAGGCTCAAACTTACATATTATAGGCATTCCAGAAGGAGAAGAGAAGGGAAAGGGGTCAGAAGGAGTGTTGCAGGAAATAATGGGTGAAAACTTCCCAAATCTACTGAAAGAGACAGAGGTACATATCCAAGAAGCACAGCGCACACCACTCGTCATAACCCCAACAGGCCCACCCCAAGACATATACTTGTCAAATTATCCAACGCTCAAGACAAAGAGAAAATTCTAAAAGCAACAAGAGAAAAGAAAACCATCACATACAAAGGAAGCTCCACTGGTGTTTCTGCGTGATGGAACTGGACTCAGAAGGGATGCCTTTTCACAAGATTTTCATGCTACTTTACTGGGATTGTAGTTGGTGCTGGGGTTTAAGATATATCTTGGGGATTTGAATCTCTGGACTGATGATATGATAGCCATGCCCTGAACCTCAACAGACTTCAGCTCTTACACTCTGATTTATTGGACTTACCCCACTCAGCTAACATGGAGTTGAAGAATGTCAACACCACACCATGGAGCCTAGAGTATCTACAACTGAAAGGAGGAGAATTGCATCCAGTATCCATGTGGAATCTAAGCCCCCTCTTAACATAGAAGTGCAATGGACACAACCAATCCAATGTCCACAGAGAAAATGTGGCACTGGTGTGGGAAAAGTGGCCATGGTGGCTGCTGGGTGCAGGGAATGGGAGGAAGAGATGAGATGTGGAGGCGGTTTTGGGACTTGGAGTTGTCCTGGGTGGTGCTTCACGGACAATTAAGGGACATTGTAGATCCCCCCAGGGCCCACTGGATGGAACGTGGGAGAGTATGGGCTATGATGTGGACCATTGACCCTGAGGTGCAGCGATGCCCAAAGATGTACTTACCAAATGCAATGGATCTGTCATGATGATGGGAGAAAGTGTAGCTGTGGGGGGAGTGGGGGGTGGGGGTGGTGTGGTTGAATGGGACTTCATATTTTTTGAATGTAATATTTTTTAAAAAATGAATAAAAAAACAAAAAAAAAACCAAAAACAAAACAAGGGAAGCTCCATAAGATTAAGTGCTGATTTCTCATCTGAAACCATGGAGGCAAGAAGGCAGTGGTATGATATAGTCAAGGTACTAAAGGAAAAAATTTCCAACCAAGAATACTCTATCCATCTAAACTAGCGTTCAAAAATGATGGAGAGTTCAAAATATTCACAGATAAACAGAAACTGAAAGAGTATGCCAACAAGAAACCTCCCCTTCAAGAAATTTGAAAGGGAGTTCTGCAGGAAGAAAGGAAAAAAGAGGACAGGTAGAGTTGGAGGAGAGTGTAAGACCAACAAAATAGACAAAAAGAGAAGGATAAAAAATAAAGCAAACAAAATATGACAAACACAAGTCCAATCAAAATATGGCTAACACAAATAATTCCTTGAAAGTAATAACACTGATTGTCAACGGATTAAACTCACCTATCAAAAGATTCAGACTGGGACATTGGATAAGGAAATATGACCCATCTATATGCTGTCTACAAGACAGACATCTTAGATCCAGAGACTCATGGTGGTTGAAAGTGAATGGTTGGAAAACAATCATACAAGCAAACAATAACCAAGAAAAGGCTGGAGTAGTTATATTAATATCAGACAAAATAGACTTTAAATGCAAAACAATTGTGAGAGACAAAGAAGGATACTACATTTTAGTGAAAGGGACAATCTGTCAAGAAGATCGAACAATCATAAATATTTATGCACCTAACAAGGGTGCCTCTAAATACGTGAGGCAAACGCTGGGAAAACTAAGTGAAAGAATTGATGCATCTACAGTTATAGTGGGGGATTTTAATACACCAATATCTACTCTGGACAGAACATCTCAAAAGAGAATCATTAAAGAAACAAAATATTTGAACAGTATATTAGAGGACTTGGATCTAATAGACATATATAGATCATTACACCCAAACACAGCAGGATATACATTTTTCTCAAGAGCTCATGGATCATTCTCCAAGACAGACTGTATGCTAGCCCACAAAGATAGGCTTAATGAATTAAAAAAGACTGAAATCATACAAAATAATATGTCTGACCACAGTGGAGTGAAGCTGGAAATTTGCAAGAGTCAGAGGTCCAGATTTCACACCATGATTTGGAAATTAAACAGCACACTCTTAGAAAAACAGTGGGTCAAAGAGGAAATCTCAAAAATAATCAATGACTACCTTGAAACAAATGATAATGATAACACAGCATACCAAAATTTATGGGATGCAGCAAAAGCAGTACTGAGAGGGAAATTTATAGCCATAAATTCATATATCAAAAAAGAAGAAAGAGCAAAAATTGAAGAACTAACTGCACATTTGGAGGAATTAGAAAAAAAACAACAATGTAATCCAACAGGAAGAAGAAGGAAGGAAATAACAAAGATAAGAGCAGAACTAAATGAAATAGAAAATAAGAAAGCACTTGAAAAGGTAAACAAGACCAAGAGCTGGTTTTTTGAGAAGATCAACAAAATTGACAAACCTCTAGTGAGACTAACAAAGAAAAAAATCAAGACGATGCAAATTCACAAAATAAGAAATGAGAAAGAAGATATCACCACTGACCCCACAGAAATAAAGACTATCATAAAGGGATACTCTGAAAAACTATACTCCAACAAAAATGACAATTCAGAGGAAATGGACAAATTCCTAGAAACACATAAGCATCCCATAATGACAAAAGAAGAAATTGATGATCTCAGTAAACCAATCACAAATAAAGAGATAGAATCCGTCATTAAAAACCTCCCACGTAAGAAGAGCCCAGGGCCAGACAACTTCACAAGTGAATTCTACAAAACATTCCGGAAAGAACTAACACCAATCCTGCTGAAACTCTTCCAAAAAATTGAAACAGAAGGAACATTGCCTAACTCCTTCTATGATGCCAACATCACCATTGTACAAAGCCAAACAAAGACAGCACAAGAAAGGAAAATTACAGACCAATTTCTCTAATGAACCTAGACACAAAAATACTTAACAAACTACTTGCTAATCATATTCAACAACACATTAAACGAATTATACATCACGACCAAGTGGGATTCATTCCAGGTATGCAAGGATGGTTCAACGTAAGAAAATCAATCAATGTAATACACCATATAAACAGATTGAAGGAAAAAATCACATGATTATATCTATAGATGCAGAAAAAGCATTTGACAAAATACAGCACCCTTTCTTGATAAAAACACTCCAAAAGATTGGAATACAAGGAAACTTTCTGAAAATGATAAAGAGTATATATGAAAAACCTACAGCCAACATTGTTTACAATGGAGAAATCCTAAAATCCTTCCCTCTAAAATCAGGAACAAGACAATGATGCCCATTGTCTCCCCTTCTATTTAACATTGTCTTAGAAGTATTTGCTGGAGCACTGAGGCAAGAACCAGATATAAAAGGCATTCAAATTGGAAAGGAAGAAGTCAAAATTTCATTATTTGCAGATGACATGATCCTATACATAGAAAACCCTGAGAGGTCTACAACAAAGCTTCTAGAACTCATAAATGCATTTAGTAAAGTCGCAGGTTATAAGATCAATGTGCAAACATCAGTAGCATTTCTGTACACCAATAATGAGCAAGATCAGGAGGAAATCAAGAAACAAATACCATTTCCAATAGTAAATAAAAAAAATCAAATAGGAATAAATTTAACTAAAGTAAAATACTTATACACTGAGAACTATACAAGACTGTTCAAGGAAATCAAAGAACACCTAAATAAATGGAAGAATATTCCTTGTTTATGGATAGGAAGACTAAATATTATTAAGGTGTCTACAATCTGATTTATTGGACTTACCACACTCAGCTAAGATGGAGGTGAAGAAGGACAACCACCACACCATGGAGCCTAGAGTGATTACAACTGAAAATGGGAGGATTGCATCCAGCATCCAGGTGGAATCTGAGCCTCCTCTTGACATAAAGGTGCAATGGACACAACCAATCCAGTGTCCACATAGAAGAGGTGGCATTGGATTGGGAAAAGTGGACATAATGGACAAAGGGTATGGGGAAAGGCAGGAAGAGATGAGAGGTGGAGGCGTCTTCGGGACATGGAGCTGCCCTGGATGGTGCTTCAGAGGTAATCACCGGACATTGTAAATCCTCACAGGGCCTACATGATGGAATAGAGGAGAGTATGGGCCATGATGTGAACCAATGTATATGAGGTGCAGAGGTGCCCAAAGATGTACTTACCAAATCCAATGGATGTGTCATGATGATGGGAACGAGTGTTGTTGGGGGGGGGGGAGAGGGGGGATGGGGGGGTGGGGTTGAATGGGACCTCACATATATATTTTTAATGTAATATTATTACAAAGTCAATAAAAAATAAAAAAATTAAAAAAAAAAAACAGAAAAAAAAAAAAAACTGATCTACACATTCAATGCAATCCCAATAAAAATCAACACAGTCTTCTTTAAGGAACTAGAAAAACTAACTATGAAATTTATGTGCAAAGGAAAAAGGCCCCGAATAGCCAAAGACATATTGAAAAATAAAAACGAAATCGGAGGAATCACACTTCCTGACTTCAAAACATACTACAAAGCTACAGTAGTGAAAACAGCATGGTATTGGCATAAGGAGAGACACATAGACCAATGGAATCGAATTGAAAGTTCTGATATAGAACCTCATATATATAGCCATACAATATTCAATAAAGCCTCCAAACCCTCTCAACTGGAAGAGAATGGCCTATTCAACAAATGGTTTCTGGAGAACTGGATAGCCATATGTAGAAGAATGAAAGAGGATTACCATCTCTCGCCTTATACAAAGATCAACTCAAGATGGATCAAAGACCTAAATATAAGAGCCAAGACCATAAAGACCTTGGAAAGCAGTGTAGGGAAACATCTACAGGACCTTGTAATAGTAAATGGCTTCATTAATATCACACCAAAAGCACGAACAGCAAAAAAACTAATAGATAAATGGGACTTCCTCAAAATTAAAGCCTTCTGCACCTCAAAGGAGTTTGTCAAGAAAGTAAAAGGGGAAGACACACAATGGGAGAAAATATTTGGCAACCATATATCTGATAAGAGTCTTATAACTTGCATATATAAAGAACTCCTATATCTTGAAAATAAAAAGATAAAGAACCCATTTAAAAAATGGGAAAAAGATTTAAACAGACACTTTTCCAAAGAAGAAATACAAATGGCTAAAAAGCACATGAAAAAATGCTCCAAATCTCTAGCTATCAGGGAAATGCATATCAAAACTACAATGAGATACCATCTTACTCCCATAAGATTGGCAGGTATGAGAAAAACAGAAGAATACAAATGCTGGAGAGGATGTGGAGAAATGGGAACACTCACCCATTGCTGGTGGGAATGCAGAAGGATACAACCATTCTGGAGGACAGTTTGGCGGTTTCTCAAAAAACTAACCATTGATTTGCCATATGACCCAGCAATACCACTGCTTGGTATATACCCAGCAGACCTGAAAACAAGGACACATGCCGATATATGCACACCAATGTTCATGGCAGCATTGTTCACTATCGCCAAAAGTTGGAATCAACCCAAATGCCCATCAACAGATGAGTGGATCAATAAAGTGTGGTATATACATACAATGAAATATTACTTAGCTTTAAGAACAAATACACTACAAACACATGTGATAACATGGATGAGTCTTGAGAACCTTATGCTGACTGAAGCAACCCAGGCATTGAAGGACAAATACTACATGACTTCAATGATATGAAATAAGCAAGCTGCCTCAGAGAGCTAGAGACTGGAAGATAGGCTTACAGGAAATTGGGGGGTGGAGGAAGGATATTAGCCGAGGTCTGCAGGGGTGGGATCTATGATGAGATGATGGTAAGTATGAGCACAAAGAAGAGATAAAATGGGGGCAAGGGAATGCCTTTGGGTGGGGCTTTGAGGGTTTGAGAGGGGCTGGGGATGGGCAGATAGGTAATAGTGCCCAAAAAATTGGGGTGAGTGAGGGGTAACATATGAACATAGGAGAGTGTCAGGTGTTGGTTGAGAGTAAAATGCTGAGAAAACCATATCAAAATATAATTAAAAGGGTTTAGGAAGCTCAGAGGGGATGGTCTGACACAGGACAGACTCCTGGGGAATGTTTGAATGCTCATTTTGTCAGGGTGAGTTGTACCATTTGATAGAGACCCAAGGAGTGAGAGTGGAGGTGGACCCACATCCTGGGGAGGACTAACGAGGGACCACTATCAACTACCAACTGATGATGCAACTGGAAAATGACCTTATACGGAAGGTTCAATGCGGATCAGCAGAATATCCATGTCTACATAAAATACCATGACTTTAAAATGCTGTTTGACCTAAAGTAAGGGGGAAATGGAAAGGAGAAATGAGTTTATATGGCTACGAGTTTCTAAAAAAGAGTCTGGAGGCTGGCAGAAGGTTTGCCCTCATGCACAACTGAGCAGAGTCAGAGAGACAGATAAAGCAGATACAACCCCCAGATATTGGTTCCTTTGAGGGCTAAAGAGACCCATGGGAGTTATGGTCATGGCCGATGGGGTTAACTACCAGGGCAGATGGCCCCTCTTTGGAAATGGTGTTTATGTGTGATGAATCTGGACTCAGATGGGATCTCCCTTCATAAGACTTTCATGCTAATGTGCTGGAGGTGCAGTTAATGTTGGGGTTTAAGATATATTTAGGGGATTTGAATCTCTGGACTGACAATGTGATAGCCAGATCCTGAGCCTCAACAGACTCCAGCACCTACAATCTGATTTATTGGACTTACCACACTCAGCTAAGATGGAGGTGAAGAAGGACAACCACCACACCATGGAGCCTAGAGTGATTACAACTGAAAATGGGAGGATTGCATCCAGCATCCAGGTGGAATCTGAGCCTCCTCTTGACATAAAGGTGCAATGGACACAACCAATCCAGTGTCCACATAGAAGAGGTGGCATTGGATTGGGAAAAGTGGACATAATGGACAAAGGGTATGGGGAAAGGCAGGAAGAGATGAGAGGTGGAGGCGTCTTCGGGACATGGAGCTGCCCTGGATGGTGCTTCAGAGGTAATCACCGGACATTGTAAATCCTCACAGGGCCTACATGATGGAATAGAGGAGAGTATGGGCCATGATGTGAACCAATGTATATGAGGTGCAGAGGTGCCCAAAGATGTACTTACCAAATCCAATGGATGTGTCATGATGATGGGAACGAGTGTTGTTGGGGGGGGGGGGGAGAGGGGGGGTGGGGGGGGTGGGGTTGAATGGGACGTCACATATATATTTTTAATGTAATATTATTACAAAGTCAATAAAAAATAAAAAAATTAAAAAAAAAAAAAAAAAAAAAAAGAGGGAACTGTATCTCTCGAGAGAAATGATGGCTCCCAGGGCATTAGGGCAGTTGAGCAAGTCAGGCCCTGAACACTGTTGCAAGTATGTCTGGACGTGGCTCCTCAGGAAATGGAGATTGGCTGTCACTGTGGGCCCCAAGGGGAGGGGAAAATAGATTTTGAATGGATGGAACCAAGGTAAATGTGGGGGTAGGAGAGGAGTTTCACAAGAGTACACAAGGATGGATATAAAACATGTAATATTACACCAGAAACATATAGGGGATGACAGACTAATAATGTAAACCATAATGTAAAGCATAGGTAACTAAAAATTTGGAAAACTGTATATCCTAAAGTATGGACTACAATGTAAGCACAGATGTCACCTTGTTTGAAAGCTATTATCTCAGAGTCTGTACATCAGTTTAAGTAAATATGATATGAATAAGTTATAAGAATATTGCTGTGAAAGGGAAAAGGTTTTATGGTGGATGTGTGGGAGTACTGTATATTGTATATATGAATTACAGTGGTCTAGGGCTCCTGTGAAGAGAAGCTCAATAATTAGGAAAAAAGAAAAGAAAAAGATAGGATGTAGAATTTTTCCAAATCAATACGTATTCTATATCTAACCTTTAAACCCATCACTATATTCCATTTTACTAGTAAGGGATCCTGACATTATATTGGGCTTCACTTTTCAGGAAGTTTTGGATCACAGAGTGGTTCAACAATGGCAGTGGAGGAATACTGGTATAGGATGTTATTGACAGGTGATATATGGTTGACAGGGAGTTATACAGCTCATATGTCCAGGTTGCATGGTAATGTTTGGATATACTCATAGTGGCAAAAATTAAAAACAACAGCTGGGGGACTACTGGGTTCCTGGTCGGGGGTGCTCTGTCATGGTCCCTAGGGGAGCAGTGGCAGTCCCCCAGGTGCAACGGTAAGGACCAGGAACGAATGAGGGTCCAACAATGAGCCCCTGATACTAATGACTATGCTTGTGAGCCTACATGCCTGAAATAAGAACAAGGCCTAGAGCAGCACTGTGCCTAGGAGTTTCCTCCTGACAGCCTTCATGTTACTCAAATGTGGTGAGTCTCGAAGCCAAACTCAGCATGTAAATGCAATGCATTCCCCCTAGCATGGGACATGACACCCGGGGATGAGCCTCCCTGGCGCCGAGGGATCACTGCCAAGTACCGGCTGATGATGCAACTAGAAAACGACCTTGAATTAAAGGTTCAACGTGGACCAGCAGAATATCCCCATCTACATATAATAACAGGAGTTTAAAAAGGCTGTTTGACCGAATGTAAGGGGGAAATGAAAAGGAGAAATGAGTTTATATGGCTATGAGTCTCTAAAAAAGAGTCTGGAGGTTGTCAGAAGTTTTGCCCTTATGCATGCCTGAGCAGAGTCTCAGAGACAGATAAAGTAGATACAACCCCAGGTATTGGTTCTTTTGAGGGCTAAAGAGACCCACAGGTTCTATGGTCATGGTAGATGGGGTTCACTGCCATGTCAGTTGGCCCTTCTTTGGAGATGGTGTTTCTGGGTGATGGAGCTGGACACAGATGGGATCTCTTTTCACAACACTTTCATGCTACTTTACTGGAATTGTAGTTGGTGCTGGGGTTTAAGATATATCTAGGGGATTTGAATCTCTGGACTGACAATATGATGGCCAGGCCCTGAGCCTTAACAGACTTCAACTCCTACACTCTGATTTATTGGACTTACCCCATTCAGCTAACATGGAGTTGAAGAATGTCAACCACCACACCATGGAGCCTAGAGTGCCTACAACTGAAAGCAGGAGGATTGCATCCAGTATCCATGTGGAATCTAAGCCTCCTCTTGACATAGACATGCAATGGACACAACCAATCCAAGGTCCACAGAGAAAATGTGGCATTGGTGTGGGAAAAGTGGCCATGGTGGCTGCTGGGTGCGGGGAATGGGAGGAAGAGATGAGATGCGGAGGTGTTTTGGGGACTTGGAGTTGTCCTGTGTGGTGCTTCAGGGGCTATTACCGGACATTGTAGATCCCCCCAGGGCCCACTGGATGGAACATGGGAGAGTATGGGCTATGATATGGACCATTGATCATGAGGTGTAGCGATGCCCAGAGATATACTTACCAAATGCAATGGATGTGTCATGATGATGGGAGAGAGTGTTGCTGTGGGGGGAGTGGTGGGGTGGGGGCGATGGGGATAAATGGGACCTCATATTTTTTTAATGTAATATTTTTTAAAAATGAATAAAAAAATTAAAAAAATAAAATCAGAATCATAGCTTTATTGAAACAGAATTCCACTATATTTAATGATAAATATAAATTTATTACCTCAAAATTCAGACCAGAATGGTAGTTAGATAATGCACCAGGGTCATTGAAGCTTATGTCTACATTTAAACGATTAAACAAAAATAACCCCATGTAAGCCTTTTGCATTTGGTGATAATCTAAAGGAAGAAAGAAGTTAGAACATTAGTAAATTATGGTGACATGGAATTTACCTACTAATATTCCTCACATGATTTTCTGCTGGGATTGAGCAGTGCCACCCAAACTCTTCCCTGACTCTGAGAAAAATCTTTTCATAGTTCTGATTGTTAAATTTTTGAAAATTTCTGAGTGTTCTAGCTATTTCTGTCCCTTCTTAGAGTCCTTCTATTTGCCTCAGTAAACAAGTTTCAGTGAAATATCTTGAAGAAATAAATGTACAAGTGCTAATATGACTAATGAATGGTCCATCAATATAAATAGTCATTTCCAACTGGGCTTCAATAACTTAAATGGCTTTGGAAATTCATGGTTTTGCATATTTATAAATGTACAGTATAAATTTTTATTTATTTTGTTTATAATATATCCAGAGCACCTTACCTTTGCAGTGCTCAGTGGTGAGGATCTCAAAATAGCATCATATCCATATGAGAACCCAAGGAAATTCTGTTACTGTTGACAAGTTCCCAAATTCTCCTCCCATTTCCCATCTTCCCCTTTCTCCTCCTTGTACTTCAGGTCCTTTTTTATGGCTTAATCCCTGACTTGAATCATAATCTTTCAATGTCTGCCAATTACGATTCCTCTTATAAGGGTCACTGAAATCTGAATACATGGAATCCTATATCCTGGGGTGCAATTCCTGCATGGCTTGAGAAGTTTATCAGGTCATATTTCAACAGAAGCAGTAGGTAGTGTCTGAGAATTAGAGTCATTCATGAGGAGCCTAACTTCACCTTAACTTGAATTTTATAAGCGGGTCCTCCGGAGATGTACTTCATTGCTTTCCTCCATTAAAAATGTATATGTGTCTCACATCACCAGAAATCTTCAAACGCAATTCATTTGCACCTGTCTGTCCAAATTAATTTGACACTCAAGCAGCTAGATAATTTGACTCAATTCTTGCACTTCCAAATGGCTGTAAGCCACAGGTCCTAAATGTTAATATTTGTAATAATTCTGCCACATATCTAGGTGGTCGGTAATATGCTTTAAATGTTGGTATTGGACTTAAAATCACAGTTTCACTTTGTTGCTTAGATAACCCCAATCTTATTACATCACTCTGGCATTAAAGGACCTCATGTATTCAACATCTTCTAAGAAATATTCTAAAAACTTTATCTGGGAAATTTAAGGTATAGAATAAATAGCCTTCTACCCAGTCTCATTTTTAAAATTTATCCTGAATACAAAACAAAAAAACAAAAAAAACCCTGCCTGCTTCCCCAAATCTGCTCCACCAAGACCATAGCTCACCTATTAGGTCCTTAGTACCTAAAAGCAGGTACAGAGCTGCAAAAAGAAGAAATGATAGAAGTTCTCTGCCTTAGGACCAGAGATATTCCTTCGCTCCCTTTACTGACACTTATTGTGGAAATCTTACATTTAACCAAGAGTTAGGACATACTTACTATCTTAAAAATCTCCCACCTCCCCATCCATTTGGCCCCAACTCAAATACCAAAAATAGATAAAAACAAAAAAAACTCAATCGCTTTCCAGTTATCACTACTCCCTGAAATAAAATAAAATAAAACAACTTCAAACAGAAATAAT
The DNA here is from genome assembly GCF_030445035.2 of Dasypus novemcinctus. Lineage (NCBI taxonomy): Eukaryota > Metazoa > Chordata > Mammalia > Cingulata > Dasypodidae > Dasypus > Dasypus novemcinctus. Next base: position 88,908,807 of record NC_080704.1, on the reverse strand, counting down.
AAACAATAATTAAAATGTTGCTTCTTGGATAAGGCTTACTTATTCTAATTATTGCATAACATCTGAAATTAAGATGAAAGTGAAAACTAGCTAATTGCCTATCTTTTTTCCCTTATTTTTAAAAATGTTACATTAACAAATATGAGGTCCCCACATACCCCCACCCCACTCACCCCACTCCTCCCACATAAACAACCTCTTTCATCATCGTGATACATTCATTGCATTTGGTGAATACATTTTGGAGCACTTCTGCACCACATGGATAATGATTTCCATTGTAGTTTACACTCTCCCCCAGTCCACTCAGTGGGCCATGGCAAGACATACAATGTCTAGCCTCCGTCCCTGCAGTACCACCCAGGACAACTTCAAGTCCTAAAAGTGCCCCCACATCATTTTTCTTCTTCCCTCTTCCTACCTTCAGCAGCTACTATGGCGACTTTCTCCACATCAATGTTACAATTTCTTCCATGACTAATCACAATAGTTCCATAGTAGACTATCAGTAAGTCCACTCTAATCCATACTCTGTTCCTCCAGCCTGTGCAACTGGGATGGTTATATTAACTCCCCCTCAATATTGAGAGGTAGTTTAGATTCCACATGGATGATGGATGCAATTCTCCTTGTAGTGTAGGCACTCTTGGCTCCCTGGTGGGGTGGTTGATCTTCTTTACCTTCCTGTTAGCAGGCCAAGATGCTGTCTGAGTGAGTGCACATCACAATCTCTCCCATAATATTTGGCTATCTTTAGAGTGTTCTAATTTCTTTATCTTATCTGTGATTCTATTGTGTTTGCCTAGGTGGTTATTTAAAGGGAAACACTGGTGTGTTTACTACACACATTTCTAATGGCTCAGAATCTTCACATTGAGAATGGTAACAACATACTTCTCTGTAAGTGGAATCTGAAGAAAGGTAGCAAACTTCTCCATGAGAAAGTTTTTACTGGCAAGTGGAAAGATATATTCATTTATGGAAATTGAACTGTCTGGGAAAGCTTCCTTGAACACAAAATAATAAGGAAAAAACTACCCAGATAAATAGTATTTTACTCTGTAAAGGGGTACCAACTAGTTCACCCATGAATATGAATATACAGTTAAAAGTCAGTTCCAGAAAATTACAACAGGAGGCACTAGATAACAGAGTCTTCTCCAGAAAGGCAATAGCCAAGGGTAAAGGGCTTTTGAAAATTTGGCTAGAGTAATATCTAATAATACTTCTGAATATGCCTTTTCTCTGTTTATGAAAATGTAACCTAAGGCAAAATCTACAGGATGTGCTGCTTTAATTTTAAGGTGTTACAGGAGAGGGAGAGTTTCTGCTGAATTCATTACAAAGAGTTCATTCTGTCATGAAATAGCAATTAATTTCATGCCATATGTCTCTCCTCACCTGCCATCATAAAAAATCACAGAGGCCAAACATCCCTCCTTACCCACCGACAGATCTCTCCTTACCCACAGAAAGATCTAGAAGCGTGTCTGCACCTGCTTTTCCTAATGAACTCAGACCATTTCTCTCATTTGCTAACTTAAGAGCACAGACTTTGGTTACAGACTGCCTGAGGTGAAATTCTGACTCTTCACCTCATTATCAATGTGACAATTGGCAAGTCAATTAATATTTCTGTCCTTCAATTTCATCATCTGTAAAATGAGGTGATAATAGAATCTATCACATAGGGTTGTTGTAATGATTATATGAGTTGAAGTGTTATTCATTATTTTTTCATTTTAAATTGTCTTTTTTAAAAGATACATAGATCACACACAATGTTACATTAAAAAATACAAGAGGTTCCCATATACTCCACACCCCACCCCACTTCACTCCTTCCACATGAACAACCTCTTTCATCATGTGGCACATTCATTGCATTTGGTGAATATATTTTGGAACACTGCTGTACAGCATAGATTATAGTTTACATTGTAGTTTACACTCTCCCCCAGTTCATTCAGTGGGTTATGGCAGGATATACAATGTCCAGCATCTGTCCCTGCAATATCATTTAGGAAAATTTAGAAAAGTGCATAGTTTAAAATGTAAACCATAATGTAAACCAAAATGGAACCATGGTCAGTAGCTATGTTTCAATATCTGTACATCAGCTGTAGCAAATATAACATGAACATGTAAAAAGTGTTATTCTTTAAAGGCATGAAATCCTCATTGTATCTTCTCTGTGACCAGGTGACATCTAAGGCCAGATGGTCTGGTTGCTTATAAAAAACTTCAAAGTACCCATGAATGTGAGGCATCTTTGTATATGCATTTTGTGCAAGTGGAATGTGCATGATTAAGCATGCTTTGTGTATTGAGTGTACACAATGGTGCCACATAGGAATATATGTGTGTTTGTGTGTGGATATGTGCTATTTTAGCTTATCTATAATTCAAGTATAGGCCCATTGACAAGTATACTATCTATAGTTTCATAAAAGTAAATTTTAAACATTATTCTTATACTTCTTTCTCTCTATGGAAACTTCTACTACACCATTCATTTTCCCATATTCTCATGAGGCAAGTGCTTTTTTAAATTTTTTAAATTATCTTTTTTAAAGTTAATAGATCACACAAAATGTTACATTAAAAAACATAAGAGGTTCCCAAATACCCAATTCCCCACCCCACACCCCCATCATTTTTTTCAATTGTATTTTCGAAGATACATAGATCACAAAAAATGTTACAGTAAAAAATATGAGGTTCTCATATACCCCACACCTCGACCCCACTCCTTCCACATCAACCTCTTTCATCATTGTGGCACATTCATTGCATTTGGTGAATACAGTTTGGAGCACTGCTGCACCACAGGAATAATAGTTTCCTCCATAGTTTACATTCTCCCCCAGTCCTTTCAGTGGGTTATGGCAGGATATATAATGTCCAGCATCTGTCCCTGCAAAATGCTTTTAAACCTCAATTAATTTAGCTATTTTATTTAATTGTTGTTATTGCAATTTCAAAATTAAACACAGCCTAGTGGAGACTAGTGGATTGTAACTGTTACTTTTATCATTAGCCTTTTTTATGTTTCCTTGTGTGACCATTCAAACTCCCACACCTTACCACCTTCCGCTTCCCCTTTGGGCCCCCTGGGACCCACAGATCTGTTTCAGCCAGAAAATAAAGGCTCTTTCTTTTGTACTTGTGAAACAGACAAACACAAGCCACTATTGCCACCCCACCCAAAGCAAAAGGCAGAAAACAGTTGCTTCTCCTTCTTTTTCTGGTTTTGCCTAATTTCGTAGTGATCAAACTGTGTTTCTTTAACTTTGAAACTCCTAAGAGACTTTAGGTAATGTCATGTTGCTGTGTTTTTTTTTTTTTGAAACCCCTTGTCCTGTTGCACAAATAGAGGAAGAGAGATAAACCATGACTGTTAGACACATGGTAAAACAGCACACAGCTGCTGCAACCAAGGGTTGCATTCTTGTTCAAATGTGGTTAAGCTGGAAACTGAAATGTGGGTGTTGATGGAAACAGCTACTCAAGTGATTATGAGGTGAGACATAGAGAAACCGACATGTAAAGTGGGTTGCTAACTTTATGCATTAGCATATTTGGTTTTGGGCTTGTGAAATGACAAATGGCTCTATGAGGGACACTTTCAAATTTTCCTTCAGACTCAGCTTCTGGACTACACCTTTCCTGAATGAGAAGCATTCAGGAAGATTGGGGTGGTTCTGATTAATAAGGACTCTAAGTATATTTTTCTAGATGTAGATTCCAGGTACCTTCTTATCTCATCAAAGTCACACTCCTTCTGACCAACATCTTTTATAAGTGGGGACTCCAAACTTCCTTGGTGGTGGAGGCCTTTTATACTGGGCAATAACATAGAATGGAAGACCATTAGCATTGCAGTTAGGAACTTGTTCACAAATTCTGGTTTTGTCAATTATTGTCAGTAACTGAGGGGTCTGTGAGTAAGAGCACAAACTCTTGAAGTTAGTCTTCTTGATTTCTTAATCCCATTTCTGCAATTCAGCAGTTATGTAGCCTTGGACCAATTAATAAGCCTCTTTTTTTCCTCTCAATTTTCTCATCTATAGAATGGTTATAAAATAATAAGACCTATATTCCACATGGTCATTTGAGAATTTAATGAAATAATATATATAATTGGTACAAAGGAATATAAAGAGATTTTAATGAATGATATTATACCACCACCACCATAGGCATCTTCATTATCATAAACACATCTATACGTTGTCTAGGTAAAACCAAATAAACTTGCTTCAGTCCCTAGCAGATTAATCTATAAGTTTATAGTTATGACCTAGGGTTTGAGAAGATTCCAATATTTAATAATTCCAAGAAACCAAGATAGTCTCTGAAATCCCATATGAAGGAAATTGTTATAATAATTTTATTACTATAATTATCAAATATGGAAGCTGGCTAATAACTATATGACCCATTCAATGTCCATTTTCTAGGAAGAAATCAAATTTCAAGATGGAAAGATAAGGATTTATCTCCAGCAGTTTCTAAGTAAAGTAACCTTAATTCTCCCCTTCTGTGACTTTACTTTAATGATTCTTGTATACTTACATTTTAACTTCCTTGTGTTATTCTTGATCTTAGAGGGAAAGATTTCAATATTTCACTATTAAGTTGGATGTAGCTGTGGGCTTTTCATATATGCCCTTTACCATGTGGAGAAAGTATCCTTCTATTCTTAGAGTTCTAAATGTTTTATCAAGAAGTGGTGCAGTATTTTACCAAATATCTTTTCTGCATTGATTGAGATGATAATGAAGTTTTCTTCCTTCATTCCATAACATGGTGTATTACAATAATTAATTTTCTTATGTTGAACAAACCTTGAATATCAGGCATAAATCTCACTTAATAATCATGTATAATTCTTTTAATACACTGATGAATGTAGCCTGTTAGTATTTTGTGGAGGATTTTGGCATCTATATTTATAAGTAATATTGCTCTGTAGTTTTCTTTTCTTATTGTATCTTTACTTGGCTTTGGCACTTTTTGCATTGTAGAATGAGTTAGTGAGTGTGTTCTCCTCTTTAATTATTTGGAATAATTTGAGCAGAACTGGAGTTATGCCTTCATGGAATTTTGGGAGAATTCCCCTTTGAAAACATATCATCTTGGGATTTTCTTATTGGGAGTTTTTTGGTTTTTTAAAATGATGGCTTCATTTTCTTTACTAATAATTAGTCTGCTAAGCTCTTCTATTTCTTCTTGAGTTAATGTAGGTAGTGTGTTTCTAATACTTTTTCCATTTTATCTAGGTTATCTAATTTACTGGCATACAGCTATTCATAGTATTCTCCTTAGTTCATTTCAGTTTTGTCCGTTGTAATGTCTCCATTTTCACTTCTGATTTTTCTTATTGGTAAATTCTCTGGTTTTCTTTGTCTTGATAAATGGTTATGAGTTACATTGATATTTACAGACAACCATCTTTGGGTTTTTTCCTGTGTTTTGTTTTGTATTTAAGATTTATTTTTTATTTATTTCTCTCCCCTCTCCCCCAGTTGTCTGTTCTCTGTGTCCATTCACTGTGTGTTCTTCTGTGACCACTTCTATCTTTATCAGGGGCACCTGCAATCTGTGTTTCTTTTTGTTGTGTTATCTTGCTGTGTCAGCTCTCTGTGTGTGCAGTGCTATTCTTGGGCAGACTGCATTTTCTTTTGCACTGGGCTTCTCTCCTTAAGGGGCACATTCCTTGTGCGTGGGGCTCCTCTACATGGGGGACACCCTTGCATGGCAGGGCACTCCTTCCATGCATTAGCACTACGCATAGGCGAGCTCCACACGGGTCAAGGAGACCTGGGGTTTGAAATGCGGACCTCCCATGTGGTAGGCGGATGCCCTATCCATTGGGTCAAATCCGCTTCCCACTTTTGGTTTTGTTGATTCTCCGTATTACTTCTTTTGTTTTCTATTTCATTTATCCCCTCTGATCTTTGGTATTTCTTTCCTTCAGCTCCAGTTGGGTTTAATTTGCCCTTCTCCTAGTTCTTCAAGTTTTAAGTTAGGGCTCAGATTTGAAGTTTTTCTTTTGTTGCAATGTCAACTTTCAGAGGTATAAATTTTATTCTCAGCACTGAATTCGAAGCATCTCCTAAGTTATTTGTACCTCATTTTTAAAAAATTTTATTTTTTCATTTTTTAAAAAATATTACATTCAAAAAATATGAGGTCCCATTCAACTCCACCACTCCCTCCACAGTAACACTCTCTCCCATCATCATGACACAGCCATTGCATCTGGTGAGTACATCTCTGGGCATCGCTGTACCCCATGGCCTGTGGTCCACACCATAGCCCACACTCTCCCACATTCCATCCAGTGGGCCATGGGAGGACATACAATGTCTGGCAATTGTCCCTGCAGCACCATTCAGGACATCTCCAAGTCCTGAAAATGCCTCCACATCTCATCTCTTCCTCCCATTCCCCACACCCAGCAGGCACCATGGCCACTTTTTCCACACCAATGTCACATTTTCTCGATTAGTAACCACAATAGTTCATGAATAGAATATCATTAAGTCCACTTTAATCCTTACTGTATTCCTCCTTCCTGTGGACCTTGGCTTGGTTGTGTCCATTCCACATCTATGTCAAGAGGGGGCTTAGATTCCACATGGATAGTGGATGCAATCCTCCTGCTTTCAGTTGTAGGCACTCTAGGCTCCATGGTGTGGTGGTTGACATTCTTCAACTCCATGTTAGCTGGGTGGTGTAAGTCCAATAAATCAGAGTGTAGGAACTGAAGTCTGTTGAGGCTCAGGGTCTGGCTATCATATTGTCAGTCCAGAGATTCAAACCCCCTAGATATATCTTAAACCCCAGCACCAACTACAATTCCAGTAAAGTAGCATGAAAGTGTTGTGAAAAGAGATCCCATCTGAGTCCAGCTCTATCCCGCAGAAACACCAGCTCCAAAGACGGACCAACTGACATGGCAGTGAACTCCATCTGCCATGGCCATAGAACCTGTGGGTCTCTTTAGCCCTCAAAAGAACCAATACCTGGGGTGGTACCTACTTTATCTGTCTCTGAGACTCTGCTCAGGTGTGCATAAGGGCAATCCTTCTTACAACCTCCAGCCTCTTTTTTAGAGACTCATAGCCATATGAACTAATTTGTCCTTTCCATTTCCCCCTTACTTTAGGTCAAACAGCATTTTTAACTCCTGTTATTATATGTAGACAGGGATATTCTGCTGGTCCGCGTTGAACCTTTAATTCAAGGTCATTTTCTAGTAACGTCATCAGCTGGTACTTGGTAGTGATCCCTCGGTGCCAGGGAGGCTCATCCCCGGGTGTCATGTCCCACGCTAGGGGGAAGGCATTGCATTTACATGCTGTGTTTGGCTTTGAGACTGGTCATATTTGAGTAACACGGAGGCTGTCAGGAGGGAACTCTTAGGCACAGTGCTGCTCTAGGCCTTTTTCTTATTTCAGGTGTATAGGCTAACAAGCATAGTCATTAGTATCAGGGGCTCACTGTTGGACCCTCATTCCTTCCTGGTCCTTGCCATTGCACCTGGGGGACTGCCACTACTCCCCTAAGGACCACAACAGAGACCTCCCAGCCAGGAACCCAGTACCCTCCCAGCTGTTGTTTTTAATTGTTTCCACTATGAGTATATCCAAACATTTCTATTCACCCTGGACACATGCCATGTATAACTCCCTGACAACCATATGTCCCCTGTCAATAACATTGCATACCAGTATTCATCTGCTGCCATTGTTGAACTGCTCTGTGATCCAAAACTTCTGGAAAAGTGAAGCCCGATATAATGTCAGGTTCCCTTAATAGTAAAATGGAATATAGCAATGAGTTTAAAGGTTAGATATAGAATACATATTGATTTGGAAAAAATCTACATCCTATCTATTCCTTTTCTTTTTTCCCTAAATATTGAGCTTCTCTTCACAAGAGCCATAGATCACAGTAATTCATATATACAATATACAGTACTCCCACATATCCATTAAAAAACCTTTTCCCTTCCGCAGCGATAATCTTTTAACTTATTCATACCATATTTACTGAAACTGATGTACAGATATTGAGACAATAACTTTCAAACAAGGTAACATTTGTGTCTACATTGTGGTTTATACTTTAAGCTATACAGTTTTCTAAATTTTTTAGTTATCCTATGTTTTACATTATGATTTACATTATTAGTCTGTCATCCCCTATATATTTTGGTGTAATATTACATGTTTTATATCCTTCCTTGTGTACTCTTGTGAAACACTTATTTTGCCCTCACATTTACTTTGATTCCATCTATTCATTATCTATTTCCCCCTCCCCTTGGGGCCCACCGTGACAGTCAATCTTCATTTCTTGAGGAGCCATGTTCAGAGATACTTGCAACAGTGTCGAGGGCTTGACTTGCTCAACTGCTCTAATGCCCTGGGAGCCACCCTTTCTTTTGAGAGATACAGTTCCCTCTATTTGATGGCATTAGTCCTCCCCTGGATGTGGGTCTACCTTCACTCTCATTATATGGGTCTCTACCCAATGGTATAACACACTCTGGCAAAATGAGCATTCAGATATTCCCTGGGAGTCTGCCCTGCATCAGATTATCCCCTTTAAGTATCTTAAACAGGTAACTTTCATAATTATATTTTGAAAAGGTTTTCTCAGCATTATATTCTCCACCAAGACCTGATATTCTCCTATATTCATATGTTCCCCCTCCCTAGCCCCTTCAAACCTGCAAAGCCCCACCTAAAGGTAGCCCTATGCCCCCATTTTATCCCTTCTGTGTACAAATACTTACCTCCAGCTTATCATAGATATCACCCATGTAGATGTCAGCTTACATCCTTCCTCTACCCCCCGATTTCCTGTAAGCCTATCTTCCAGTCTCTAGTTATCTGAGGCAGCTTGCTTATTTCATATCATTGAGGTCATGTAGTATTTGTCCTTCAATGCCTGGGTTGCTTCACTCAACATAAGGTTCTCAAGATTCATCCATATTATCACGTGTGTTTGTAGTGTATTTGTTCTTAAAGCCGAGTAGTATCCCATTGTATGTCTATACCACATTTTATTGATCCTCTCAACTGTTGATGGGCATTTGGGTTGATTCCAAATTTTGGCAATAGTGAACAATGCTGCTATGAACATTGGTGTGCACATATCAGTTTGTCTCCTTGTTTTCAGTTCTGCTGGGTATATACCAAGCAGTGGTATTGCTGGGTCATATGGCAAATCAATGGTTAGTTTTTTGAGAAACCACCAAACTGTCCTCCAGAATGGTTGGATATTTCTGCATTCCTACCAGCAGTGCATGAGTGTTCCCATTTCTTCACATCCTCTCCAGCATGTGTATTCTTCTGTTTTTTTCATAGTTACCAATTTTATGGGAGTAAGATGGTATCTCATTGTAGTTTTGATTTGCATTTCCCTGATAGCTAGAGATTTGGAGCATTTTTTCATATGCTGTTTAGCCATTTGTATTTCTTCTTTGGAGAAGTGTCTGTTTAAATCTTTTCCCCATTTTTTAAATGGGTTGTTTATCCTTTTATTTTCAAGATATAGGAGTTTTTTATATATGCAAGTTATAAGTCTCTTATCATATATATGGTTGCCAAATATTTTCTCCGATTCAAATATTTTCTCCGATTGTGTAGGCTCCCTTTTTATTTCTTGACAAACTCCTTTGAGGTGTAGAAGGCTTTAATTTTGAGGAAGTCCCATTTATCTATTTGTTCTTTTGCTGCTTGTGCTTTTGGTGTGATATTCATGAAGCCATTTCCTATTACAAGGTCCTGTAGATGTTTCCCTACACTGCTTTCCAAGGTCTTTATGGTCTTGGCTCTTATATTTAGGTCTTTGATCCATCTTGAGTTGATCTTTGTATAAGGTGAGAGATGGTAATCCTCTTTCATTCTTCTACATATGGATATCCAGTTCTCTAGGCACCATTTGTTGAATAGACCATTCTCTCCCAGTTGAGAGGGTTTGGTTGCTTTATCAAATATTATATGGCTATATATATGAGGTTCTATATCAGAACTTTCAATTTGATTCCATTGCTCTGTGTGTTTCTCCTTATGCCAGTACCGCGCTGTTTTCACTACTGTAGCTTTGTAGTATGTTTTGAAGTCAGGTAGTGTGATTCCTCCAATTTCATTTTTCTTTTTCAATATGTCTTTGGCTATTCGGGACATCTTTCCTTTCCAAATAAATTTCGAAGTTAGTTTTTCTAGTTCCTTAAAGAAGTCTATGTTGATTTTTCGGAATTTCATTGAATGTGTAGATCAGTTTTGGTAGGGTAGACATCTTAATAATATTTAGTCTTCCTATCCATGAACAGGGAATATTCTTCCATTTATTTAGGTCTTCTTTGATTTCCTTGAACAGTCTTGTATAGTTCTCGGTGCATAAGTTTTTTACATCTTAGTTAAATTTATTCCTAAATATTTGGCTTTTTATTTACTATTGTGAATGGTATTTGTTTCTTGATTTCCTCCTGATCTTGCTCATTATTGGTGTACAGAAATGCTACTGATTTTTGCACATTGATCTTATAACCTGCGACTTTACTAAACTCATTTATGAGTTCTAGAAGCTTTGTTGTAGACCTCTCAGGATTTTCTATATATTGGATGATGTCATCTGCAAATAATGAAATTTTGACTTCTTTCTTTCCAATTTGAATGCCTTTTATATCTGGTTCTTGCCTCAGTGCTCGAGCAAGTACTTCTAAGACAATGTTAAAAAGAAGGGGAGAGAGTGGGCATCCTTGTCTTGTTCCTGACTTTAGAGGGAAGGATTTTAGGATCTCCCCATTGTAAATGATGTTGACTGTAGGTTTTTCATATATACTCTTTATCATGTTCAAAAAATTTCCTTATATTCTGATCTTTTGGAGTGTTTTTATCAAGAAAGGGTGCTATATTTTGTTAAATGCTTTTTCTGCATCTATAGATATAATCGTGTGTTTTTTTTCCTTCAATCTGTTTATATGGTGTATTACATTGATTGATTTTCTTATGTTGAACCATGCTTGCATACCTGGAATGAATCCCACTTGGTCGTGTTGTGTAATTCATTCAATGTGTTGTTGAATACGATTAGCAAGTATTTTGTCAAGTATTTTTGCGTCTAGGTTCATTAGAGAAATTGGTCTGTAATTTTCCTTTCTTGTTGTGTCTTTGTTTGGCTTTGGCACTATGGTAATGCATCATAGAATGAGTTATGTAATGATCCTTCTGTTTCAATTTTTTGGAAGAATTTCAGCAGGATTGGTGTTAGTTTTTCCGGAATGTTTTGTAGAATTCAACTGTGAAGCCGTCTGGCCCTGGGCTCTTCTTAGTTGGGAGGTTTTTAATGAATGATTCAATCTCTTCACTTGTGATTGTTTTGTTGAAATCACCAATTTCTTCTTTCATCAATATAGGCTGCTTATGTGTTTTTAGGAATTTGTCCAATTCCTCTGAGTTGTCGTTTTTTGTTGGAATGTAGTTTTTCAAAGTATCCTCTAATGATAGTCTTTATTTCTGTGGGGTCAGTGGTGATATCTCCTTTCTCATTTCTTATTTTGTGTGTTTGCATCTTCTCTCTTCTTTTCTTTGTTAGTCTTGGTAAAGGTTTGTCAATTTTATTGATCTCAAAAAACCAGCTCTTGGTCTTATTTATCTTTTCAAGTGCTTTCTTATTTTCTATTTCATTTAGTTCTGCTCTTATCTTTGTTATTTCCTTCCTTCTTCTTCCTGTGGGATTAGTTTGTTTGTTTTTTTCTAATACCTCCAAATGTGCAGTTAGTTCTTCAATTTTTGCTTTCTTCTTTTTTGATGCATGAATTTATGGCTAGAAATTTCCCTCTCAGTACTGCTTTTGCTGCATCCCGTAAATTTTTGTATGTTGTGTTATCATTATCATTTGTTTCAGTGTAGTCATTGATTTCTTTTGAGATTTCCTCTTTGGCCCACTGTTTTTCGAAGAGTGTGCTGTTTAATTTCCATATCTTGGTGTGAAATCTGGGCCTCTGGCCCTTGCAGATTTCCAGCTTCACTCCACTGTAGTCAGAGATATTATTTTGTATGATTTTGATCTTTCTGAATTCATTAAGGCTTTCTTTGTGGCCAACATATGGTCTATCTTGGAGAATGATCCATGTGCACTTGACAAAAATGTATATCCTCCTGTGTATGGGTGTAATGATCTGTATATATCTATTAGATCCAGCTCCTCTAATATATTGTTCAAATATTTTGTTTCTTTAGTGATTCTCTTTTGAGATGTTCTGTCCAGAGTTGATAGTGGTGTATTAAAATCCCCCACTATAATTGTAGATGCATCTATTCTTTCACTTAGTTTTTCCAGCGTTTGCCTCACGTATTTAGAGGCGCCCTTGTTAGGAGCATAAATATTTATGATTGTTCGTTCTTCTTGACAGATTGTCCTTTTCACTAATGTGTAGTGTCCTTCTTTGTCTCTCACAATTGTTTCGCATTAAAAGTCTATTTTGTCTGATATTAACATAGCTACTCCTGCCTTTTTTTGGTTATTGTTTGCTTGTAAGATTGTTTTCCAACCATTCACTTTCAGCCTCCATGAATCTCTGGGTCTAAGATGGGTCCTTTGTAGACAGCATATAGATGGGTCATATTTCCTTATCCAGTGTTCCAGTCTGAATCTTCTGATAGGTGAATTTAACCTGTTGACATTCAGTGTTATTACTTTCAAGGAATTATTTATGTTAGCCATATTTTGATTGGATTTTTGTTTGTCATATTTTGTTTGTTTGTTTTTTCTTCTCTTTTTGTCTTTTTTCTTGCTCTTACACTCTCCTCCAACTCTGCCTGTCCTGTTTTTTCCTTTCTTCCTGCATAACTCCCTTTAGAATTTCTTGAAGTGGAGGTTTCTTGTTGGCATACTCTTTCAGTTTCTGTTTATCTGTGAATATTTTGTACTCTCCATCATTTTTGAATGCTAGTTTAGCTGGATAGAGTATTCTTGGTTGGAAATTTTTTTCTGTTAGCACCTTGACTATATCATACCACTGCCTTCTTGCCTCCATGGTTTCAGATGAGAAATCAGCACTTAATCTTATGGAGCTTCCCTTGTATGTGATGGTTTTCTTTTCTCCTGCTCCTTTTAGAATTTTCTGTTTGTCTTGAGCATTGGATAATTTGACAATTATATGTCTTGGTTTGGGCCTGTTCAGGTTTATGATGTTTGGGGTGCGTTATGCTTCTTGGATATGTATATCTGTCTCTTTCAGTAGATTTGGGAAGTTTTCAGCCATTATTTCCTGCAACACTCCTTCTGACCCCTTTCCCTTCTCTTCTCCTTCTGGGATGCCTATAAGACATATGTTTGTGCATTTTGCATTGTCATTCAGGTCCCTATCTCCAAGCTGGATTTTTTCTCTCTTTTTATCGATCAATTCTACTATCTGATTTCCGATGTACTTTCTTCCACATTGCTAATTCTCCACTCTGCCTCTTCTAATCTGCTGTTATTTGCTGTGAGTGTATTTTTGATTTCTTGAACTGTGGTGTTCATTCCCATCATATCTGTTATCTTTTTGCATATGTCTGCAATTTCCACTCCAAGTGTTGTCTTCATATTGTTAACCTCTTTCTTTACTTCATTAAATTTGCCTGTGATATATGTTCTGAGATCTTTAGTTACTTGTGCGGATTTCTGCTCCCCTTCCTGGTTTTTAATTTGTTCATTGGATTCAGCCATCTTTTTCTGATGACTGGTTTGGTTTGTAGATTTTTTTTGCTGTCTGGTCATCATTTTATCTTGATGGGTTTAATTAGTTCCGTAGCTTCTTTGTCTCGTCTTGGGGATTATTTAGCTGTTGTTTTTGTGTAAGTGTTATATTTTCTCTTTGTCACTTTGTTCTTCTTCTTCTCATTTCTATTGCTGGCTGAGTTCACTTTGAAGGAATGTATTAGGGCCAGGGAAAGGCAATTGTGTAAGAAAGGAAAATGTTTAAAGTATTATTGGTAATAAATATTAACAGAGCAACAATGTGAGATCTGGGAGGATGGATATCAGATTCATGTAAGTTGTGTAGAGTTATAGCAGTAAGTAGAGTACCTATAATGAGGTAGTCGACTGAAAATGGGAGGAATATTGTATGAATTAAAAAGCTACTGTTTTCATGAGAGACGGAAAGAGAAAAGCAAGGCAATAGTTTCAAGAGTTGATAAAAGACAGAAAAGAAAACAAATTTGTTAAAAATTGAGAGTTAGACAATTTGGGGATCAAAGAAAGGGAGGTGGCATATAGGAGAGACAGTAGATGATGGAGATATCAAAATGTGGAGGAAAGGGGATAGTGTAGGTAGCCAAAATCAATTCACACAGAATTGAGGCAATGGAGGATGAGGAAACCCAACAAATGTGAGGTGTTCCCTGCAGCACCTATTGTATAATTAACATAAAATAAAATAAAACAAAAATGAGGGACAAGAGAAAAGAGAGAAAAAAAAGAGAGAAGAAAGAAAGAAAGAAAAATGTGGGGTGGGTAAAGAAAAGGGAGGGGAACCAGTAAGGGAAAGGAAAGAAGATATAGAACACCAACAGCAGCAACAACAAAAAAAAAACCCTAAATAAATTTTTTAAAAAACCTTGGGGGATACAATGGGAGAAAAGACTAGGAAATATATAATGCAATATTAGCAACCAGGACAATAAAAATAAAAAACAAAGAATAAAAAAATAAAATTAAAATTAAAAAATGCAAATGTTGCAAGCTAGGACAATCAAAGACCTCAGATGGGCCTCAGGGTGTGGTGGGTTCAGGGATGGAAAGTCTTTGATATTGCAGACTCAAGAGGTGTGAGTCTCTGGTATGTGGGCCACCAGGATTTAGGGGACACCGACCTGGCAACCTCAAATCCAGTTAACAGGGATCCTGAGAGCACTGCAGTGCAACACAGCCTTCAGGGATCCCTGCAGCTGGGTGCCAGCCCTATGGGAGAGGTCACATCCGCAAACTCTGACCTATGTGTCCGAAACCCACAATTCCCCCTCTCTCTAGGGTCTCTTCTGTGGCTGTATCACCGATTAGACTTCAGGACGCCTCCTGCCCTGCAAGCCCCTGAAACAGCTAGTTGGGGGTGCCTCTATATTGCAGCAAATTTAAGGACGCTGCAGATCCACAGCCAGGCCTAGGGGGCGAGGCTCTAGCTGGAAGCGCTGTATCAGTGTCCACAACCGAAAATCCCATGGCTTGCAAAAGATTCCCCTAATTGGCTTCCAGATGTCTCCCACCCTGCAATCCCCCGAAATAGCCTCCTGGTGATGTCTATTTACTGCAAGCGATTTAAGGCTGCTGCAGATCAGCAGCTGGCCTTGGGGGCAGGGCTCTAGCAGAAAGCACTATTATTCATGTCAGAAATAAAAAATTCCCTGCCTCGCAAAAAACTCCCGTCTGTCTCACCAAATCTGTTTACAAAGGCCTCCTGCCCTGTTAGCCCCTTAATAGCCCGATCAGGGCCTATGAATTCCCCAGTACTGCAGAACCTCCAGGAATTGCCGCCCCAGTGCTGGTGCCACGGTTCCGCCCGCCCCAGGGGGGAGCGTCCTGCGTGCAGCCCCTAACTCCGTGTAAGAGAGCCTCAATTTTATCTTTTACATGAATTTTCTCTGTTACCTTCCCACGAAATCGATGTCCAGACACCTCCTGCCCTCCAAAATCCCGAAACAGCCTGGTCCTGAAGAATTTCTAACACTGCCCAGTCACTTCTTTGCAGGAGTCAGTATCAGGTGCACTCACTCAACCCCAACTTGCCCTGCCCTCCAATGATTTATGTACCTCATTTTTAAAAGGAAGTCTTGCCAAATAGAAATTCTTGGTTGGAAGTTGTTTTCTTCCAGCACTTTAAATATTCCAACCCACTACCTTCTTGTCCCCATGGTTCTGATGAGAAATTATCACTCAATCTAATTGGTACTTTTATGTACATAATAAGTTGTTCTTCTCTTGCGACTTTTAGACCTCTCACCTTTTCTTCTGCATTTGATAATGTGATCAATATATAAGGAGGTTAAACTTTCTTTATGTTTATCATATTTGGTACTCTCTGGGCTTCTGGGATGCACATATTCATGTCTTAAGTTTGAAAAGTTTTCTGAAATTTTAAAAAATATTTTTCTGCCCTTTTCTCCTTCTGGGACTTCTATGATGTGTATATATCTGTACTTGAGGGTGTACCAGAAAAGTCTTAGGCTACTTTTGCTTTTAATATTTCTTGTCTTCAAATTCATTTATTCTTTTTCTGCCACCTCCCATCTACTCTTAAAACCCTCCTGGTGGACTTCAACTTAAGTTGCTCTGTTTGTTTCCTTTATAATATTTCTATCTCTTTACTAAGTCTCCCATATTGCTCCTTCATTGTTTTCCTGATATCCTTTAGTTGTTACTTTGTATTTTCCTACATCTCCTTGAGTATTTTAATATCACTTTTAAGGTCTTTGCTATTTTTGCATTCTGTTCTTCTTCAATGGTGTTTTCTTGATTTTTAACCTCTTTCTTTGGTGAGGAACAGTTATGGATTCTTTGTCCTATGCTTTTTTTCTCTACACTATATATTTTAATATTTTATAAAGTTAACTCTAGGATTTTTTCCTTGAGATGTCTGTTTCTTGATTTTGTAACCAGCTGGTGATAAGACAGAGATTTTCTTGCACTTTAGCCCCCCTTTCAAGATAGTCTCCCCAAAGCAAATGCATAGTGCAGGGTCCCTCTTATCTTTTCTGGTTCTGTTTTGTCTGTGGTTTTGTCTTGTTGGTTTGGAGTTCCCATTTTCACAGGAGTTTTAATGTCCCCTCTCTTTCCCAGGAGGCAGTCCTTCTCTCAGGTGTTTAAAGCAGGAAAGCCATTGCCCCAGACTGATGGCCTCTATGGTTTCTTACACTCCTATCATTGTCTGGAACTGCTTTCATTGGAGGGCAAAATCTTGGAAGGGGGCACTCTGGGGAAGAGTTTCCCAAGTCATGCTTTTCCAGCTGAAACAGTACCATGGAAACACAAATATGGCACAAACTAGCAGCAAAGTGCTCTGGGAAAGGGATCATGAAGGGTGGAAATAACTACATCTATTCCCCATATATGAGTATTCTTGACCTTTCTAGCAAATGAAAATTTTCAACTATCCCCTGCTGTACTGATGATGCATAGCAGACTTAAATTCACTCACCCACCCACCTCCTCATTTGTACACAGCCAAAACTTCTTCTTATATCTTAGAACAATGAGATGATAAATAATGTCTTGCCCTTGTATGATGATTTTTGTTGGAGGTACCAGACTGGGAATTGAACTCAAGACCTTATATATGAAAGGCCAGTGCTCAGTGACTGATCCTCATTGGCTCCAATGAGCTTGTGCCTTCATCTTTTTGCTCATTATTTTCTCATTATTTGCGCATTATTTTGCTCATCATTTTTACTCATTGTCTTCTCACTGTTTTTGCTCATTGTCTGCTCATTGTTTTTGCTCATTGTCTGTTTGTTTTCTTTAACAGACCCTAGGAACTAAACCCAGGATCTCCCATGTGGGAGGCTGGTGCTTAACTGCTAGAACCACACCCAATTGCTTTGTATGATGGTTTTAATGTCTTACTGAAAAAGTGGTTCTTACATACAATTTACAACTACACAACCTTGTATGCTTGCATAAGATCACAGAGCCAATAATTAAAGAAATGAAACTAGGTTAGCTAGAGCATAAATAAACTCTATGTCATGGATCAGTGATACCTTTAAGCCTAAGAGTTAAAAGTAGAAGCCCTGGATAACTTAAGGCATAGATTACTTTAATAAGAGAAAGAAAGAAGGATGAAGGATGGTGAAGAAAAGAAGAGCAAGTGAATAAGAATTTAAAAATGGATACAGAAAGAAGAGGCGCATATGCATTGGAGGGTTGGAAAACCATGGACCATGACATCCAAGGTCTCTACTTGTAATAATTATGCATATTTCATCTTTGTCACAGGATATCCTATTGACTAAGAATTCTCACAGACCTATATAAAGGTGTTCTTTTTCCATAGCAAGGAAACTTTCATCATAATAGTTCATAAAGTATATAAAAGTCAATCTCAGTTCAGACTTCCTCAGTGGAAGTTAAGTTCTACATTATAAGCTGAGATCCACCTCTATCTAACTTCCACATTTTGCTTCTATTTAATTATTCTCTTACATTAAAGGGTAAATGTCCTCCATCTTCCATATATCAGCCATTTTGCTATACTAAGAGAACAAGCTTGTTCTGTCCTCCCTTTCTCTAACATCAAAGATTTTACTTCCCCAGGTTATTCATAATTAGTTGCGTCACTTCTTCACTAGGCATGCTTTTCAGAGTCCCACCATCTTAGCCACCTTCCTCTGGATGCTTACGTTTATTTGTGTGCTTAGAATGTGATGTACAAAATTTGCCCTAACATTGTGGGTTAAAACAATAATATCAGCTTCCTAATTTGAGTAAAATTAACCTCTTAATGTATTCTTGGATTTTGTTAGCATTTGGGAAACCACATTACACCGCGTAGTTATCATAACAATTAAAGTTAGATCTTAAACCTGAACTGTTAGTAAGCTAGTTCTCTTCATATCCTACTTGTACAGTACTTTTGTTAAAATTAAATGAACATTTAGTTAAAATGTGTATATTTTTACCTTGTATTTCAGAATATTTAAATAATTCTATTCCCATTGATTCTTATTTTACAAAAAACTTCTTGCAAGTATTATTATCATAGAGTATTAGAAGCAGTAAATACTTTTAAGAAAAGGGGATTTGATACTAATACAAGATCAATAAATTAATATGACAAAGACAGAAGAGACAGAAACACTCTAAAAAGACAAACACAAGAACTAAAGAAGCAAAGTTATCCCAGGAATATTTAGTAGGGAAAAAGAGTTCTACACACCCATTGACAGTTTCACTGTATCTACAGGGTACACAGTATTGTAACTGAGCCATTAGTATAATCTATTATGTTCGCTATACTATTTAATAAAGCAGAAACATTATAATCTTTAGAAATAGTCTTGCTTAGAAACTGTTTTGGTAATTGTAGTGGGTTAAATGGTGACCCTGCAAAAAAATACATTCAAGTCTTATTTCCCGGTACCTATAAATGTTACCTTATTAGGAAAAAGAGTATTTACATATGCAATTAAGGATCTTGAGTATAGGCGATATTCCTGGATTATCCAACTGGTTGCTAAATCCAATGACAAGTGATCTTCTATAATAGAAGATAGAAGACACAGACACACAGAGGAGAAAGTGATATGAATACAGAGACAGAGATTGGAGAGAGTCAACTATAAACCAAAGAACATCACAGATTGTCATCAGTCCATAGGAGCTAGGAGAGAGTTATGGAAAGGATTCACCTCCAGAGCCCTGGGGGAGAGCACACTTATGTTGACACCTTCATTTTGGAATGCTGACCTCCAGATTGGTAAAAGAATAAATTCATTTTGTTTTAAATGTATTAGTCAAAGTGGTGCTGATGCAAAATATCAGAAATCAGTTGGTTTTTTATAAAGGGTATTTGTTTGGGGTAGGAGCTTACAGGTACTGGGCCATAAAGCACAAGTTACTTCCCTCACCAAAGTCTATTTTCACTTGTTGGAGCAATAAGGTTGCCAATGTCTGCAAGGATTCAGGCTTCCTGGGTTCCTCTCTTACCAAGTCTTTCTTCTCTACAGGCTCAGTATTCCTTTCTTCTTGGAGCTTGCTTCTCTTTCCTCTGTGTGGTTACTTCTAAGGGCTCCAGCTTAAGACTTCAGCATCAAACCCTAACATCAAAACTCTAACACCCAAAAGCCTCCAGCATCAAAATACTCCAACTCTGTCATTTGCCATGCCTTTTGTCTGTGAGTTCCCACCCACTAAGGGACATGAACACAATGCTCTCCTGAGGTGGCCCAATCAAAGCCCTAATCATAATTTAATCATGCCCAAGTACAGACCCGTTTGCAAACAATCCATTATCTATTTTTGGAATTCATAACTATATCAAACTGTTACATTAAGCAACCCACGTATTTTATAATTTGTTGCAGAAACCCTAAGAAACTCATTCAGTGCTTTATGTGCTAAATATCACTACCTGGATATTCATTTACATTGAAATTGTTAAAGCTGAATAAATGAAGTATTAGTGGGTAAAAATGCAACCCATCTAAAATCATGAATTAAAGAATGTGAAAAATGTAATATAATTATTAATGTTTGAACATTAATTAATACTCAATATGCAATGAAAATATATTCATCTTCCATCAATCAATTCACTTATTCCAATAGATAGACAACATTTATCTAACAATTATTGATTTTAACCTTAAATTAATATCATGGCAGGAGTTCTTTCATCTAAGTTGTTTACCATGGACACATTTTATAAACTTTAATTTCAATCACCCAAATGTTTCCTAGAATATATTCAGAATCATAAAGTTTTCATATATTGAGAATTATTTTTATTTCTTACATTTATCTTAGCATCAGCTAGATGAAACCATAATCTAAAATGGCACAAAAGAGAGTTCAGAGAGAAGCAGAAGGAATATTATTTTAGGTATAGCATGCAAAATAAACATGTGCTTCATATATGCTCAATTATTTGAAGTCCCCAGAGGATGGGGGAAGAGTAAATTTTGCCTTATCTTGTAGCAATTTCTGCTTTAAGTTGCCTAAAAAGCTTTCTCTGTTAGGTCTCTTTCACTTAAAATATGCTTTTACCTTGAAACAAGAACATGATTTACCACATTAAGGTCAATGAATTGGAGAGATGAGAACACTATTGTTAACTGAATTCAGGATGGATAAAAAGGCTCCAATTAACATTACACCTAGGAAATACAAGGCAAGTCTTCCTCAAGCATGAAGCTAGCTGTCATCCAGAAGTAGATGACAAATCACTATCCATGAGGAAGAATTTATCAATCAATGAAAAACAAGAAAAATCAGGACAAATTTGTAAGCATTTTATAAAGTAAAAAGTATAAATTAACTTAAAAGTCTATTTTTTTCTCCTGCCTGTATATTCTTTCTAGTTTTTGGTATTAGTAGACAAAATTTTGTCATTTTATGACCTCTTTATTTGACAAAATAAAAGATGAGCAAACTTATGTCAATTCCCACTTTTTATGTAATGCTTTTGCACACTGGCATGTGTACACAAGAGTCCATAAAAAAGAAAAAAGAATGATGCCTTTGGACTCAGAAAGCCATGTATCTAGTCCCAGACTGATAATGGTTAAGGAAGTGGCAATTTTAGATGAATTTAGTTCCTAGACCCTTAGTTTTATCTTTTGTGAATGCAGCTGATCTCCATTATGCTGACATTATGAGTTGTCATGATTATCAATTTCTTTCTGATTTAGTCTTGGTAATTTATGTATTACTGGAAATTTTCCCATTTAAATGATAGTTTGATGCTATTAATATTTTTAATAGTATTCCCTTATAATGCTTTTTTAAATCTGTATTTTAAAAAAGATACTTAGATTACATACATGTTACATAAAAAATATAGGGGATCCTTACATACCCTGCTCCCTAGCTCTCCCACATCTTCCTAAATTAACACCATCCTTCATTAGAGTGGTACATTTGTTTCAATTGATGAACACATTTTGGAGCACTGCCACTAAGCATGAATTATACTTTACATTGTAGTTTACACTCTCTCCCACATAATTTTGTAAGTTATGGCAAGATATATAATGGCCTATATCTGTCATTGTAATGTCATTCAAGACAATTCCCAATTTCCAAAAATGCCCCCATATTACACCTATTTTACCCTCTCCTTTTCTTCAGAACCTCAGTGGATGCTGCCTCCACATCCATGATGTAAATTCTTCCATTGCTATCATCACAATAAGTCCATAGTAGAATACCAGTAAATCTACTCAAATCAATTGTTCATTCTCAAATCCTGAGGATTCTGGGATGGTGAGGCTCACTGCACCTTTAATGAGAGGGAATTTAGATTCCATAGGACAAATGGATGGGACGATCTTCATTGTAGTTGCAGACTCTTTCTGTTCCTTGAGATGGTCATTGGTACTACAGTTGATAGGTGCACATCCAAGAGACATCTGGGCCCTGAATCTCAACAGAATTGTAACACCTACTCTTCAGTTTATTGGACACACTCAGGACAACTAAGAAGAAGATGATGATGAACAACCATACTTTTTAAAAACCAATTTTATTGATACCTATTAATGAAGAATACAATTTATCTAAAATGTACAATCAATTGTATTTGGTAAAATCACATAGTTGTGCATACATTGGCTCAATCATTATTAAAACACTTTCATTATTTCAATAATAATAATAAACAAACTCACAAAAAATTTCGCACCTCTCAGTCTCTGTTTCCCCTGCTGTACATAGCTACTATTTCTATTATTGCACAATTATTTATTTGTTTATTATGCACTTTTATTGAGATATATTCATATACCATACGATCTATTCGAAGTGCATATTCAATGGCTTTTTTAGCTGTTAAAATTCCTTTATTGTAAAGTTGTAAAAAAATAGAAAAATGATGGAAAGAAATTACAAATTATAAGAATGCAATGCCAAGTTAGATTTAATGTAATAATTATAACACATTTTTATTTCTGTAAAGTTTTGTATGGCATCATTCTCATGTTTTCCATTAGTTCTTCAGTCAAGTTTTCCTTCAGTCCTTTAAACACATGTAAAATAGCTTATTTAAATTTTTATCTAGTAATTACAACATCTGGGTTTCCTCCGGGACAATTTCTTTCTTCTAGATCGTCTTCTTTCCAGGGTTTGATGTTGTTGCCATTTGTTGTTGTTATTGTTTTTCTAGCAATTCTTCTGAAATATTTTGAAAATCTACACGCTTTTTAGCTTATGTCCACTGAAGTATCCATTTAGTTAGTTTAGTGTTTACCTAATGAGTGGACAGAGATTTTCTTAAATACCCAAAGCCAATAAATCTCCCAACAGCTGGGAAGGAGCTCTGGCTATATGTTGAGGCATTCCTTCAACATTCAAGCAGGAAGTTTACACATCTGCTTTAGCCTTCACTTCCTCCTTTTTGAGATTATTGCAAGCCTTTTTTAAATTTCCAGAGTTCTGAAAAGGTTCACCGTGGCAATTTCTAATATTATCATTGCTTTTAAGGATGAGAGGATTTTCAGAGGACCTTACTCATTGTCCTGATATCACTGCCAATATGGTAGGTTTGAAGAATTAACAAGGATCTAAATAATAAGCCAGGATAGGGGAGATAATAGGAGCAGAGGTGGGAAAAGTCAGAAATATTTTAGTGATAATGAGGGTTGAGTGGAGTAATTTAGGGAAAAGCAAAAGGACTGGAAAAGCACTTTTGAGTGCTAAGACATTTGTACTAGATTCTATCAGATGTAGGGAGCTGAGGCAAAAGTAAATTCTAGGGAGATAGACAAGTGTATGGCTGCTTTTAATTATCATACTGTAGCTATAAAACCCTAAATAGGCATATTGGGTTTTGAAATCATATTTTGAGAAGCAGCAGGGAGATGGAGGGGTTAGATCATTTGAATTATCTATGTCATAATAGCTCCTTAGAAGCAATAAAATGATAGTGCAGGATTCTTTGATTTTGTGAACCTAGATGTGATCAGAGACTGTCAGAGTTGTAGGGGGCCCAAGATCATTTAGTCCCCCCTCCTCATGTTACAGATGGCAAAAGGTAAGCCAATAGAGAAGGGACTTTCACAAATCCACCAAGTAAGGCAATGGCAAAAGACCTGTGTTACCTCTGCCTATAAGGCAGAAAAATGCCTATGTTCTGTGTGTGTAATTTTGACACTCGGAATCCACTTTCAACTTATTTTCTGTTGAATTGAAAACATCACAGGTTTAGTATATGTGCTTGGTATAAAATAAAACTTTTGGTACCCTATATTATCTGAACTTTGCTGGAATGCCAACTTTTATACTTCTTTGCTTCCATTTACCAAAGGCAACTTGTTATACCTCACAGGGTATTTCTCTTCTCTCTGTGACCTCAATCGCCAGATGGACCCATACACCCAGGCAGAATCCTATAGCTAGACTTTGCATGTTTCTTGAGCTCCAGTTATTGTTTAATAATTTACTGTGAAAGAATGGACAACATAATACTCACATGTGGGATTGTACAGTGTACCAAAGACATGGAAAACAGAAGATACATGTTAGTGGGGAAAACAGATGGACACTGAGGAGAGATGAAGTTAGGCTCCAGTGTTCCCACATTAGTCCGGCCATGAGAAAGTCTGAAAGAAGCCAGATCACAATTCTTCAGTCCCACCAATCTTAAGAAAAGTGGCTCCTAACACTCAGTTATTCCAGTGGATAAGGATGGATGTGTTTCTCTATCTGGTAAATGACTATTTAAAAGAGTTATCTAAGTAAGAATAACAGTTACCTCAAATAAATTGCTCCCTAAATGTGCATTTAAAGTTTTAAGGAGGCATGGCAATCTTCCCTTTGGATCTTAAACTGAGTTTGAAGAGATGCAAACTCCATTTTGTTTGGTTTAGCCTCCAGAGTTTGTATGTCCAAGAGAAAATAAGGTAATGATCCTAAACTTCGACTTTTTTTCCATTGTTATTATATTGCCCATCCCTTCTCCTGCCACCTATTCCCCAGCTGTTGAAAGAATATCAGAGTGGAGGAGGGTCTGTGTCAGCGGCGGTGACATGTTGGAGTCATTCGCTGTCCAGTTTGCAGCCAAGAATGTGCAGAAAGACACATCATAGATAATTTCTTTGTGAAGGACACTACTGAGGTTCCCAGCAGTACAGTAGAAAAGTCTAATCAGGTATGTACAAGCTGTGAAGACAATGCAGAAGCTAATGGGTTTTGTGTAGAGTGTGTTGAATGGCTCTGCAAAACTTGCATCAGAGCTCATCAGAGGGTGAAGTTCACAAAAGACCATACTGTAAGACAAAAAGAAGAAGTATCTGCAGAGGCAGTTGGTGTGACCAGCCAGCGACCAGTGTTTTGTCCCTTTCATAAAAAGGAACAGCTGAAGCTTTACTGTGAAACATGTGATAAACTAACATGTCGGGACTGCCAATTACTAGAACATAAAGAGCATAGATACCAATTTATAGAAGAAGCTTTTCAGATTCAGAAAGTTATCATAGACACACTAATCACTAAACTGATGGAAAAAAACAAAATACATAAAATTCACAGGAAATCAGATCCAAAACAGAATAATTGAAGTAAATCAAAATCAAAAGCAAGTGGAACAGGATATTAAAGTTGCTATATTTACACTGATGGTAGAAATAAATAAAAAAGGAAAAGCTCTACTGCATCAGCTAGAGAGCCTTGCAAAGGACCATCACATGAAATTTATGCAGCAACAGCAAGAAGTGGCTGGACTTTCTAAACAGTTGGAGCATGTCATGCATTTTTCTAAATGGGCAGTTTCCAGCGGCAGCAGTACAGCATTACTTTATAGCAAACGACTGATTACATATCGATTACGGCACCTCCTTCGAGCAAGGTGTGATGCCTCCCAGCAACCAACAATACCATTCAATTTCATTGTGATCCTGGTTTCTGGGCTCAAAATATTATCAATTTAGGTTCTTTAGTAATCGAGGATAAAGAGAGTCAGCCACAAATGCCAAAGCAGAATCCTGTCGTGGAACAGAATTCACAGCCACCAGGTGGTTTATCTTCAAACCAGTTATCCAAGTTTCCAACACAGATCAGCCTAGCTCAATTACGACTCCAGCATATGCAGCAACAGCAACCCCCTCCACGTTTGATAAATTTTCAAAATCACAGCCCCAAACCCAATGGACCAGTTCTTCCTCCTCATCCTCAACAACTGAGATATCCAGCAAACCAGAACATACCACGACAAGCAATAAAGCCCAACCCCCTACAGATGGCGTTCTTGGCTCAGCAAGCCATAAAACAGTGGCAGATCAGCAGTGGACAAGCTGCCCCGTCAACTGCCAACAGCACATCCTCTACTCCTTCCAGTCCCACCATTACTAGTGCAGCAGGATATGATGGAAAGACTTTTGGTTCACCTATGATTGATTTGAGCTCACCAGTGGGGGGTTCTTATAATCTTCCTTCTCTTCCAGATATTGATTGTTCAAGTACTATTATGCTGGACAATATTGTGAGGAAGGATACTAGCTTAGATCATGGCCAGTCAAGACCACCCTCAAACAGAACTGTCCAGTCACCAAATTCATCAGTGCCATCTCCAGGCTTTGCAGGACCTGTGACTCTGACTAGTGTACATCCCCCAATACGTTCACCTAGTGCCTCCAGCGTTGGGAGCCGAGGAAGCTCTGGCTCTTCTAGCAAACCAACAGGGGCTGATTCTACACACAAAGTCCCAGTGGTCATGTTGGAACCCATCCGAATAAAACAAGAAAACAGTGGACCACCAGAAAATTATGATTTTCCTGTTGTTATAGTGAAACAAGAATCAGATGAAGAATCTAGACCTCAAAATACGAATTATCCAAGAAGCATACTCACTTCCCTGCTCTTAAATAGCAATCAGGGCTCTACTTCTGAGGAGACTGTGTTAAGATCAGATGCTCCAGACAGCACAGGCGATCAACCTGGACTTCACCAGGAAAATTCCTCAAATGGAAAGTCTGAGTGGCTAGATGCTTCCCAGAAGTCACCACTTCATGTTGGAGACACAAGAAAAGAGGATGACCCCAATGAAGACTGGTGTGCAGTTTGTCAGAATGGAGGGGAACTCTTGTGCTGTGAAAAATGTCCCAAAGTATTCCATCTTTCTTGTCATGTGCCCACATTGACAAATTTTCCAAGTGGAGAATGGATTTGCACTTTCTGCCGAGACTTATCTAAACCAGAAGTTGAATATGATTGTGATGCTCCCACTCACGACTCAGAAAAAAAGAAAACTGAAGGCCTTTTTAAATTAACACCAGTAGATAAAAGGTGTGAACGGCTACTTTTATTTCTTTATTGCCATGAAATGAGCCTGGCTTTTCAAGACCCAGTTCCTCTAACTGTGCCTGATTATTACAAAATAATTAAAAATCCAATGGACTTGTCAACCATCAAGAAAAGACTACAAGAAGATTATTCCATGTATACAAAGCCTGAAGACTTTGTAGCTGATTTTAGATTGATCTTTCAAAATTGTGCTGAATTCAATGAGCCTGATTCAGAAGTAGCCAATGCTGGTATAAAACTTGAAAACTATTTTGAAGAACTTCTAAAGAATCTTTATCTAGAAAAAAGGTTTCCTAAACTAGAATTCAGGAATGAATCAGAAGATAATAAATTTAGTGACGATTCAGATGATGACTTTGTACAGCCCCCGAAGAAACGTGTCAAAAGCATTGAGGAACGCCAGCTGCTTAAATAAGCAGCACCATTGGCATGTGCTGGTTTTTAGATTTTTTTTTGTTTTCTAAAAAACATTTTGTCAGTAATATTACAAGGAAGAATCTGTGACCACTCTATCTAAAGCTTTTCATGTTTCCTAGGCTTTTATTTCCTTAATAACTCATTTCTTTTAACTGCTTATAAAGAAAGAGAAAAGAAAATGAAAGAAGCCTCAATAGCAAAATAAAAAGATATTCTTCCCACTTCTTGGATATCAAAACAAGTCTGGAGTGGTAGCTACTGTAGAAAGGAAATAGACTTCACATGGACTCTAAGTTGAAAATTTAATGTGGTTTGAATGTGTGTGTTAATCCATTTTTAGAAAATTAATACCATTACCCATTAATTATGACCCAACCATATGAGTTAGGTATACTGTACTGCTTAAGAGCAGTACCTTGTGAACATGAGTGATGATCTATCCCAGGATGCCAACTGGTACAACAAAAGGGTAGATTAGGTGCTATTAAGGCAGCACCTAATAGTATATCATGTAAGATGGCAACTGTATTAAAGAAAAATCAGGAAAACAAAAAAATAATAAATAAATAAAAAAAATTAAAAAAAAAAGAATATCAGAGTAAGTGCCCCCCTGTCTGGTGATTTTCAGAATGTAAGCACAATGTAAATTTATAACAGTCTTTTATTTTAGTTTTACGTTCAGTAAAAAAAATATACTTAAGTGTTTTTCCATTAGTATAATTTCAGATTTGCTTTATCAATTTCTGATTCATGTATACTCTAATATGTGGAACAACCCAGCTTTTAGTTTCTTCTATTGTGAAATATTCATAGTGTACATAGAGAATTTGAGAATGTGCTCTTAAAAGGAAACAATAATATGTTTATAATGTGATAGAATCATTGCACACTGTAATTTAACTACTTGCTAATAACATGCTCGGATAGTTAAATTAACTGTTTAAGTAATTTAACCTACTGGAGATATAGTTGTGCTTAAATTATTTTTTCCTTACTGCACTTTTGTAGCTTGTAATTTTTGTGATAGTACCATGAGCTTCAAGCTACTTATCTCATTGTAATAATGTAATTGAAGTGTTTGCATTTTTCCTGATTTTATTTTCCATCTGAATGAAAATGCTGAAATTTTTACATTGTAGAATAACAGATAATTGAACTTATATTTCCCAGTGTATAAATAAACACAAAGTTGGACCACACATGAATGGCTTAGGTAATCTTGGTTTGTAATTAGTTACCTATCAAAACAAAACAAAAACAAAAATGAAATAAGAAATCAACTAGTTGGGGGTTAAGCCAAGATGGCAGCAGAGTAAGGAGCTACAAGAATCAACTCGCCCTGAAGCAGGCTAAATAGGAAATCAATAGATGTATCTGGAACCTGACAAATAGTCCACATAAGCTTCAATATCCCCAAGATGGTTGCTGGAAGCCTTTCAAGAGAACTGTCATGTGGAATGAGATTTCTTTCAGAAGCCAGGAGAAGCCCTGGATATTGCCAAGGGGCCTTATTATTGGACCATCCTTGGAAATAGATGGGTGGGATAATCAGTCAAAAGAGCAAACAGCTGAATTTCCTCCCATGTCATTATCAAAGGGGCAGAATAATTAATGGTTTAAAAAGCACCATTGTTCTTATTTCAGGTGCACAAGCTCACAAGCATAGTCATTAGTATCAAGGGCTCATTTTTGGACCTTCCTCCTTTTTTGGTCTTTGCCATAGCACTTGGGGGATTGTTGCTGTTCCTTTAGGGACTGTGATAGAGCTCCCCTGGATAGGAACTCAGAACTCCCTTATTTGTTGTTTTTAAGCTGCAGGGTGCCTAAGAGTTACCTCCTGAGAGCCTCCATGTTGCTCAAATGTGGCCAGTCTCGAAGCCAAACTCAGCATGTAAAGGTGTTGCCTTCCCCCCAGCATGGGACATGACTCCTGGGAATGAGCCTCCCTGGCACTGAGGGATTACTTCCAAGTACCAGCTGACAATGTAACTAGAAAATGACCTTAAATAAAAGGGTCAAGTCGGACCAGCAGAATATCTCAGTCTACATATAATACCAGGAGTTAAAAATGCTTTTTGACCTAAATCAAAGGGGGAAATGGAAAGGACAAATGAGTTTATATGGCTATGAGTCTCCAAAAAAGAGCTGGGAGGTTATCAGAGGGGTTTCCCTTATGCACAACTGAGCAGAGTTCCAGAGACAGATAAAGTAGATACAATCTCAGGTATTGGTTCTTCTGAGGGCTACAGAGACCAATAGATTCTGTGGTCATGGCAAATGGAGTTCAGTGCCATGTCAGTTGGCCCTACTTTGGAGTTTGTGTTTCTGTGTGATGGAGCTGGACTTAGATGTGATCTTTGTCCATAAGTCTGTCCTGTTATTTTTACCGGTACTGTAGCTGGTGCTGGGGTTTAATGTATACCCAGGGGGTCTGAATCTCTGGACTGACCATGTGATAGCCAGGACCTGAGCCTCAACAGACGTGCAAATTCTACATGCTGTTTTATTGGACTTATCCCACTCAGCTAACCTGGAGCTGAAGAAGGTCAACCACCACACCAGGGAGCCAAGAGTGGCTACAACTGAAAGCAGGAGAATTGCATCCATCATTCATGTGGAATCTAAGCTCCCTCTTGATATGGATGTGGAGTGGACACAACCATTCTAAGGTCCACAGGATGGAGGAATAGAGTTTGGATTAGAGTGGACTTACTGATATTCTCTTCATGAATTATTGTCATTAGTAATCGAAGAAAATGTGGCCTTGGTGTGGAGAAAGTGGCCATGGTGGCTGCTGGGGGTAGGGAGTGGGGGCAAGAGATGTGATGTGGGGGCACTTTCGGGACTTGGAGTTGTTCTGGGTGGTGCTGCAGGGATAGTTACCGGATATTGTATGTCCTCCCATGGCCCACCGGGTGGACTGGAAGACAGTGTGGGCTATGATGTGGACCATTGACCATGAGGTGCAGTGTTGCTCAGATATGTATTCACCAAGTGCAATGAATGTCTCACGATGATGGAGGAGGTTGTTGTTATGGGAGGAGGAGTGGGTTGAGGGGGGTGAGAGGTATATGTGGACCTCATATTTTTTGACTGTAGCATTAAAATATCAAATAAAGACAAAAAAAAAGAAGCAAGAACAAAGGCCTTTTGTTCTCCTTTGACTTTGTCCTGTCCCTGTGCCTGTTTGTGCCTTTTTCCAGCATCTTTACTCCACCTGGATCAACAAACAAGTAAAACCTGGGCATTTTTAATCTGTAATATTGAATTGTAATCTGTAAATCAACCCACTTTATCACTCTTCTGCTGCTTCCTCTCTACCTGGGACCCATGATCTGTTATTTCCTCCCATTTCTCTTCCCTCCCTACCTTAATAAACTACTGACCTAATCAATGTGCCATGCTCTTGAAATTCTTTTCTTGCAGTTTAGCCAAGGACCTAGACAAACTCTGGCAACATATTTTGCCAGCCAAGAAGTTATTGGTGAGTGAAATTGTGGCCTACAACCTGTTTAATGCCTTACTTTGTTTATCCTTTTTTAACAGGTTCACCTATGAACCCCACAGGATGTAATCCTGGGTGGAAAGATGTCAGGGTGCAGGAACTCTCTACATCTGCACCACAAACCAGACTTGTCAGTCCTGACCTCAGCCAGGAGGACCGGGCACAAGGCAGGGGCTCAGAGCAGGGCCCTGCCTAGACAGAGGTCCTCCAGCCAAGCTCTAGGTGCTGTGAAGCTGCTTTTTCAAGCCCTTTAGCAGTCATTGGCTTTATTCTTAGGCCTGGCCTCAAGTGTCTTTTCCTGCCTTCTCTCTTCTTTGGCAGTAGCAATGATTCAGAGCTGGGGGCTTGCACCTCTCCATGGATCCAGATCTTTGCAGTCCCACCTTCCGATCAACAAAACTTGGCTACCTGGTCTGAGATGAGGTGGGAAGGAAGCAGTAGCAAGGGTCAAAATGAATGCTGTGGGAGTTCTCTTTCCCAGGGGGTTCACGAGCCAGGGCTCCATCCATAATTAACCTTTACCCATGTTTTACCTTCCTACTTACTACTACTGAATTTCTCTTTACAGGTTTGTATTAAAATGCTTTGGAATGTCTTAAAAATTGTAAAACTGAAAATGTCTTTTCTAGAGAGGAAGTTATTGCCTCAGAGACCCAAGACCTATTAACTAGAACAATTGATCTCTAATCACTTAATGGCCTTTTGATGGCTGGTCTAACTGGGAAACTACCAGACAGTACTGCTTTTAAGACATATCTAGGAAGACGAAGAATTTTTTTGTCTCTTCTCCAAGAAGGAGCAATATTTGGTTTGAAAGTTATCCGATCTATTCAGTCTATCTCTCAAGTCCAAAATGGTCCTGGAAACACCCAATGGTAGGGTCTCTGTGATTCCTTGGGTTGAAGGAACCAGAAAAGTAACTCTGAATGTCCCCCAGAATTGAAGCTTTGGGTGCTTCAACTTAGAGAGCAGACAAATGTTCCCTGAGATTTATCTCAGGAGCTTCCATCTGAGTAATAGTGCAGTCAGTCTCAGATCCAGGAATATAAAGGTGCTGAGAAACAAAATAGTAAACTCTGAACAGCCCGCATGCTTTGGGCTCTTCTATTCAGAGGGCAGCCAAATTTCTCCTGAGATTTCTCTCAGGCATTTTGATTTCAGGCGACTGCTCCTAATATCTCTCACCAGTCCATTCTGGGTGCTTTGGTCTGAACTTCAGAATTTTCAGGCCTCCCCTGAGACCTAGGTTGGACACAGGAATGTGCATTTTCAAGGTTTTCGATTACATTCTCAGGATGCTGAGACCAGAGCATCATTTCCAAATTATTTGGAGTAGTAAATGTTTTAGTCAGACTTGGACTTTGGAGCACAAGATGATTTGACTAAAAATTACTTCTTCATTCTTCCTAGAATAATGGGCATGGCACCCATAGTGTAGTAGCAGAGAAAAGTCGGTGGTCATGATATTGAAGGTCAGGATGTGAGAAATCTCTGAGAAGGAAGATTTATTAACAGCCAGCCATGCTCGTTGGACTTCTGTCCAGAAAACCTGAGCCCTGCATAGTATTTCTAGATCCCTTTTATGCAGAGGATGTAGAAGAAGGGTTCAAGTAGTGTTTTTATGCAAAAAGGATTTTCTTTGTTAGTTTCTTTGAGTTTTAGGGTTTTTTTTGGATACAGGTAGATTTGGATTTACATATCACCCACATGCCAGGTAAACTTGAATTAACATATCGCCCACATTCTGTCTGGAATGTAAGTTCAAATACACATTCAGTCTGCATCCTTCCTGAATATTCAAAGCCTGTAGAGCCTATATTACTTCATTGGCTTTCGAGAAACTAGGCAAACTTGGATATAGAATTAGGTATATTGGAATTCATGCACAGGCCATGTTATTTCCCCCTTTTGATAACTGCTTAACGTTGTTAGGCTTTGGCATCAGTATTAGAGTCTCTCTGGACTGACTGATATGTATGTAGAGCCATGATATTGGCCGATGTTTGCTTGTCACTATACTATTTATTAGGGCATGTATTCTGCTTTCAATGAAGGGGAAGAGCCAAGGGAGTATGGTGCATCTTCCTATGAGGAAGGCAATTATTCCCATAGAAGTTTGAAATTTTCTACTATTGACTGCCAATTTCCAAAAGGATTACTTAAATTCCAACAATTCCATGTTTACACTGGAACATGAGAAATTTTTACCATTTTGTTTGTAATTTCATTGGTAAATTTTCCAGTGCTGTCTAGCTTAAGGCAGCAATTAGAGAGATTGAACTTTCCACAAACTCCCACTTTAGCTGCAAGGAGATAGTCTAGGGTGAGATGGTTTTGATAGATCGCATTTCTGAATTTGGTTTACTGTTGGACTAGTAAGGTCAGAGCATTCATTAGTTATTATTTCTACCATTTGTTAGTTATTATTTCTACCATTCTAAGTGGATGATTCAGTTTAGCTTATAGATAGAGGTTTGATAATCTCACATACCAACCTCTGCCCAAGTTGCTGGTACATAGTACTGGACTATGCACTCAGGGAGTCATTTATCATCTGCCCAGGTAAGAAGAACCCTATTTTCTCTTATATTTTGATACCCTGGTTGGCTCTGCTCTTTTTCTTCTGCTAAGGGAATGAGGAAGAAGGAGGGTTTCATTGTGCCATGCATACAAGTACCTCACCAATTTGGGGGAAGTTCTCAGAATGTGACTTTCCCACAAATCCAGTATAGACCATTTGGGGCAATAAAGGTGCCCTTTGTGGTAGAGTTCCACACTGTGATTAATTTGGGGAAAGTATGATTTATGAGAATGAGGTTAAATTCATTCCATGTTCCCCAAGGCTCCATTGTATTGGTGATATGATCTTGGAATCCTCCCCCTGTACATGTTAGTTTTCCAACAGATATAGAGAAGTTTATGCATACCCTTGAAGTGCAATATTTTCCTATGACAGAGGTTTGCAAGGGTCACATACCATTTTGGGGGATGGCCAGTTTTGTTATATCGTTGGCTATACTTGTATTCTCTAGTTTCCCAGGGCCATTGGTCTCCCATATTGGTACCTGCACATACATAGCATGAGGAGACATTGAAGGATGCCCTTACTACCTCAGCTAGGTTTATAAAGAGGTTTTTTTTGCTACTTGCAGAATGGAAAAATGTTTTTCCATTTCTTCATTGAAAGAGTAGAACACAGAGTGGGCTTTATTTGTAAGTGGGTGTTCCCAATACTTAACCCAGATGTAGACTCCTGGGTATATTCCTTTATTATCAATACAGAGGCCCATTTGGACTCTCTAGGTCTGCCAGGATTCAGGGTTAAGGATGGTGGGGTTTAAGGGATTACATTGACTTCATGGACAGTGCGTTGGGGCTGTTCCTTTGGTGAGGATGGCAGTTTGTCTAGTTGTGTCTATGTCCCAGGTGACACAGGACCAGTAGGGACAGTTAGTATGCACCTAGGTATTTGCACCAGCAGCTGTCCCCTTGGGCTGAACTTTGCATTTCTAGAGTGCACAAATACTTATCATTATAAATATATTCCTGCTTACAGCTAAGCCCTCCACAGTCAATTTTCCATGGTATCCTGGAGTCTATGACCTAATATGCATCAAATAGGAAGGACACTCATTGGTTCTGGCTAGTGACTGGGGTGGAGTTAAGTAGCTCCCCATCTTGATTAGATGCTCTTATTTCCCATTGATGGGAGACTATTGGGGGCTTGGGGTCAAAGCAGTTTATTTGGCCACATACATTACAGACACTATAGGAGATTCCCTGAAACTGGCAGGTGGTTATATGGCCCTTGCAGGTGTAATGGCTATGATATATTAATGTAGTATTGGCATGGGCCCCCATTCTCACTTCTTGCATACATGGCTCACACTATGTGTTGCCAACGTGGGACCAGGGAAGGGTCAGGGCTAGGAGTAGGGAAAATAACAGAAGGGACAGTGTAACTTGGATTAAACCAGATTCATACTCTTTGACTGGACATAGACCAATCAGATTCTGGGGAGGAATTGGAGCAGAGCTCGATGTTGTATCCTCAACCTTTGGCTTGGACCAGTCAGCTTCCAGGGTGTAACTGGAGCAGGGCTCAGCATTTTTTTTTGTAAGATGAGTTTGGTTGAGTTGTGGGTTTCTGAAATACAGATCCAGAACTCTGGGGCAGTTCATTTGACCTGGCTATGGTATATCCATGGTGTGGTTTCAGCTAATTTAACTGCAGTGGGGGAGGATAAAATGACAAGATAGGGTACTCACCATCAAGAGGTTAGTGGAGCTGATTTCCAGTCTTTGACCCAAACTACACCTGCCATTTGGTATGGGTGTATGGAGCTGCTTAAGCTAATGAGAGCCATTTCTTGGACCCAGTAATGAAGGTTTGTAGGGTTTTTCCTAAGCTGATCATTTGCTGAGCTATTGGTATGCTTCCTCTTTCTCTGAAGTCACTTTCTATATTTTGGATTAAGGAGGGGACTCCCAAAGAAGATTTCATAAGGGGTTAGGCCTAATTTTTGGCTTGGGCTGGTTCAAATTTGGAGAAGGGCACTTGGGAGCATTTGCACCCATGTTAGTCCAGAGTCTTGGCAAATCTTGGCAATATGAGTCTTTAATGTATGATTCATTCATTCTACTTTCACTTAGCCTTGAGGACGGTAAGCGATGTGCAGTTTCCATTGAATGTGCAGTGCTTTGGCAATCTTCTGTATGATTTCAGAAATGAAGGCAGGTCCGTTGTTGGAGCCAATTGAGAGGGGTATCCCATATTGAGGAATTATTTTCCTGAGCAGAACTTTGGCCACTTCTTTAGCATCTTTGGTCTGAGTGGGGAAGGCTTCTACCCAAGTGGAAAAGGTGCAAATGAGGCCTCGGAGGTATTTGTAGCTTCCAGATTGAGGCATTTCAGTGAAATCAACTATTAGATCTTTGAGGGGCATATTACTGATTCATTGGACTCCTGGGGCTCCCGTGGGTCCCAGGTGAGGGTTATTCTTTGCACATGTCATGCACTGCTGGCATACAGTATGGGTGATTGTAGCTACACTTGGGATGCAGAAGAATCTTTCTAACACTTCTTTAAGATGGGTTTTTCCCAAGTGTGTGCTTTTGTGGTAGTCCTGAACTACAGTTGTGGCTAATATTTGAGGCACGACTATTCTGTGATCAGGCAATGTCCACCACCAATTTGCTTCTTGTGTCCCACTCTCAGAGAGTTCACTCTTTCTCAGATTGAGTATATTGTGGGGCCCTGGTGATTCAGAGGCTGGAGGGTGAAAGCAGACTGTTTATACTGGAGTTTCTGATAATTTAAGAGGTTGGGGAATGACAGCAGTGGCCCGGTCTTCAGATAAGGATCCTTCCTGTGCGACTCTTTGCATCAGCATCTGCCCTCTGACTTCCTTGAGTGATGGGGCTATGGTTTATCTGGTGTCCCTTGCAGTGCATCATGGCCACTTTGGTGGACTCTCAAAATGCTTCTAGTAGTTCCAGAATCTGTGTGCCATATTAAAAGTCCTTTACTCCTGAGTTAATGAGTCCTTTTTGTTTCTGTAAGTCTCCATGCACATGCAGGGTAAAGAAGGCATATTTGGAGTCTGTGTAGATGTTAACCTTGGCTCCAGCCACAAGTTGTAGGGGTTGGATGAGGGCAATGAGTTTGGCTTTTTGTGCTGATGTGTTATCTGGGGGACACTGTGTTTCCACTGTGGTTTTGGAGATCACCACAGCATATTCCACTCATCGTTCACTGCCCCGAGCAAAGCTACTCCCATCTGTGAAGAACTCCATATCGGAATTTGGTAGTGGCTGGTCTTGGAGAACCAGCCTGCTAGAATATAACTCTTGCAATGTCTCCAACTCATTTTGGATCCCCAGCTCAAAAGATAGCAGAGTAGCAGGATTCAGAGTTTTTACAAGTTCCAGTTGGACAGATGGATTTTCACATAATAGGGTCTGGTATTTAACCAGGCAGCTGTTAGTAAGCCAGTGTGTTCCTTTGGCTTCTAAGATTGTGACTACTGCATGCAGAACCCAAACAATCATAGGCTGCCCAAGATTTAATTTCATGGCTTCTAGTGTTAACATTCCTGCTGCAGCTACAGCTTGTAGGCACAAGGACCATCCTTGGGCTACAGTGTCCAGTTGTTTGGATAGATAGGCTACAGGTCCTTGCCAGGAACCCAGGTACTGACAGAGTACTCCTACTGCAATGACCTGGTGATTATGGACATAGAGGTAGAATGATTTACTGAGATCTGGAAGCCCAATGCTCAGTGCTTCCATCAGGGCCCACTTGAGAGTGGTTAAAGCAACTTTCTGTGGGCTCTCCTAGAGCAGGGTTTCAAGATGTCCCCTATTTGTGGCTTCATACAAAGGACACATAAGGACTCCAAAATTGGGGATCCAATTGTGGCAGAATCCAGTCACTCCAAGGAATTCTCACAACTTTCAGTGAGTGCTGGACTCAGGAAGGCTACAGATTGCTTCTTTCCTTTCAGGTCCTAATTCACGGAGCCCATGTTCTATTTTATAACCTATATACTTGACCTGAGGTAGGCACATTTGGGCTTTCTTTTTAGACACCTGTTAACCCTTTTGTTGAAGATATTTTAAGAGGGCATGGGTTCCACTAGCACAGTTTTGGTAGGTGGGAATTCTGAGAATGAAGTCATCTACATATTGGGGGAACAACAATTATGGCTCAAGGTTTAGAAATAGAACACATACTAATATAGAAAAACTAAAATAAAGTAAAAATAAATTGGGGTACTAAAAAATGAAAAATATCATACAACTTTGCTTTAGATATTTTGCCTTTCATCACTGTAATAGGTGTTGCTCTGTATGTACAGTGGCAAAATAATTTATTTCAATTATTCCTCAGTGTCTACATGCATTTTTTCAATTTTTAATATTGCCTTCAAAAAAGTTTTAGATCACAGTAAAGTTACATATACAATATAAGGGATGCCCATATATCCAACATCAAACCCTTTTCCCCCTTCCCTAGCAATGATCTTTTTACATGTTCATGTTATATTTGCTGCAGCTGATGTACAGATACTGAAACATAGCTATCAAAAATGGTTCCATTGTAGTTTACATTATGGTTTATATTTTAGAATGTATCATTTTCTAAATTTTTAGTTACATTATGGCTTACATTGTGTTTCACATTTTAGCCTACAGACTTTTATACATTTACCAGCTAACAGGAAAGTGAAGATGGGCAACCACCATACCAGGGAACAAAGCCTACAACTGCAAGCAGGAGAATTGCATCCATCAATCATATGGGATCTAAGCCCCCTCTCAATGTAGAGATGGAGTGGATATCACCATCCCAGGGTCCACAGGAAGGAGGAGTAAAATATGGATTAGAGTGGACTTACTGGTATTCTTCTATAGAACTATTGTGACTAGTAATGGAAGAAACTAGTAATGGAAGAAAGTGGCCATGGTAGTTGCTCAGGGTAGGGAGAAAGAAGAAGAGATGTGAAGTGGGGGCATTTTTAGAACTTGGAGTTGTCCTAAATGTTGTTGCAGATTCATATGTTGGATATTACATGTCTTCTCATAACCCACTGAATGTACTGGGAGAGATTGTTAACTACAATGTAAACTATAATCCATGCAGTGAAGCAGTGCTCCAAAATGTATTCAGCAAATGCAATGAATGTGCCAAAATGATGAAAGAGTTTGCTAATGTTGGAGGAGTGGGGGTTGGGGGGTGGGGAATGTGGGAACCTTTTATGTTTTTAATGTAACGTTTTTCATGATCTATGTATCTGCAAAGAATACAATAATAAATAAATAAATAAATGAACAAACACTTATGATTTTCTTGTTTAAAGGACTTGAGATCGTTGGCCTGGAATTGTCCAAAAATAGTGGGCGCATTTTTGAATCCCTGAGAGAACCATGACCAGATTAGCTGTTGCTTTTTACTGGAGCTCGGATTGTCCCAGGTAAAGGTGAAGATCAGTTGATTCTGGATTGCTATTCAAATGCAGATGAAGGCATCTTTGAGATGCAGACGTGAAAAGAAGACTGCAATGAGGGTATCAAGCTGAGAAACGTAGAAGGGTTGGGGACAGACCTCTGGGTGCAAGGTCACTGCCTCTGAGTTGACTGCTCCCAAGTCCTGGACAAGGCAGTAGTCCCTATCAGCCTTTTTAACTGGGAAGAGTGGGGTACTCCATGGAAGCTAACACAGTTTTAGTACCCCTTCATTCAGCAAACTCTGAATATGTAACCGGATTTTTTCTTGCACTTCACATGGAACAGGATATTGCTTTATGCTTACTGGGCCTGCTGTGGATTTTATTTCAACAATAATTTGAGGAATGGTGTGTGCTATCCCCTTTGGGTTGCTTTCTGCCCAAACTTTGGGTACATC
Organism: Dasypus novemcinctus; assembly: GCF_030445035.2. NCBI lineage: Eukaryota > Metazoa > Chordata > Mammalia > Cingulata > Dasypodidae > Dasypus > Dasypus novemcinctus. Next base: position 88,869,460 of record NC_080704.1, on the reverse strand, counting down.
TTTAAAGGGAAGCTGTGTGGCAATAGATTGGCCAGCTTGGCTGAAACAGAAGAGTTTCCATTCTTCCTGCAGAGGGTGGGTTAATGCCACCATTGGAGGTTTTGGTGGTCCAGGTGTTAGTGTGAATTGGCCTGTGGTGTTAAAGGTAAACTGAGCTTGTATTTTAGACAGCAGGTCCAGACCCAGGAGGGGGACCGGCCATTCCAGGAGACACAGGAACTCGGGAGTGCCTTCTTTACCCCCAAATTTACAGGTCCTGGCTTGGAGGAAGGGCTGCTGGGTGCTTTTACCAGTTGCCCCTACAATAGTGGCTTGTCTTTTTGATAATGGCCTGACTGGCCAGGTCATTACAGAGTGTTGAGCCCCAGGGTCGAGAATCATGTAAATGGTGTGGCCTCCAATTCAGACTCTGACCATAGGCCCTGCAGGACTGAGAGAATAGGATCTTGGTCTATCCTGATAGTCCTCATCAGAGCTCTCTATTGCTGCAAATCTGATGAGCTGATATGAAGGTTTTCCTTCCAAACTTTTGCAACACCAGTGTTTAGTTTGCGATGCCCCATTTACTCTCTTGTCTAATGCTTTGGCCACCTTCTTGGGGCAGACAGGGTCGAGTGGCCTGTTGGGGCACTCCTGCTTCCAGTGCCCTTCTTCCTTGCAGTATGTACCCTGATTTCACCCTAGGGATGGGCTACCCCTCCTTGGGGCAGGGACATCCCAATTTACTTTCCTTGACATGGGGTTGCTTCTTTTGACTATTGCTGCTGCAAGAAGGTCTGCTTTTTTTTTCATTTTCCAATTTTCCTCCCTCCTCATTTCTACATAGGAGTACACATAAACCTTGGTGGCTACCTCCATGAGCTGGGAAATGTTCATACCAGCAAACCCGTCTAACTTCTGTAGCTTTCTTTGGCTGTCAGCCTGTGATTGGGCAATGAATGCTGTAATGACCATTGTTTGGCTTTCAGGAGTATCTGGGTTAAAGGGCATGTATACATGAAACGCCTTACATAGTCACTCATAGAATTGAGCAGGACTTTCATTGAGAGTCTGTAAGACTTGGTTCATCTTCAGCATGTTTACTGCTTTTTGGCTTCCAGCTGGAACCCTCTGACTAAGGCCCTATGGGAAGTTTCTAGTCAGTTAAGCCTAGTTGTGTCATTGGGATCCCATTGGGGGTCCTTGTCTGGGAAGAGTGTATGCAAGCATACTGGTCATGGTCCAGGGTTCCCTCAGGTGGGTGCTCTTTGAGGCACATTAGAACCCACATTCTCTCCTTGAAGTTGAGTAAGGTAATGAGCTGTTTACAGTCAGCCCAGGTGATTTGGCGGGTATGTATGATGGATTGGAAGAGAGCCATCATGCCCTGAGGCTTCTCTGAGTATGGTGGGGTGTAACTTTTCCAGTTAAAGAGGTCGGTGGTAGTGAAGGGTTGGTACATGAATGTTTGGTTTCCTCCTTGGGTCTGGCCATCAACATCATAATAAATTGGAGTTTGACCTTCATGAAGTGGTAGCTGTAGGGTGACCCTTTTCCCTGTTCCATCTGTGCTCAGGACTCCCTGTGGTCTGAGTTGCCATCTTTCAGGGGCTCCCTCCTGACTAAGAGTAGGCACTTGTGCATGGGGATATGGCACTATGCTGCTGGGGGCTGAGATTGGCAGAGACAGCAGTTGCAGGGTTGAAGAGGCTGTGTTGCTTGGAGAAAGCATCTGTGGGAATGGCAGGGCTGTGTTGCTTGGAGAATGTGGTGATAAGTGTGGCTGCAGGAATGGCATGGTCACACTGCTAGGGGAGAGTGATAGTGGATGCAGCTGCAGGAATGACAAGGTTGTGCTACATGGCAAGAGTGGCAGCGAGTGTGGCTGTGGGAATGGTGAAATTATGCTGCTTGGGAAAGGCAGCCTGTCCCCATTCCTTGGCATTGGCATGGTAGGAGCAACTGTATAAGGTGGTGGGAGGTTATTTTCATCTGGTTCTTCTAGAATGGGTGGGTTGGAACTAGATTTTGATCTCACTTTCTTTGAACTCTTTGCAAGGCATTTGTTTGGCCTGGTTCCCTGGACAGCACCTCTGGGCTTTTGGCCATTGCAAGTCCTAGCTTCTTTTGTCACACATTTCCTTAATCAGAGTGGACTTTGACTCAAAGTGTCCTGCCAGGCATCAGTGTATGGGAATTGGTCAGGGTGCCCTCATTTCCCAGACACCATGTCATGGACTTTATGGATGACCTGGGGGTTAAAGGTGCCCTCTTGGGGCCAGCCTACACTGAAAGTTGACCATTCTAATTCAAAAAGCCTTCTAAGCTTTCCTGACTTGAACTTCATGCTGTATACATTTCCATGGAATGCTTGGGGAAGGTTTTTGGGCATACAACGTAATTGGGTCCTACTTTGTGTGTTCCCTATGTTTCCACCCTGCATCAGTGCTACACAATCCTCACCCAGCCTTTTGCTAAGTCCATCTCCAGCCATGCCCCATTCAGGGATTTACAGCACCTCTTAGCCTTAGTGGGTTAGTATAATCCCTTGACTTGGAAGAGGGCTCCTTTGCAGGGAGGTCCCCAGACTGCCCTTGACCAGATGAAGTCACCACAGAATTGCAGATCAGGACTGCAATCACCCCACAAAAGTGTGTCTCTGCATCTCACTCAATTCTCACAATCACATGCTCACAACCACTCTCTTTCCTTTTCTTTCTAAGACCTAGAGAAGATGGCTTTCTCCCTTCTCCTTGGGAGTCGTAGGGTCTTCTTTGGGAGGTGATCAGGCTCCCCCTTATAACTCCCAGAGTTGGGTATTCCCTACACTATGGCCATGAAGTTCTTACCCTTCTGGCATGCAGAGATCCTAGCTTAGTTCTCAGGGTCTCTTTTGAACCTTCCAGAGCCTCCAGGTTCTGCTTGGAGGGCTTTGGTGGAGCCCACAATCTCTTTCTGGACTAAAAGGGTCCAGGAGAGCCCTGGGCTGCAGTTTGCCTGGGCCCTCCTGGCCTTCTTAGAGGTGTCTGAGAGGGAAAACCTACTGTTGCCAGCTCTGGCCTTTGCAGTGATCCAAGACATGGCCCTCAGTAATGTAATAGCAGAAAGAAGTTGGTGGTCATGGTATTAAAGGCCAGGAAGTGAGACATCTCTGAGAAGGAAGGTTTATTAACAGACGACCAGGCCTGGTAGACTTCTGTCCAAAAAAACTGAGCCTTGGATAGGATTTCTAGGTCCCTTTTATACAGAAGAAGTAGGAGCAGGGTTCAAGAAGTGCCTTTAATGCTAAAAGAACTTTCTTTGTTAGTTTCTTAGAGTTTTAGGGGTTTGGATACCAGGTAGGTTTGTATTAACATATCACCCACATACCAGGTATGCTTGAATTAGCATCACCCACATGTCATCTGGATGTAAGTTCAAATACACATTCAGTCTGCATCCTTCCTGAATATTCAAAGCCTATAGAGACTATATCACTTAATTGGCTTCCCAGAAACTGGCAAACTTGGTTATAGAATTAAATAAGTTTAAATTAATGCACAAGCCATATTAATAGGAGTGTCTTCTCAGAGATCAGAAAATTCTGCCTACTGCTGGCCTACATGACCACAGTATAGCTGAGAGCAGCCTGTATTCCAGATAATATACAGAGAGACATTTTATACATTAAAATTCCTGGTAAACTTCATTTTCTATGTAGTTAAGTAACATGCTTAACATAGGTGTCCCTCTAAGCCCTTGTTTCAGAATCTGTACCACTCATATCCTGGGGAGGACTGGCAGACCCACTTCCAACCTACCAGGGCTAAGCATTTTCCCACCAGAAGGGGATAGCAAATGAGGTAGCTAAGACCCACTTCAGTTGAGCCTATTTGAGATGGTCCATGGGAGACCTTTCTTCACCCAGGACCTGGCAACTGGTTTCTGATCAAAACTTGGCAAGAAAACAAGCCTCTCTCTCAATTAGATGCAAAATGGAAGTAACTTTACTCAGTAGTTCTGATCACTCCTACAGCTTTTAAAGTTAAAGGACTTTCCAGCTTGATGCACTTATCCCAAATGAATCCAACTGTGCAAGAAAGTGCCAGCTAACCAGAAGCACCTGACAGTTCATATGAGTGCAAACTCTTGGATGACCTGAAATACATCTTGAAGAAACAAAGCTAAGTAGTGTCTGTCTCAAAGTCAGCTTTTCTTTCTAACTGTAGCCCAAATGCCCATTGTTAGAGGGAGGGAAAACCAGACACTCCTTAAGAAAACTTGTCTGTTTTCATTTCTTGAAGTTTAACTAAATGGGCAATGCTTCTTCTCTCTAGATTTAACCAACAGTGTAAAATAACTGTAAGAATACTTTAACCACCAACTTTGAGGAGGAGCAGCCTTTATAGGCACTTGACCTTTTCTGCATTGGTGGTTCAGTATCAACTTAGTGAGACCATATATCCTCAAAATTCTAACTAAGTTTATTTTTTCTAGAGTCAACATCTTGCTCACCATATAAAGACTTCACCCAGCTTCACCCAGGATACCAGATTCATCTTCCTCCAATGGAGATAGAGAAATCTTGTCAGATAGGGCCTACTGTCCGCATCTACCAGGAAGTAGCTACAGAAGAAAGACCATCTCTCTTCAGTATCTCTTTAAGAATAAAAGTGTAAACTCTCTGAGGGGGAATGAAGAAGGCTGGATAGGAAATCAGTAGACGGAGCTGGAACCTAGCAAATAGTCCACATGGACATCAATATACCCTAGATGGCTGCTGGAAGATCCTCATGAGATTCTGCCATACAGAATGGGATTTCCTCCAGAAGCCAGGAGAAGCCCTGGATATTCTCTAGGGGCCTTATCATTGGGCCCTCCTGAGGGTTTGATGACTGGGGTAATCAATCAAAACAACTAATAGATGGGTCTCCTACCATGCCATTAGCAAAGGAATGGAATAATTAATGGCTTAAAAAGCAAGCACAAAGGCCTTTTGTTCTCTCTTGGCTTTGCCCTGTCCCAGTGCCTGCTCGTGCCTTATTCTGGCTTGTTTGCTCCCACCTAGATCAATACCTAAGTAAAACTTGAGCATTTTTAATCTATAATGGGGAATTTTAATCTGTAAATAGGCCTACTTTATCACTTCCAGGCCCTTCTTCTCTACCAGGCCCCATGATCTGTTATTTTCTCCCATTTCTCTTCCCTCCCCACCTTAATAAATTACTGGTCTAATAGATGTGCCCTGCTTCTGAAATTCATTTCTTGCAGTTTAGTGAAGGACCTAAACAAAATCCAGTTACAATCTTACAGGGCAGTTAGTAGTCACCCAGAGTTATGTGAAGCACCTGTTTGCGTACCCCAAGAGAACAGAAGAGTATCTTGAAACATCCTTGAAAATATGGAAGGAGGAGTCTGCCCAACTGCACAGATGATTCATGAGTACAGCCCTCCACACTACAGATATCAATGACCACATAGCAAGCCAACTTGGAAGCTATTCCGTGGCTGGAATTGGAAGCTCAGTTTCACATAAACAGGGGTGGAAGACATGCTGTGGCACTAACTTCAGCTACTAATTAATAAATTTGATGGTATAAAGTATAGTCTGAAGAACAGCTGAAGTTTAAACCTGTCCAAGTTAGAAAGAGGCTGGTAGCTGCCATTTTAACTCCACCCCTGGCATGAGGGGAAGAGGGACTGATTGAAAATCACAGTGCTGGTAGGGATGGGCTTTTTTCCACCCAGATCAGATTGCAGCTGTAGCCTAAACCCCAGCCATATCTACACCAGGGAAGAAGCTTTGTGGACCTGCACAACCCCTCTGGGAATCTGCAAACCATGTCACAGGGGGTGGTGCTTATCCTATTCTAGTGGCTCAAGTCACCTGCAGTTAGAAACTACATTTCCCATAAATGCAGGAGGAAAAGACATTTGTCCACTGACTTCAGTTACTGATTGATGGACTCAGTTGGCTAAAGTATAATCCTAGGAACAGATAGAGGTTGGTCCTGTCCAAGTTTGAAAGAGATGAGTAGCCACCATTTTGACTCTGCCCTGGGCATGAGGGAAAGCCAGGCTGACTGAAAATCACACTGAAGTTAGTGATGGGCTTCTTTCCACTAAGATCAGACTGCAGCCCTAACTTAGGCTCCAGACCCACCTCTGGCAGAGAAGAAGTTTACAGAACATGCATCAAGCTCTTCAGGTAACTTCAGGTGCTCTCAGCTGGCACAGACTTAATCGTTGGATGCCTGGTGCTACATCACTTCACCCCAATAAAATAGGAGAGAAGCTGGGTTTCCTTGGGATCTCCAGACAAACACAGGCATTTTCAGCCCACATGAACTGGTTTGTTCAGTACCTTCAAGTTCATTTCCACCTCTGCTGCCCCATAGAATAGGAAGGGGCTGGTGTTCCCTCAGTCTCTCAGGGCAACTGCAGGGGTGTTGGGACTGCAAAAATTTGACTTTTGGACACCTGTGACTCCACCCCCATCCCTAATAGGACAAGAGAGGGAATGTGTTTGCCAAAGCTCTCTAGGTAACTGCAGGTGATTTTGGACCACACAGCCTGGACTGGTGAGTACTTGTGGACCCACTCCCAAACCCTAATAAGAAATTAGTGATTTGGTGTTTTCACAACCTTTCCAGGCAATGTCAGGCACTTTTGGCCTGCACAGACTAGACTCTTGAATGCCTGTGGATCCATCCGTCCCATCCAGTAGGATAGGAGGGGGCTTGTGTTTCCTCAGCCTCTCCAGGCAATGACAGGCATTTTGGCCTAGATGGACCAGACTGTTGGATGCCTATGGACCTTTCCACACCCTCAAAAAGATATGGGGAGAATATTCTTTTCCATTTGACTGGATTTGGCAGCCTTGTCAAAAATCAGTTTGCTTTGGATGTGAGGGTCTGTTTCTGAGATCTCAGTTCAATTCCATTGGTTTATATGTTTATCTTTGTGCCACTACCATCATGTTTTGAAGTCTATAGATATGTAACAAGTTATAAAGTTGGGAAGTGAGAGTCCTCTAACTTTAATCTTTTTCAAGATAATTTTGACTATACAGGGCCCCTTACCCTTCCAAATAAATTTTATAATTGGATTTCCATTTTTGTAAATAGACCATTACAGGGTTTTTTGGTTAACGAATCAATTTTATTGGTACATATTAATAAAGCATAAACCCAGTCAAATTGTACAATCCATTGTTTTTGGTGTAATCCCATTTTTGTGCATTCATCATCACAATCATTCTTAGGGCAATTTCATCATTCCAATAATAATAATACTAATAATAAAACAAAACTCATCACCTTTCAAAGTGTCTATACTTCTCCTGCCATACATAGCTGCTATTCTTTTCCTTCTCTTTAGTATATTTGTATTTATATTTTGCCAAAACAGTCTTATAGATTCAATATCACCCATATTCATGTTTTACATGAGGTTTTTCTGTGATATACCATTTTCAGCTTTCCTTTTAGTAATATACATGACTTTAGACTTTTCCTTTCAACCAATGTCAAATTCATAAAATAACACGGGCTAGTTACAAGCACCATGATATGCTTTCACCATTTATATTCATTTACAAAGATTTACAAATAACCTTTTTACCCATTATGCACAGATTAAATCTTTGTGTTCCATTCTCTAACCTCCTCCTATTTTCTGGTGACCTATATTCAATTATTAGATCCATGTGTTTACACAATACATTTAGTTCACAATACCACAATCATACAGTATTTGTTCTTTTGTGTCTGGCTTGCTTCACTCAACATAATGCCCTCCAGCTTCACCTATGTCATATGCTTCATGACGTCATTACTTCTTAATGCAGCATAATATTCCTTCATGTGCATCCACCATAATTGTTTATCTATTCATCAGTTGATGGACAACTGGGTTGTTTCCAACTTTTGAGTACCATGAAAAATGCCACTATGAACATTGGTGTTCAGAGGTCTATTCGTGCCACTGCTATCAGTTCTTCATTTTAGTTAGAAGACATTCTTTAATATGCAACATTTTACCAACATTAACACATTCATAATTGTCAGCAATGGTAACTCCATCAGATTAAATAAAACTGAGAGATTTAGTAGCTCAGCAGGTGATATGGCAGGGCCTGTGCCACAAAAAGACAATGGATGTCTATAGAAACATAAGAAGAAAGGAAACATGAGAAGGCACAGGTGACAAAAAATGATTAAGATTTCTCCTATCAATCCTACATTGGATGACTGAATTGCTAAAAGTCATTGAAAAATCAGCCCACTTGATGTTATCCCCCAAACAACAGAAGAAAATATGCAAAAGAGAAAGACTGACTATGAGTAGGGGGAATTGTGATTTCAGGGACCAATTAATCAAAATAAATTGGAAGACAGTATGTCTAATTTAATTCCCATCTGAAGGTTTCTGTGGGATTTCTAGAAAGGAAGAATGCCTTTGATGAGTTAGCCAGGCCAGAAAAGACTAGATTTTATTTGTATAAACATTTATTAATCTTATTTAGCTGGAAAAAGGGTCAATAATCTTAACAGTTTAGCAGGTTTTAAATTATTCTCTATATATTAGCAAAGACTTTCTGCTTATCTTCACATAATGTTACCTAACTGCAAATACTTATCAAATAATTGGCTGGGTTGTGGTGGTAGGGGGAAGAATGAGGAGACAGACAAAAACAGGCAGGAAGAAAGAAGGAAGGAGGGAAAAAAGAAGAAAAATAATTTTGATGGTAAAGGAGCTAAGATTGAAATGTGTTTCATGCTTGTGAATAACTCTATTGCTCACAAGGAAGGGGACTAGCACTTGTATGTTGGGATCTCATGGAAATTACATCATTTATCCCAAAAATAGTCCTAAGTGACAATTATTATTCTCTATTCATGAATTAGTGTTCTTAAGATTAGAATTAGTAAGTGCCAGTGATAAGGTTGGAACTTAAATTTATCCTACTAGCAAGTCATCGTGGGTTTTTTATTTTGTCTATACAACACATTTTTAAAATTTTTCTTCAAATCACTTTAAATACCAAATCACTTATGGACATTGAGACTAGGTTGTGGGTTCATAATAATTTGAAAAAATTGAGTCTTGAGTTTCATCACTACTCCTTTTGAAACCTGAAAATAGAATTAATTCTTTTAGTCTTGTGGAACAATGATTCCCAAATACACATCTAAAATAAAATTTTCACAGAAATTGGAATGATATAACAAACCACTGAATTTTTAACAAGGTTAAGGTATTCCATTTAAACTATCATTTATTCTGAGATTAGGTAATTTCTTTAGGTGAGCTTGGGAAATTAAAATATCCTTTTTAAAATCAAATAATGGTGACAGTAGATATAATTGGTTGGCAATTTACTTTAATATACTTGGAAAAATACAACCTTACATTAGTCCTTAATATTTTTTTTCCTTTATAGAAAGTTTTCTGACTTATGAAATCCAAGTTTGGAGAACTCTTGCTGTGATTCCTACTCCAGATTGACCAAATATATTTCAGGGATTTGAGAATGCTGAATTGAAAAGGACTTAAAAGGCAAACACAACCAATCCAATGTCCACAGAGACAATGTGGAATGAGTGTGGGAAGGGTAGCCATGGTGGCAGCTGGGTTTGGGGAATGGGAGGAAGAGATGAGATGTGGAGGCGTTTTCGGGAGGAGGAGATGTCCTGGGTGGTGCTTCACGGACAATTACGGGACATTGTAGATCCCCCCCAGGGCCCACTGGATGGAACATGGGAGAGTGTGGGCTATGATGTGGACCATCGACTAGGGGTGCAGTGATGCTCAGAGATGTACTTACTAGGTGCAATGGATGTGTCACGATGATGGGAGAGAGTGTTGCTGTGGGGGGAATGGGGGGTGGGGGCGGGGGGGTTGAATGGGACCTCATATTTTTTTAATGTAACTTTAAAAAAATAAATAAATAATTTTAAAAAAAAGGCAAACTGAACACCCTTTGCATTTCCTACCCCTCATTGTTGGGGATGATTTTATCTTGCATAATATGATGCAATTTATGATGCAGAACAGTAAGATCTGAAATGCCTGCCACTTTTGCCTTTTCTTCTTTGCCTAACTTTGTATTGTTATATTTATCATCTCTTAGAAGATTCATATTTTCCCCAACCAGTGGTGCCAGAGAGGACAGGGTATCTTTATACCCACACATCATGGTGTAGAGACGACCCTAAGTAGCATTTCTGATTAAACATGATCCAGATCATTTCTAAAGCCACAAAAATTTAAAACTGAATGGTGCCTTAGAAATCATATTCCAATAATTTGAGTTTATACATGAAAAATCTGAAACCCCAAAGACAGATAATTGGGTTTTATAAGGACAAAAAGTTAACCTGCTGACTATAAGAACAACAGTCCAGAAAGATTAGTGCATTTTTCCCTGAAGTAAAGGGTTATATCAAATATATGCGAAGTATAAATTATAATTTAAAAGTTATGCTTGGGAAATTTTTTTGCTTAATGGAATATTACTACCTTGAGTTAACTATCCATTTGCAGTCCTAAATTTTGCTAGCTTTCATGTGAAAGACAAAAGTAAAAGTATTTTCACCTAAATTATACTGATAAGGCTGTCTCACTAAAATGATCAGATAACTGGCACATATCCCCACATTTCCTAGATTCTGGGATAGAAGGATAAATAAAATGAGGTTTAACTCGTAAGAAAACTTATCCTCAGATTTAAAGACTCAGTAACTCATATCAATGACTTATTCCTTAAACTCATTTTAAACCCATGCCTCTTCTAATAAATGAAGAGAAGAAGTCAGTCTCACGTGCTTCCTTAATAATATTTAAATTTTTCAAACAGATTAAATAGCATGATTCAAACTGAATAAAAACAATAATGATTTCAAAATAATGTTTAACTTGAATATAAAACTTAAAATGTATATGTAAAAATAACTAATTTTGTGTATGTATTGTTTAGTCTGTAATCTCCCAGTACCTGATGTTGGTATATGTGCAATATTTGGTTATTACTGAGTAAACAAGAAATGAAGTAGTGTCAGAATAAAACTTATTGGGAAGGACTGAAAAATAAGTGGGGAGTATATCAAGCTAACTCTGTCCTTACTATTTTTATTACTTTTTGTTCCTAGTGTCTAACAAAGTTCATATTGCATATCTCTCATTCAATATTTAACTAATCAATTAATATGACTATTATATTGGTGGTTTTCTATAATTGTTTTCTATAATGCCTAATCTTAAAAAGAGAGTTCATTGTGGGTTTTTTGTCTTTATTTTTTTAATGCTACATTAAAAAAATATGAGGTCCCCGTATACCCACATTCCCCTCACCCCATTTCTCCCCACATAACAACAACCTCCTCATTATCATGAGCAAATAATTGCACTTGGTGAATACATCTCTGAGCACCGCTGCACCTCATGATCAATGGTCCACACCATAGCCCACACTCTCCCACAGTCCACCCAGTGGGCCATGGGAGGACATGCCTCCTAGTTGCTCAAATGCGGCATTTCTTTAAGCCAAACTAAACATATAATCACGCTGCATCCATCCCTCTCCTGGTGTGGTATATGACTACCAGGAATGAATCTCACTGGTCCAAAGGAATTATCCAAGGGTCAACTAGCAGAGCATCTAGAAAAAGACTTTGACCAAAAGGGGAATATATTAAATACAAATAAGTTTTTATGACTAAGAGATTTAAAAGTGAGTTGGGACGTCATTCCAGAGGTTACTCTTATGCTTCTCTCAGCGGGATCTCTCAGTGGGACTCCTGAGGATTCTACAGACATCTGGACACTATGAGCAGGGCACACAAGTTCAAGAATTTACCACCCTGTTAGTGGGCCTTACTTCTGCCTCTTTCATTTGAATGAATAATTAGCACTATACTTCTTAAATATATGTACCAGAGACTTAAATCCTTGGTTGTTTCATGTCCCAGTTAAGCCGTGAGTCTCAGCAGCATTGCAATATGTACTCTTCAGTTCATTGGATTCAACCAGAATAACTAATAAGGAGATGAGGATGGACAATTCCCATCCTAAAGAATAGAGAGTGTCTGTAACTGCATCCAAGATAGTTCCATCCATCTGCTCCATGTGATCGAAACCCCCTCTCAATTAGAAGCAGAATGGGCATCACCATTCCAAAATCCTCAATACTAGGGAATGAACAATGGGCTAAATTAGACTTACTATTGTTCCCTTAAACTAATTATTATTCTAGCAAATGGAAGAGCATTAATCATTGATAAAAAGGCAGTGGCCACCAGAGGTTCTGAGGAGTGGGAGTGTGGAGAATAATTGTAATATAGGGGCATTTTGGGGACTTTGGAATTGTCCTGCATGACATGGCATAGACAGATACAGGCCACTATATATTTTGTCATAATTTACAAAATTGTGTGAGACAGAGTGTGAACTATAATGTCAACAATAGTCCATGGTTAGTAGCAGTGCTTTGATATGTGTTCATCAGTTATAAAAAATGTACCACACTATTGAAAGATGTGGGAAATATGAGAACCCTGTATATTTTCAGGTAACATTTATGTAATCTAAAGCTTCTTTAAGAATAAATATATATATATATATATGTATATAATAGCCTATATCTGTCACTACAATATCATACAGGACAACTTCAATGTCCCAAAAATGCTTCCATATTGCACCTATTCTTCCCTGTCCCAACCCTCAGAATTTCTGATCGCCACAGCCAAAAAATAATTGGAAAAAAGTGAGTGCAATGTAGGTTAACTTAAATATTAAAATTATTTATTTTCATGTCCAGAAATACAGAAAAAAACAGATTTGCAAATGATTTATATTAATTATATTATTAGAAATGTTTATGCTAATGTTCCTTCCCTCCATTCTAACTGCCCCCATAAAACATTTAACCTCTCCCTTTCCCATACTTATGACATCAATTTTAGAAGAATCTTCTTAATAATTTTCAGAGGGCAACTGAAAAATATATAAAGGGCAGAAATGCTGGCAGTAATGAAGCTACTTAAGAAGGCAAGAAAATTTAAAAGGATTAAACCTGGTTCTCATCTTGTTCTGACTGTATTTGATTCCTTAATCCTCTCTTTGGATCCGAACTATTTCATCATACTACTTAGTAAAATCCAACTTATATTATGAAGGCTATTGCAAATAAGCTACTAATTTTGAGTATACTATCTCTGTTTAGATCATTTGTTGGTAAATCTTAATCTTGTTCAGCTCAGAGTCTGAACTGTGCAATGACATAAGTAGGTGATGGAAATTTTCCTATCCTTATCAGTGAGGCTCATACCCCAAATCCTGAACACAACTGGGTTTTATGTTAGCTGAGAGAATAAAGGAAAACTATTGAATACTTTGTATCCATTCAGAAATGATCTGAAACTATACTAGGTAAAGGAAGAACTACAATATTCCTTGAATCCTACCCTAGGTTCACTATTGATGGAATTTTTAAATGGTTTTAGATGCCTCTTGCTGGGTCCTAAGAAAGCAATAAACAGGCTTATACTCTCAGGGAACTGGTGAATTCCCTCCTGGGCAATACCTGTAATGAAGCCTATTCTCTCTTTCTGTTTGGATTTCTGTTTAATATTGGTAGGTATGCTCCTGATGTCCCTGTGCTCTTTCTGGCCTGATTCCCCAGGACACATTTTGGCTCAGATGTGGGCTTCAATGAAACCATGCATAGACAATCAAATGTAACTGCTTAAAACCAAAACAAAAAGCTCATTTTCACCAAGGGAACATCAGGTGTTCAAAGTAAGTGAAAGTCAAGTTATAACACCTTTTTAAAGACTAATATTTCCATCCAGACCTTTGCCTATTATCAGAAACAAAATTCAGATTCATAAATGACTGGTTTTACTAGATTATATATTTTTTTGCATCCATTGACTTGACTAATTTATTTGTGATGACAATGACCGAATCAATTAGCTCTTTTAATTTTTGCCCCCTTCATAAAAATAACTATCTCAAAAATACAGCATTTACTCTAATATAAGCTTTCTACTGACTTTTGCAGATAGGTTAATGCAGATTTTCTATCTATACATGTATCCTACTAGATTGAGAAAGACAATATAGTGATATCTAGACTCCTAGTATAAGGAAGTGAACATAGCACAAAAATATTTTAAATATATTTCTTCTTAAATAATGTCATAGAACCTGAAGTGCTCACAAGGCCTTTAGTTGAACACCAAAAATTTGAACTGTTATTTTGTCGACTCCAAGATTTCAATTGATATAGCACTCCAGGGAGTAGAATTCTGGGTATCAGGGATCAACTTATTTATAATTATTGTCTATTTCTCCATTCAACATGTATTTTTTAATGTTTACAATTTTGCAGGCAATGAGTTAAGCATTGCAGACAGAAAAAATGAGTAAGTCTTAATTTTGACTGGGGCAGACATACCAAAACAAACAAATAAATAATTACAAGTTGTGATAAGGAGCAATGAGAGATAAAACAAGATAATATATTAGAAAGTAACTAAAATTGTAGTCATGGGGAGCTATTTAGTTAGGGTGGTAAGTTTTGAAAACTGAAGGAGTTTGGAAAATGAAGGAAAAAACAAGACAGCTGTACAATGTACATTATAGGCAGGAGATACAGTTATTGCAAAGCACTTTTTGAAGTCATTTTAATTCCTTAGACCAAAAAAAATAAAAGCTCTAACCCCATATATATTTTCCACTTTGTCTATAATAAAAATTGTTTTTAGCTGAACACATAGTCACCCAGAATAATGGCTAATTTTTTTTTTATCCTGACTTGCCTCTTGCAGGATCATGTAGCTGATTTTTAACTGGTGGGTTACAGTCTGAAAGGACATTTACAACTCCTAGGTATCCCTTTAAAGGGAATAAGCATGCCTCCCCTTTCTCCTTTTTCCAAATTTACTATTTAGAATGTGATGAGGTACCTTGGACAATTCAGACTAGGGAAACACTCAAGAGATATTGGAGTTACAGTACAGGAGTCTTGATCTCCACGCACTTTGCAAAGAAAAGTCACCACACTTGCTCAGACTTGAATGTTAAGTAGAAATATGTTTCACTATAGTTTGTACCACGACTCAATCACAGCCAAATACATAGTCTAACTAACACATCTTGTCAGAATAGAATACAGGAAAAAAGAGAAAAATGCCTGAGGGAAATATTTGAGAAGTCATGCCACTCAACTATGAGCTATGTTCATAGAGTTCACCTAACTATGGTTTATAGCTCAGAAAAATTGCACAGTGTACATGTACATAGAGATTCATTCTAATAATGCTCTAGGAGTATTGTTTATTGGATCATATTGACTAAAGTTTAGAAATTCAGGCTTTCAGCATTTGTATTTTTACATTCAGTGGGTATAAATGTACTGAACTATATCCCATGGGAGCCATAATAATTTTGGACAAAAGAATCTTTGAACTGCAATCAATATTATTTTCCCTAACACTTTTGTTGTTAAAGGAAGCATTGTCATAAGGATAATTTCAGGTTAATGAATAGTTTTATTTGTGTTGGACATTTTTCAGGTTGACCAAAAGGAAATTCTACTGATTTGAATTTAGTGTTTGATTTCATTATTGAAAAACAATTGAAATCCATTTTCATTCCTTATATCCTTTTACTCCTGCATTGAACAATTCATTTAAATGCTGCCGTAACGTACTAAAACATTTACAAATAAAATAATATAATGTCTGAAATGTGGTTTAATGTAACTTGGGGTAGAGGAAGTGGATTAAGGTATAGAGGAAAAAAAGACTGGCCATGTGTTAATATTGTTTGAAGCTGAATAATGGATACATGGGGTTCATTATAAAATGAGTTTTCTGTTGAATATGTTTGAATTGTTCCTTGGTAAAAAGTTTCATCTATCCATTGATCAATTGATAAATTTAAGACAGATATAAAATTTGTGTATATGTTTCAGAGTGGAAAAAATTAGCTAGTTTAGTGATATAGGGCAGGCCTATGACTTCAGACCATTTCAATCCAGTATTACATGTTTTACTTCACTTAAAGATGGTGTAGAGAATTTATAATTTCCTTCCCATTTCCATTCCCTGCACACATAATTTGGATCATCATTGTTCAAACTTTTTGTTTGTTTGCTTTTTTCCCTCTTCCCAGATGAATATTTAGAAAAGAATGAATGCTACCTCTTTGTTCACAAATTGTGGAAATACAATATTATTTAGAAGAGGCTGAAAAATTCCTCTATTATGGGCCAGAATAAAATTTACAGAGCAAAGAGTCAAGGTCTAGCTCTTAGCTCTGCTTCTGAAGCTTTCATAAACAAAGAAATACTGAGGTCAGTAGGAGAGGACTAACAGCAGTCCTTCGTATGGAGCAGTGTCTCTATTATTCCTTGAAAAGTTCAAAGGAGGCAAATATAAAGCCTTGAGTAAGGGCTACACTTATAGATGAATCATCAGATATGCCATAAAGAGCAGGATAAAGAGAACTTTGTCAAAAATCAATACAAGAAAAAATATGGTTTGGGAAAAATGAATAAATGGCTGAGGAAGTTCTGCTGAATAAATTATCTGTGAAGTTCAAGGAAATTACTATCCACCAAGACCTTTAGTAACTGAGAAATAAGAAAATGAAACAGGGACATATATTAAAGAGTTTACCTTCCCACTCCAAGAATAGATGGTAGTGAAATTTCTTTGGGCTGACTTCCAGAAAACACAGAGAAGGCATTTATGTGATTGATTTGAGGGCATTTTTGAAGCATGAGATAAGTCCTGCATTTATGTCCCATCATTTTCTTCAGTTATGCCAAAGCTTCAGAAAATCTTCCTTAGGAAAACCTTTACCATTTCTTGGAAACCCTTTCTGCAGGTGCCAAAATGTGAAATTCCTTGTAACTTAGTTATTACAGAGTATACCTAGGCTTTCTGAAAGCAATAAGGATATAAAGTGCAATGAGGAGGGAGTTGCTAAAGTGGAAGAAAGTGAGCTAGTGTAAAGGGAGGGCCAAGGACTATTTTCCTGACTTCACACTTTTAAGTAGATCACTTTTGAGATGGACAGTCGCATATGGGGCTTTCCTGTCAATCTGCAAGAAAAATCTGATTGTCAGGTCATAACTACTGAAGAATAAGAAGAAAACATTCTCTCTGCTCCTCCATCATTTACTTTTCTGTCCACAGACTGTGCTCAACAAATACAGAACTTTAAGTCATTCAGATATTCTTGTTCCAGAATTGAGTGTAGGGAATAATCTCAGGAGGACCAGGGAGAGAAAGTGAGAGGAGAGCCTATTGGTACTTTTAACTATGTGGGTTAAATAGACCCTAAGAAAGTGAGTAATCTCCTGGAAATAGTTTTCTTTGCCTTTATAAAACAAAAATATATTTTGGGGAAGTGGATGTAGCTCAAGTTATAAGGCCTCCACCTACCATATGGGAGGACCTGGGTTTGATCCCTAGGACCTCCTTGTTAAAAAGAAGAAGAGAAAGTGTGCCTTTATGGTAAGCCAGTGCCCATGTGGCAAGCCAAGTGCCCATACTTTGAGCCAAGTGCCCATGTGGGTGCCTGTGTGGTGAGCCAAATGCCCATGTGAGTGCCTGTGTGGTGAGCTGAGTACTTGCATGGTGAGCTGAGTGCCTGTGTGTGTGCCTACATGGTGAGCCAGTGCCTGCATGGTCAAGCCAGTTCCTGCCCGGTGAGCTGAGTGACTGTGCAGCAAGCTGCGTGCCCACGTGGTGAGTCAGTGCCCGTGCAAGTGAGACACACAGCAAGATGATGACCTAAGAAAAAAGAGACAAGGGGGAGAGTCAAGGTGAAGCACAGCAGAGACCATGTACTGAGGTGGTGCAATTGACAGGGAACCTCTCTCCACATCAGAGGTCCCCAGGATTGAATCCTGGTGAATCCTAGAGGATAAAGACAAGAAGAGGAGAGAAGACAAAAAGAGAAATAGATATAGAAGATCACATAGTGAATGGACACAGACATCAAAAATATCAGGGTGGGAGGAGGAGGGGAGAGTGGGAATAAAATATAAAGGAAGTCCTTAATTTAAAAAAAAAGTTTAAAAACCTTACAAAAAAACATTTTAAAAATATTTTAAAATGAAATTAATATGCTAATAAAATCATATCACCGTTTTCCCAAATAGATTGTTAAGAAATATAATTAATGCTGATCCAGAAAATAATAAACACATAAAGTTTGGACAAGGCTCTTCCATTGTAAGTACCCACAACTCATGCACAATTCCAGAAATTATTACTTGCAATCCCATTGTAACACAAAATTATATTAAAGTACAAATCATTTTAAAGCAGACAAACCAGAGACATTTATAGTTCCCCTTTGAAAAAATAAATTTAACACTGCTTTGATACATCATAATGTGAACCTTACAATGAATAATAAGGAGATACATAAATACACTATTGCTAGCAGCACAAAGGTAGATTTCTAATAAGGTATTATTTTAATAACAAAGTAAAAGCGAAATCAACACTTGTCCAGAGAAAACTTTAGAAAAGTTTCAATTAATCTTTAATATTAGAATTCATTTGGATTTTACTGGCTTTAATTGCCAAACTTATTAGCATCATAATTGCATGCCTAAAAAAATCCTTTCTCTAAACATGCTAGAGCACTTGTTTCATTTCTACTTTCTTTTGGCATGTGTCTTCATTATATAGCACACAGATTTTATATAATCATTTTATTTTAAAAAGTTAGAGCATTTAGCTAAACCATGTTTTAAATATTCTAAGACTCTCAATCTCAGGTTTAATTATTACTCATCTCTTGTGTCTTTTTCCTGCATAATAATAGTAACAGGAATCAGGCAAGGCATTGTAAAACATGCCCAAGCCTGCCAAAATTAATCTCCTGAACTTTTCTTCTTTTTTTTAAGATTTATTTTTATTTATTTTCCAGCCTTCCCCTCCTCCCACCCTGCTGTTTTTACAATCTGTGTTGTCTTCTCTTCTCATTTTCTCTCCTCTAGAATTCACCAGGATACAATCCTGGAGACCTCTGATGTGGAGAGAGGTTCCCTGTCAATTGTGCCACCTCGGTTCCTATTTCTGCTGTGCTTCACCTTGACTCTCCCCTTGTCTCTCTCAAAGCATCATTATCTTGCTGTGTGACTCACTTGCACGGGGCACTGGTTCACCACACGGGCACTAGTGTGGGCACTTGTACAAGTACGGACTCACCATGTGGGCACTCACATGGGCACTGGCTTGCCACATGGGCATGCTTTCTCTTCTTCTTTTTCACCAGGAAGCCCCAGGTATTGAACCCAGGTCCTCTCATATGGCAGGCAGAAGCACTATCAGTTGAACCACATCTGCTTTCCTCCTGCACTTTTCTTAAAATGTGGAAAAATTGCCTTCTGTAGCTGCTGGGAGGTACACTGTGCAGGCCTCAGAATGGTAGGATTAAGGAAATCTGAATCAGAAAAATTACTACAGATTCTAGGGCCCACATTCCTGACTGTTTTCAACTCCAAGTTTAGCTTGTATAAGTGACTTGACAGTTACCACCTAGCTTAGTGTAAGAAATACAATGCAGCAAGATTTTGAACAGGTTTATGCAACTCTGTTTCAAATTTTCTCTAGTAGACAGTTCCATACATCTCCAGAGATGCTTTTGGGAATAGTTTATTGTAGAAAAACTGTGAAAGGTAGCTATCTGTTGTTTGCTGAGCCTATACAGCCATTGGTCTCATATTGTATGGACTTGGACATGTTAATTCCCTGGGTAGAATCAACATGACGTCTTATAGAGTGATAGAAAATTATCTTAAGAGAATTTTTATATTTTTCTTAATTTAAACAAACTATTTTGTCAATGGGTGTGACATAGAATGTTTCATATTGGCAATGAAATGAAGGAAGTAGCTGTTTGAATCTTCAAACCCTAGAGTGTTATCACACATGGAAGATAAAAAAGGATCCCATGTTTATGACACTTCACTAACATAGAGTAATATATTGTCTACCTTAGAATACAACCAAAAATTAATATTTGAAAATTGTGATTATCTGGATAAACAGACAAGTACATTGACTCTGAATACAATAGCTTTTTAAATAAACTAAGTACTTGTGGTAGCTTCAAGCCAAGACTGTGACTTTGGATCACAGATAAAAATACTGACTCTAGTTGAGAGAATAGGTTTATAGGGTGTCATTGAAATTTTATTGCTTAAGTTTTATAGACTTGATAACAAATTTATTACATTTAGTCTTAATATCAATGATGATGGAGCAGAAAACTCCAAATAGGTTCTGTTATGAAGATATGAATTCCCATACACTTAAGATGGAGCATAATTTGAAAGCTATGAGTATTTCCTTTAAGTATTTTTTCCAAGGTTTGGAATTTTGTAAATGTGTTCTGATATACTAGTACTAAGACCACTTCGGGATTTTTTTTAGCATAATTCAGTAGTCATGGTAGAAGTGGTATGGGTGCCCATGAAGGGTTTTGCATGGAGTTGGATGCTATCAGGCAAATCTTGTCTTGAAAGCCGTCTTCTGAACTCATTAGTGGTGAAGTAGTATATGATTGGGTCAAAGCAGGAATTTAGACTAGCAAGACACAGGGCTACAGAATGAAATATCAGAATCACCCTTCTGGCTAGGCAGCTTTTAATTTCATTGGATTTGACCAGGAAATCTAAAGGAAAACTGAAGTGATAAGGTGCAAAACAAATTAGGAATACCCCCGCACAGGTTAAAATCATCTTCAAGGCTTTCTTTTTCTCTCCAAGATCTTGGACCACAGGATAATTATCTTGCAGTGATAAAACTGTCTTCCAGGTACAATACAGGATGATAAGAAGAGGAGTAACAAATCCAATCAACTCGCCAATAGTCATCATGGCAATTGAGTGGGTAAGATTGACATTCCTGGTAGGAAGATCCACAAAACATTTGGTTTTGTTGCCCAGGGTATCATCACTGATTCTGAGAAGAGGAAAGAGCAGACAGGCAAGGCAAATGACCAACCAGCCAGCAATACTGATGTAAAGGTCATATTTTTTTTTGCAGTCCTGGAAACGAAAGGGGTACATGAGAAACCAAAATCGCCTCACACTGATGCAGACCAAGAAGTAGATGCTTGCATACATGTTTACATACTTCAGATAGAAACAGAACATGCAGAAGCCAGGCCCAAATGGCCAGTCATGATTCAAGTAGTAAAAGATCCTCAGTGGCAAGGAAAGAACTTGTAGTAAGTCAGCAATGGCTAAGTTTATCATGAATATCACAGCCTTTTTGGTTTCTTTCATGTAGCCATAAAATATCCACAAAGCTAATATGTTCCCTATGAGACCTGGCACAAGAATGACAGTGTATGTTATTGCATAGATAAAGTACCGAAAATCTGTATTTTCGCCATCTGGTCCGGTACATGTTGCATTAACAAGCATGTTTCTTTCTAGAGAAAATGTCTTTGACAAATGGTGGTTCAAGGCCTATTTTTACAGTCAACTGCTGCTCTTTCTAAAGACTGATAGCAGATGGATAAGAAGTACTGAGTATAAAACAAACTTTTCCTTTTACCACAACTCTCTGAGTCTCTGCATGTGGCTTGGAAGGCTTTTCGAAGATCTATTTGCATATTTTCTTTGGATTAAAATACATGTAAATCTAATTTGCAAACACAGATGATAAGAGGTGATAACTTCTCATTTTACTATATTACATTGTCTTCTGGGATATCATAACAGTTGATCTTCTCCTATTTTGAATGTGAATGTGCCATAAAGCAGCTCCTCAAATTCCCATAATATGATAGACATCTCTTTTCAGGTGTTTGGCAGGTTGTTTTTCTGATTTGGTTCACATAGAAGATAGGCTTGCTTTAGTGCACAGTGGGACCACCACTCTTCAGAGATGATTAACTTGGGTAGATCAGTTTTCTGGAACTTATGCATTTATGTGTTGTAAGATGAATAGTGGGTAACAAAAAGCTGCAAGTGAAAGAAAACAATGCAATTATTGTCTGGTATATTTTTGCAAAATGAAAAAAAATGTATGTTAGTTTGAATGGAAAGTTCTGATTTAGCAGACATTGTTGTGCTATAATTTCTACAAACACTTGAGATTGACCAAAAAGTATACCTAGAAGGAACTGAGAACTAACCTATCCCCTTGCTTACTCAAAGTGTGATCTATGACCCAGCAGCAGGAGCATCACATATGACCTTGTTAGAAATGCAGAAGAGTCTGAGGCCCTACATTGAACTTTCTAAATCAGAAACTACATTTTATCAAGAATCTTATGTGTTTCTTATGCATATTAACATTTGAGAAGCTATAATCCATACCACTGTTGCACAAATCTCACTAATTGTCAGAATTATCTGGGGAAATTTCAAATCATACAGGTTTATGTGTGTCTCCACCAGTGATTCTAATTCAATATGTTTGGAATAGGGCCTAAAATATTTATTTTTTTCAAAGCTCCATAGATGAGTCTGATATAGCCAGCCCAACAATGGTCATTGAACTGTCATTTGGGGGCCACTGATTTAGTCCAAATCTTTCTTAGATATCTGAAAAATAAGTCAGCAAACATCCTCTCTTTAAATACTTCCAGTTAATGGGTCATTCAGTCGCTTCTCAATTATCCAAAGTAGCAGGGTACAGCAACTATGCAGAGAATAAAAATCCCCCAGAAACTTGACTCAGCTGGGTCCATATCCCTTTTCATGTCATAAACAAATTTTGGCTTAGGGAATTTGATAGTTGTTAAAGATATGCGGGAAGAATAAAATTAACATAGGAATGATGAAACATCTGGCTTTGAATTATCAAATTCATATGGATAATCAAATTCATGTTGCTTGAAGTTTGCTTGCTTTGGACCCTGAAGGAATTATTATTTTGCCTCAATTACCTGTTAAGTAAAATAACATATTTTTCAAAATTTGGTGCACATTTTCATTAAAAGCCTTGAGGAGTATTATGAACTATGCATTAGGGTTGAAGAGGATGATGCTTAAATTCATATATCAATTTAGCTAGGTTATAGTATCCAATTGTTCAGTCAAGCAAGCACTGGTCTGATTGCTACTATGAGAATATTTCATTGATTTAAATCATTAGTTGATTAACTGCATCAAAGGATGATTACATCTACAATCAACAAAGGAGCTTGCCTTCAGAAATGAGGGAAGTCTCATCCAAACAGTTGAAGCACTTAAATGATTTCAGCAGCCAGAAAGATTTGCAGTCTACCCTACTGAATTTAGATTTTCTAATCCCAATTGTTGTGTGAGCCAATTCGTATAATATTTATTTATAATAAAAATATGCATATATATCCTGCCAGTTCTGTTTACCTGGAGAATAAAAATTAATATAGATTTTGGTATCTAGAATGGTTTCTGATGAAAAAGATCTTCAAGATGAGCTTTTTGTGTTGGTTCTGGGTTTTTGGAAGTGATTCTCAAATCTGATTTGATTAAAAGTAATTAATGATTCTATTTCTAATGATCAAGATGGCAGTGAGGGAATATTTTGTGAAATGGCAATAGAGATATACAAAATATCACCATTAGATACCACTACTCATTTATAAGAGACAAGGCCCTGGGTGGCAGTGTATTTGATACCTTAACAATATTTTGTGGAGTTAAAGAGTGTAATGATGTTGGCTGGTTGTTCCTTAATACATTGGATACAGTTGTTAAAGAAAAGGGTTAGTTCAAGTCTTACAATTTCCAGATCAATGCTGCATGGATATGACAGTTTCTATTTGTTCTCTGAAAAAAAAAAACATTTCTTGTAGCTACAGACTTGAGATTTCTGAAAAAACAGAACCAAAAACTTAGGGTGTGAAAGACTGAATTACAAAGTTAACTTAATTCCCAACCTTACAAGGTGTTTGCTATTAAACTGAGAGAATTGATGTGGAAGGAAAGAGTTTTTAAAAATTGGAATGTAGTCATTGGTCTGATAATGATGATGGTAGAGAAATTGAAACCCATGATTTCCCTGAGTCTATTTTGCCATTTAAAGTTTTAATGGTCTGCCTGAGAAATCAGCTATCTAACTTCTATTCTGCCTTGAGGATCAGCTATCCCTCCTCCACCTAAAGAGCTTAACCAGGCTGTGCCTGACAAACCTGCAACTGCCCCTCCTGAGGAAACAGCTCTCACACCTCTGCCTGAAAAGTTTAAACTTATTTTACCAGATAAAACTGTAATAGAATGTGCTGAGGTAGGTGACTGGTAAGACACTGTTACTTCTTTACAGGATCAACTCCTACCAACCCTCTTTACTTCCAGACCTATAACTAGATTGAAGTCACAACAGGCCCAAAAAGGTGGTGTGCAAATTGTGATCCATGAAGAGGTACACTTCACTCCATAAAAACAGCATGACTTTTCCAATTATATAGATAGGAATCAGGAGAATATATGGGGAAATGGGTACTAAGTTTTGGGATAATCATCGAAGGAACATAAAGTTGGATTGAGTTGAATTTATTGATATGGGCACATTACACAGAGATTCTTGATTCAACACTGCCATTGGAAGAGTCAAAAAAGGCTACAACAGCTTCTTTGGATGGCTAGTGGAAGCAGGAACCAAAAAGTGCCCTATATTTTAATTATAAATGCTAGAACTGCCCTAATAAAATGTAGACTATGAGGTACAAAGGCTTAGAGAGATTGGAATGTTAGAGTGGATTTCTCATGTAAGACCTGCTCAATCACTGCAAAAAATGTTGAAAGGGCCTCCTCATCCATCTCAAGAAAGTCCAGTGGGTACACTTTTAACCAACACTGTGAGGAATAAATTTGTGATAGCAGCTTCATCATCCCTGAAGAGCTCTGTGGTCGCTCTTCTCTCTAGGTCAGATATTACTGTAGGAACTGTTGCTACTGAACTTGGATTGGATCCTTAAACACAATGGGGATGATCAGATCATGGGTTGCCAGGAGCCAAATGATGACAATTAATAGCAAAAAAAATGTGGGCATGAATAGTGTAAGGGACGGCAGAGTCAAAGCTGTAATACAAATAGTTGCAGAGACATATGGTGTTAGCTAGTTGATCATAGCATGCCTAGAAGTGAAAAAGATTGGCCTTCTACAATTTATTACATGATCTGTATAAGAAGAATTGTTGTAGGTCAAGTAAACAAATGTTTAACTTGAATAACAAAAACTGAGAATCTGATAGTTCACAGACCCAGAAGCCCCTGAATGAAAAGAAAGCTGTGTCCTATTGGAAAAGGACTCTGCTATAATGCTGAAAATTTATACTATAAATCCTCCTCCCAGTCTTCCTCAGAGAGACATATAGCCTTTTATCAGGGTGTCTGTGCATTGGAGAAAAGGAAATTTTGCATGATTGTTCTGTAAACCTAGAACTTCTCTCATGAAAGAAAGGAAGAAAGAGAGAGAAGGAGAGAGGGAGAGGAGAAGGGGGAGAAGGAAAGGAAAGGAGAGGATAGGAGAGGAAAGGAGAGGAAAGGAAAGGAAAGCAAAGGAGAGGAAAGCAAAGGAGAGGAAAGGAATAAGAATCACTCATTATTTTAGGAATTATTAGACAATGCCAGAACTGATATTAATACCAGGAGACCAAAAACATCACTGTGGTCCACCTTAAAGTAGAGTCTAACAGAGGTCAAATGATCAATGGGTTTTAGTCCAAGTCCATCTCACAATGGGTCTAGTGGGGTCACAAACCCATTATGTGGTTATTTGCCCAGTTCTGAAATGCATATTTGGAACAGAAATACTCAGCAACTTGTGACATACTCCACACCTTGGTTCTCTGACCTGTGGTTTGAAGGCTGTTATAGTAGGATTGCCCCCTCCTACAATAAAAAAAAAAAGCACAAAGTCTAGTTGGCCTATTGGGATTTTTTTCCTTATTAGAGAAGCTGTGGGTTTAGAGAACAATCAGGCATAAAATACAGAATACTCATATACCACCATATTAACATCTTGCATTGTCAAGGAACAATTGCTACAATTGATAATAGCACATATTTTAATAGTTGTACTATTATCTTTAGTCCATGTTTTAACTTAGGGTTCACTCTGTAGTGTAGATCCATGGATTTTTTTTTAAATTATAAGATTATCATTATCATCATATGCATAATCTAATATTCATCCTTTTAGTTACATTCAGATATATATTTCAGTGCAGTTAATTATAGTCACTGATGATGTTGTGCTACCATCATCACCATCCATTACCAAAACATTCCCATCATTGCACATAAGAATCCTCTACATTTTAAGCCTAATTTACCAATCCCTATCCCAACACCAACTCTGGTAATATATATTCTAGATTCTGACTCTATAAGATGGCTTATTTCTAATTATTTCAAATCAACGAGATAATGCAATTTCTGTCCTTTTGTATCTAGCCTATTTCACTCAACCTGATGTCTTCAAGGTTCATACATGTTGTTGTGTGAATCAGGACTTCATTCGTTTTTCATTTTTATTTATTTATTTGTTTATTTATTTCTCTCCCCTTACCCGCCCCCATTGTTGTCTGTTCTCTGTGTCTATTTAAAAACATGGAATGCTTCACGAATTTGCATGTCATCCTTGCACATGGGTCATGCTAATCTTCTCTGTATCATTCCAATTTTAGTATATGTGTTGCCGAAGTGAGCACTTCATTCCTTTTTTATGGCTGAATAATATTTCACTGTATGTATATATATCATTTTCTATTTATCTGGTCATTGGTTTATAGACACCGGTTGCTTGCATCTTTTGACAAATATGAATAATGCTGCTATGAACATCAGTGTGCAAATATCTGTTTGAGTCCCTGCTTTCAATTCTTTTAAGTATATTACTAATAGTGTGATTGCCAGGTAGGGTGATATTTCTATACTTAGCTTTGTGAGGAACCATTAAACTGTCTTCTACAGTGGATGCACCATTGTGCATTGTTACCAGGAAAGAATAAGTATTCCTGTTTATCTGCATCATCTCTACCGATTCTTTTTTTCTATTTCATAAATAGCAGCGATTTTAAATGATGTGAAATGATATAACATTGTGGTTTTGATTTGCATTTACTTGTTGGATATTGATGTTGAGCGTCTTTCCATATACTTTCTAGCCATTTGTATATGTTCTTTGCAGAGAGGTCTATTTAATTCGTTGGCCTATTTTAAAAATGGAATTGTCTTTTTTGTTAAGTGGAAAGATTTCTACATATATTCTTAATATTAAAATTTTATCAGACATGCAGTTACAAAATGTATGCTCCCATTGTGTAGGTTGTTTTATTTTAATGATAAAGTCCTATAAGTTGCATGACATAATCAATATTTTGACATAAGACCTCACTTCATTAATCCACTTATATTCAGTGAATGAAAAAAAAAAGACAGAAAACAAATTCCACTTGCTTAGAATTCTGGAAGATTTTAGATGCTGGAGAAGGACTCCACAAACACTGAATCAAAGAAAGAGAAAAATATCAGGTTGGAAACTTCTGTCCCAGACAGACTGATCCTCTTTCCCTCCCCCTCACTCAGTCCCACGCTGTGTTGGCTTGAGTCTTTTGTGGACCACAGAAAATTATGTTATTAAATCGAAACTATTGTGGACAGTTGATTAGATTAGTTCAATTAAAGTCCATTTGATTAGATTGTTTCAGCAAGACATAAACAGGGTGGGTCTTAATCGTCTAGCTGGAGTCCTTTATAAATGGAGGAATAGAAATCTGTACACATGGCAAAAAGCTGCAGTGACAGAGGGAAGCCTCCAGAAGTTGAAGTTAACAAAACTGGGAGAGAGAAAAACGTGGATAGATTACCCCAAAGCAGAACTAGCAATGAGGCCCACAGTAGATGGCAGAGAATAGCTGACGCCACCTTGCCATGTGCCTGATCACCAACAGCTGAGTTCAGGATAAAAGTGAACCTAGAGGAGAAGGCAGAGACTTGCAGAACCACCCTTGTGCATTACTACATGGTAGGAGTCAAGGATTGCCAGCAGCCAACCATTAGGGAGAGAATTTTGCCTGATATCTTGATTGGGACATTTTCCCCAGCCTTGCAACTATAATTTCTTTAAGCTAATAAATCACATTGTAAAACTAAACCCATTTCTGCTACATTGCTCCCAGCAGATTTCAGTAAACTAAAGCAAATGCAATGTTTGGGAGTTCTAGAAAGGCAGCCACCCCAGTCCCTCCCAACACAGACACAGACTATAGGGGAATTCACAGCACTAAGTTACTACCCCATGAATATCCAGACACAGATGCCCAAGTCCAAAGAGACCTAGGAAAGAACACCATACTCTGAAGAGTGTTGAATTCAAAAGTGCCCCAATGTGGGAGGAGATACACCATGGCAGAATGGCAGTGGCCAAATGGTACACTTACTCAATCTAGTTGATGTTGGTAGGACTCCCTAAAAACAAAATGGAATAGTGCTCAATCACTCTGGATTGGCCCCATCTGGGTCTCTGGGGCAGGCTAACTTAAGGAAGAGACCAGAGTCAGTAAAACCTGATAAAATGAAAACAGTGGAATTAAAATTAACTGTTGTAAGACTGAAGGCACAAATAACTAAAATGTATGGGGAAATGGGACACTTTATGAGAAAGAGAATTAAAACAAATTGTAGGAGCTGGGGAGAAATTTCTGCACAAACACAAGCAGAACAGTTAAATATTACCAGAGAAGGAAAAGAAAAAAAAGAAGCTTTCTCCTGGATGTAAAACTATTACATGAAAAATGCAATCTTAAAAATTGCACCACATACCTCAGGCAAGAATCATATGGAGAAAAGCTGAGAAAATCCGATCAGTTATACATGGCTATTCTAAAGAAGCAGAATAAGTTGGACCAAATGTCAATGGATATCCTCAACAAAAAAGCAAATAACAATAAAATCCTAGGCATGAAGGAGAAACTGACCTTCATAGTTAACTCTTCCTGATAGTCAGACGCCTAGATTCCAGCAAAAATTACAAAATATACAAAGAAGCAAGAATATACGTCCCAGTCTAGGTAAAATATTTTAACTTCAGAGGAAACACAGAATAAGTTAAAATAAATCTCTTAAATCATTCAAAGAGATGAAGGAAAGTATGAATAAAGAGATAAAGGATATTAGAAGACACAACATGATCATAAAGAAGAATTTGAAAGTATAAAAATAAACATAACTACCTTGTAATAGTAATGTATATTTTTTCTAGTTCAAACAAGAACATTCTTTTATTTGTATTTTTAACCAAAATCCTCATCCACTTCCAGGTTCACTATGCTATTCAGTCTCTAGATTATTCTCTAGGTTTCTTTCAATTAACATTTACATCCTTAGATTACCCATGTTAGCCACAATCCCATTCATAAACATGCTGTGTTAGTTATACTCAGTATATGTGCTACCAACAACTCTATCCAATTCCACAATTTTACAGTCATGTTAATTGAAAATTCTACATACATTATGCATCAATACCCTTTCTCAGTCCCATCCTTCCTCTTAGTAACCTATATACTAAATTTAAACTCCATGTGTTTATTATTTATATATAGTTCATATTTGCAATACCACACAATATTTGTCCTTCTGTGTCTGGCTTATTTCACTTAACATAATGTCCTCAAGGCTCATCCATGTTATCATGTATCCTAATTTAATTTCTTCTTACAGCAACATAGTATTCCATTGTATGTCTATACCACATTTTGTTTATCCATTCATTGGTTGACAGAAACCTGGGTTGTTTCCATCTTTTGGCAATTGGGAATAACGACACTATGAACACTGGTGTGCAAATCTTTTTGTGTCACTGTTAAGAATATAGTGATGCATACAAAAAATACTGTTAATATTATTTTGGACTATAGTTAACAGCAATATTGATGTAATATGATGTAATAACAATAATGATGTAATAATCATACATCAATGTCAAAGAAGGTAATATATCAATAATAAATGCCAATAATAGGTGTGTATGGGGTTTTTTCCTTTGGACTAAGGAAAATGTCCAAAGGTTTACTTAGAAATGACTGCACAACTCTGATGAAACTGAGAGCCACTGAGTATACACTTTGGATAGAATGCATAAAGCATGGGACTGTATAACACAGTATAATGTGTGGTGGAAGATGGACTGTGGGTAACAGTACAAATATGAGTGTTCTCTCATGAACTATAACAAATGTACGATACTAATACATCGTGTTAATAATAGGGTGTGTATGGAAAAATATACTCAGTATACTTATGCTTTGGATGATACTTAGTAGTAATAGTTTGATATTGTTCTTTCATAATCTGTAACAAACATTCGACAAAAATGTAAGGTAATTGGTGGAGGAGTATAGGGACTCTGCATATTATGTATGATTGTTTTGTAAGCTTGCAACCTCTCTTATAAAATTAATTATATTGGAGCTGATGTAGCTCAGTGGTTGAGCACTGACTATCTACATACAAGGTCCCAGGTTAAATCCCCAGCCATGATATCTAAAAATTACTTACTTTGAGAACATCAGGTTGCTCCCAATGGGAAAGGACTGTCTAGTGTGTCAAGCCCTCAGCATTTTTCCAAGTATCTGTGAATCTGGTCCATCAAGCAGTGAAGCTTGGTTGTCACTGTGGGCCCTGAGGGGAGGGGGAGAGATGAATAGAATAGATGGAAGCAGTGTAACCTGGGGGCAAAGAAAATATTCTACAAGATCATGCAATGATGGATATAGGAAATGTTAAATTTCACCAAAAATGTATAAAAGTCTACAGGCTAAAATGTAAACCATGATATAAAACATAAGGTAATTAGAAATTTAGAAAATTGCATAAACTAAAATATAAACCATAATGTAAGGCAAAAAGGAAAAATGTTTGGTAGCTATGTTTCAATATCTGTGCATTAGTTGCAGCAAATAAAACATTAACATGTAAAAAGACCATTACTGGGGAAGGGAGAAAAGGGTTTGATTTTGGATATATGGGAGTCCCCTATATTGTATAGGTGACTTTACTGTGCTTTAAAACCTTTTTGAAAATAAAATTAAAAATTAAAAATAAAGGATGTAGACACTGAAGAAGGAACAAAAAAAAGTGCCTCACCACTGTATATACAGGGCAACACCGAATAAAGTGAGGAAAGGCAAAACATCAAAAACAAAGTTTTATGATATTTTTCATTTTTTAATACTCCAATTTATTTTTTACTTTATTTTAGTTTTTCTAAATTAGTATGTATTCTTTTTCTTATCTTTAAACTGATCATTGCTATTTCATTTTCCTACTAATTGAATTTGGCAATATATTAGGCTTCATTTTTAAAGAAGTTTTGGACCACAGAGGGGCTCAACTATGGCAGGGGAGGACACTGGTGAGGGGTGTTAATGATGGGGGGACACACGGTTCAGAGGGAGTTCTCTAGGGCATGTATATAGAATATATAAAAATGTTTGGATATTCGTTGGGTATTTTCATAGTAGTTCAGTTACAAATGACAACTGAGGGAGTTCTGAGTTCCTCACCAGGGGAAATCTGTCTCATTCCCCAATGGAACAGCAACAATCCCCAAAGTGCAAGGGCAAAGACCAGTGAGGAATGATGGTCCAATAATGGGCCATTGATGCTGATGACTATGCTTATAATCCTGTGTGCCTGAAATTTTAACTAGGCCTAAAGTTGCAGGGTGACTAAGAGTTACTTCCTGAGATCTTCCACATTGCTCAAATGTGGCCACTCTCTAAGCCAAACTCAGCATGCAAATGTCTTACATTCCCCCCAGCATCAGACAGGACTCCCAGTGATGAGCCTCCCTGGTGCCAAGGGATTACTACTAATCACTAGCTGGTGATGCAACTAGAAAAAGACCTTGAATAAAAGGAGGATAATGGTAAAGACAAGTTTATATGCCTGAGTTTTCAAAAAAAAGTCAGGAGGTCATTATAGGGGTTGCACTTATAGACAACTCAATAGCATCCAAGACACAGCCAAAGGAGATACCACCCCAGGTACTGGTACTACTGAGGGCTACAGAGACACACAGGTTCTATGGTCATGTCAGATGACTCTGGAGTTCAGTGCTTTCTCAGTGGGCCCTACATTGTAATTTGTGTTCCTGAGCCTGATGGAGATGGACTTAGATGTGACCTTTCTACACATGCCTCTTCTGTGACTTTTACTGGACCGTTGGTTGATGCTGCAGTTGGGGTTTGTGTATACACAGGAGACTTGAATCTCTGGACTGACCATATGCCTGTGGACCTGAGCCTCCGCAGTGTTGTAACTCCTACTCTCTGGTTCATTGGACTTACCAAGGTCAGCTAACAGGAAGGTGAATGTGGTCAGCACCACACGACAGAACCAAGAATGCCTACAACTGCAATCAGGAGAATCACATCCATCAACAACGTGGAATCTAAGCCCTCTCTCGATTTAGAGGTGGAATCGACATAACCATCCCAGGTTACACCAGATGGAGGAATAAAATATGGATTAGAATGGACTTACTGGTATTCTACTCCAGCAATTGAACAAATTGTATCATTAATGTAGAGACAGTGGCCATGGTAGATGCTGAGGGCAGGGAGAGGGAAGAAGAGTTATGATGTGGGGCATTTTTGGGTCTTGGAGTTGTCCTAAATGATATTGCAAAGACACATGCTGGACATTATATATCCTGCCATAACCCACTGAATGTACTGGGGGAGAGTGCAAACTGCAATGTAAACTATAAACCATGCGGTGCAGCAGCAGTGCTCCAAAATGTATATTCACCAAATACAATGAATGTGCCACAATGATGAAAGAGGTTGATGAGGTCAGAATAGTGGGGTGTGGTGGGGTGTGGTGTGGGTTATATAGGAACCTCTTATATTTTTTAATATAACATTCTTTGTGATCTACGTATCTTTTTTAAAAAAGCAATTAAATAAAAAACATAATAATAAAAATAACTTAATAATTTAAAAATTATATAAAGTATGGTGATAAAATGCACAATTGTGGAGATTAAAAATTAACTTCAGGTACACAACATCATATTTGAACAAGCAATCCCAAACAATGAATCAGCAGACTAGAGCACAGGATATTTTAAAGAATTGTCAGAAGAACAGATAACGAAAAGAATAGAAAAAATCTGCAGTGTCTCAGGGATTTGAGTGGCAGCATGATGTGCACACACATATCCATAATTGGTCTCCCAGAATAAGAAAAGTAGGGAAAGGAGGCAGAAAGTACATTTGAGAAAATAATGTCCAAGAGCTCCAGAACTATTAAGAAAGACATAAATAAACATGTCTAAAAAGTGCAATGTACTGCAAGAAGAATAAATCATAATAGACCTACTATGAGACACATACTAATCAGAATATCAAATTCCTAAGATAAAAGAGCATTGTGAAAGCAGCAAGACTAAAGCAAGTCATCACCTACAAGGGATCCTTATAAAGACTAAGTGCCTATTTCTCACTGCAAACCATGGAGGTGAGAATGCAGTGGTATGATAGATTTAAGGTGCAAAAACGAGAAAAACTGCCGACCAAAAATTTCTAATCAGGCAAAATTGTTCATAAAATATAAAGATGAGTTTAAAATATTCAAACAGAAACTGAAATTGTTTGCCACCAGATGCCCTTCCTTACAAGAATTTCTAAAGGGTGGTCTGTAGGTTGAAAGGAAAAGACAGGAAAGAGTGAGTTTGAATGGTGTGAACTAATTAATAGTCATTGAATTGATATGCTATTGAAACTAATTGGGTTTTTTTTTTGTTCAAATTTTTAGGTTATACAAGTGGGTTGTGCAATATAAACCACAGGGTAATCACAAAGAAAGTATTTTTAAAATACACAGAAATAGAAAAGAAAAAGTGATTAGTCAGATAAGTTACAAAAGATCAGTTATACAGAAAATGAAGCTGAAATAGAAAATAGAGACCATATATATATATATATAGAGAGAGAGAGAGAGAGAGAGAGAGGAAGAAATGGCTGAAATAAGTACTGCTTTAGAGTAATGACATTTCAATGTAAATGGATTAAACTCCCAAGCCAAAATACACAAATAGGTAGAATAGATTAAAAAGCACAATCCAACTACACATGTTTACAAGAGACTCACCTTAGACACAAAGACACAAATGAGTAGAAAGTGAAAGGATGGAAAAAATAGTCCACGCAAAAAGTAACCAAAAATGCTGAAGTTGCTACAATAATATCAGTCAAAATAGACATTACTTCAAAAACTGTTACAAGAAGCAGAGAATACTATATTAGTAATGGGGTATTCCATCTAGAAAAACTATCAAGCATAACTATGTATACGTCTAATCACAGTGCCCCAAAATATATGAAGCAAACACTGGCAAACATGAAGGGAGAAGTAGACACCTCTACAATATTAATTGGAAACGTCAATACCCCACTGTCATCAATAGATAGAACATCTAGGCAGAAGATCAATAAGGAAACAGAAAATTTGTATAAAATAATAAATGAAATAGACCTAACAGACATATACAGAATATTGTACCCGTAAAGAGAAAGATATATATTATTCTTAAGTGCATATGGATCATTATTCAGGAATGACCACATCTTGGGCTGCAAAACAAGTTTCAACAAATTTTTAAAGTTTGAAATTATAAAAAGCATCTTCTCTGATCATTAAGGAATGAATCTGAAAATACAGTAACACATGGAAAAAAATACACAAGTACATAGAATTTATTTGCTTTGTTTGTTTTTTGTAGACACAAGGGATTGAATCCGGGACCTCGTACATGGGAAGCAGACAGTCAACCACTGAGCTATATCCACTCCTCAATTTACAGAATTCAAATAACACACTCTTAACCAGTCAGTGGGTCAAAGAAGAAAATGGAAGGGAAATCAGTAAATATCTGGAGATAAATGAAAATGAGAACAAAATATGCAAAAACTGATGGGATATAGTGAAGGCAGTCCATACGGGAAAATTTATAGCCTTAAACACTTATATTAAAAATTAGAAAGTGCTAAAATCAAAGACCTAACTGCACACCTGGAGCAACTAGAAAAAGAAGAGCAAACTAACCGCAAAGCTGGCAGGAGGGAAGAAATAAAAAATTAGAGCAGAAGTAAATGAAATTGAGAATTACAAAAAACAATGGACAGAATTAACAAAACCAAATTAAAATAAAAAACAACAAACAAATCCTTAGCTGTACTGAAAAAGACAATGAAAAATAGAGAAGATACAAGTAAATATATTATTAGTGACCCCACAGAAATAAATAGGATCATGACAGGATACTATTAACAACTATATTTCAACAACTTAGGGAATGAAGATGAAATATACAAATTCTTATTAACACAGGGACAAAGAGCACTGACTCACAGAAATAGAAGTTTTCAAAAGACAAATTACAAGTAAATAGATTAAATCTGTCATCATGAAAACCTCCCAACAAAGAAAACCTCAGGACCAGATGCCTTCACAATTGAATTCTACCAATCTTTCCAAGAAGAACAAATACTGATCCTGCTCCAAAAATTTGAACGGGGTGGAAAATTACCAAACTTATTCAATGAGGTCAAGCTCACCCTAGTACCAAAGTCAGATAAATATAATACAAAAAAAAAATTTCGACTGATTTCTTTATGAATTTAGATGCAAAACCCCTCAACAAAATAATTGCAAATTGAAATCAAATTCACATTGAAAGAATTATACACCATGATCAAGTGGAATTTATCCCAGGTAAGCAAGAGTGATTCAAAATAAGAACATCAGTTAATGTAATACACCTTGTTAGCAAAACAAAGGGGGAAAAACACATGATCATGTTCACTGATGCAGAAACAGCATTTGACAAAATCCAGTATGCTTGTTATGAATAATGTTTCTCAAAGAATCGTGCTTGGACCATTTGAATTAGAATACCTGGGTATAAGGCTCAGGTGTTTGCACTTTAGTAAGAATCCTTTATCTGTCTTTTTTTTATTGACTTTGTAATAATATTACATTAAAAATATATATATATATATATGAGGTCCCATTCAACCCCACCACCCCCACCCCACCTCTCCCCCCCCCACCGGCAACACTCATTCCCATCATCATGACACATCCATTGCATTTGGTAAGTACATCTTTGGGCACCTCTGCAACTCATGGTCAATGGTCCACATCATGGCCCATACTCTCCCCCATTCCATCCAGTGGGCCCTGTGAGCATTTACAATGTCCGGTGATTGCCCCTGAAGCACCATCCAGGGCAGCTCCATGTCCCAAAGATGCCTCCACCTCTCATCTCTTCCTGCCTTTCCCCATACCCATCAGCCACCATGTCCACTTTTCCCAATCCAATGCCACCTTTTCTCCTTTATCTGTCTTTTGCAAGCTCAAGTGTGAGAACCACTGGCTTTGATGCAGCTGTAAACTTTTAGGTCTCTAAATCTTTAACTGATGTTCAGCTATTGACTTTTTGCTTTTGTAAAAGCCCATCCCTGTCAGCAGGTGCAAGTCACATTTCCCCCCTGCATAATGTGGGGCACCCTTTAGTTGTTCCACTGCCAATTTTTATTTCAAAACCTTTGAACAAATAAGCCTTCCAGTTGGTTCATTGTTAGTCCTTAAATTTCCTACCCACTTACATCAGCACATCTTTTGGTTTACAAGTTGACCAACAATGGAATCTGGTGATGCTTTGTGGAAATCCATCATTGCCCACTGTAAACTTGACCACCTGCCTGTAAAAGTTTTAATTTAGATTTATTTTTATATACATTGGGCAGATCAATGCAAAATTGTGTCTCTGCATCATGGAGGGGATTGGATCCCCAACAACATCATGACTGTCATGTGTCACATCACACTCAGAGGTCTCAAGATGTCCACCACTTTCACCCACAACTGCCTGGCCATCCAGGAGCTGTTCAAGAGCAACTCAGAGCAGTTCATGGACATGTTCTGGCACAGGGCCTTCCTTCACTGGTACACGGACAAGAGCATGGATGAGATGGAGTTCACTGAGATGGAGAGCAACATGAACTACCTGGTATGTGAGTACCCACCAGTACCAGGATTCCACAACAGAGGAGGAGCACAAGTTTCAGAAGGAGACCAGGAGGAGAGGCAGCCTAGAGCTAGCTAGTCCAAAGCTGGTAGAGTCTGGAAATAGAGGGAAGTCTTTCTTCCCGAACAAACTGTACTCTGATACAGAGAAATATTGCAAATTTTTGAGAGATGTTAGTCTCTGGATTTACTATTATTCAAGGTTACATCCCTGCTTGAAAATGTGCATAAGCCTATTAAATATTTACAATCATTCTTCATCTCTTACTGCAAGCTTATTAGATTCTCTAAAATGTCTGCAGAAATGGTTGGCCATTTCATATCAGTTATTCTGCAGTATTTAGGTTGAGATTAACATTAATACAGCAGTGTGAAGATT
The DNA here is from genome assembly GCF_030445035.2 of Dasypus novemcinctus. NCBI lineage: Eukaryota > Metazoa > Chordata > Mammalia > Cingulata > Dasypodidae > Dasypus > Dasypus novemcinctus. The sequence continues at coordinate 88,832,037 of NC_080704.1, read as the reverse complement.
AGAGAAAGAGTTGTGTTGTTTTATCATCACATTTTATTTAAGTAATTTGAAGGAATCTTAAAAAGTTTTAACAACACCGAAAATTTTATTAGATTGAATAAGCATCAGATTTTAAACAAACTAGAATATTAACTAGATGTGGCTTTATTTTTTAAGGGGGGTTTCATTTCCTATCTTGTTATATATTTCCCTTGGAATAATTTAGATAGGTTAATGTTCAGTTCCTTAAGAAATGATAGGTATTCAATATTTGCTCTCTGAAAGGTATTTCTTGTGGTCAGTTTATTTCATTGTCACATGCATTGTTTATACAAATTCAGTAATGTTTCCTTTACCTCTGATTGATCTTGTAAACTTCATAGGTTTTTTTTTCCCCTGAAAGTGTTTCAACTTATTGTGTAAATATATGCCTACCTGCATACTGGAAGCAAGGTTTTGAAATGAGATTTAGACAAAAATGATCCAACAGTTTATACTGTCAACTTGATTGCTGTAGCAATTTGATATTGTTGATGAATTCCAAAAAGAAATGTTGGATTATGTTTCTAAACTGATCTTTACCTCTGGACATATTAGAATATATTGGATTCATAGGTTTACTTGATTAAGTAAATATGTAAACCTCTTGTGCCTGTAAGGCATTGAGTCCCCACTCTTTGGTCAGTGGGGACTCACAGATAAATGGCATCGCAAAGGACAGAGTTAAGGGTTCTTAATGTTGGAGTTTTGAGGTTGGAGTTTGATGATGAACCTGGAGCCCTAGGAAGTGAGGAACCCTGAACCGAGAGAGAAACAAGACCCTGGAAGGAAGGAACCAGGAAGCCTGTTCTCTCACAGATGTTGGCTGCCATCTTTGTCCAACACATGAAAATAGACTTTGGTGAGGGAAATAACTTATGCTTTATGGCCTGGTATCTGTAAGCTCCTACCTAAAATAAATAACCTTTGTAAAAAACAACCAATTTCTGGTATTTTCCATAAACACCCATTCGGCTGACTAATACAATTGCCTTGCCCTTCCCATTATTGCATTCTTTGTTACAGAACTTGACAGAAGCTCTTTAGAAAGTTCATTATCTTTCAGTCAGAGTAAGTGTGGAATCATGTATGCTTGGCATATGTCTGTAATACTTTTAAAGTTCTTAAAGTTTATTACTTGCCTAAATATTACTAAATCCTTTTCTTATGTGTAGCAGAAGTGAATGTTTGGAGAAAGATATAAACTGACATTATAAAAGGAAGGCAATAGAAGATGTTATCCATGTTCTTTGTAACCTGAATACTGAACTGTGAGGCCCATTTATAAATATTTTGAAGTGATAAAAATGTGTACATCTATATCAAGAGGGGCTTGGATTCCACATGGATGCTGGATGCAATTCTCCTGCTTTCAGTTGTAGGCACTCTTGGCTCCCTGGTGTGGTGGCTGACCTTCTTCACCTCCATGTTAGCTGAGTGGAGTAAGTCCAATAAACCAGAGTGTAGGAGTTGCAAGTCTGTTGAGGCTCAGGGCCTGGCTATCACATGCTCAATCCAGAGATTCAGGTCCCCTGGGTATACATTAAACCCCAGCACCAACTACAGTTCCATTAAGTTCCAAAAGTAACAGGAGAGGCTTGTGGGCAAAGCTCACATCTGAATCCAGATGTGTAGTGGACACAACCATTCTAAGGTCCACAGGTTGGAGGAATAGAGTATAGATTAGAGTCGATTTACTGATATTCTATTCATGAACTATTGTGATTAGTAATCGAAGAAAATATGGCATTGGTGTGGAGAAAGTGGCTATGGTGGCTGCTGGGGGTAGGGAGTGGGAGGAAAAGATGTGATGTGGGGGCATTTTCAGGACTTGGAGTTGGGCTGGGTGGTGCTGCAGGGACAGTTACCAGACATTGTATGTCTTCCCATGGCCCACTGGGTGGACTGTGGGAGAGTGTGGGCTATGGTGTGGACCATTGACCATGAGGTGCAGCAGTGCTCAGAGATGTATTCACCAAATGCAATGAAAGTCTCATGATGATAGAGGAGGTTGTTGTTATGGGGGGAGGAGTGGGATGAGGGGGGTGGGGGGTATTTAGGGACCTCATATTTTTTGAATGTAACATTAAAAAAATAAAGAAAAAAAAAGAAAAAAAAACAATGGAAGTTATTTGTTGTAGGATGAGTTTTGAGAGTCCTGTATGATGTTATATGTTTGCTTTGTAAGTTCACAATTATTATTATACTTATTGTTTATGTATTTTTATGTATGAGTGATATAAATCGATAAAAAAAAAATATATATATATATATAAATGTGTACCTCTATGATGTTTTCAGTTGTGGCATCCAAAGACTTGAATGATTTATCAGTTGCTACTGAGCCCAGGAGCCATGGTGGGACCTGTTGTTCAACACCAATTTCAGTTCAATATAAATGTTAACATTGAAAAGAATCCAGCATCTTTTCATGGTAAAAACACCTAGAAAATAGGAAAAGAAGGAATCTTCCTCAACATGATAAAGCACATATATTAAAAACCAATAGCTAACAACCTATGCAATGGAGAAAGACTGTAAGCACTTCTTCTAAGATCAGGTACAAGGCAAGGATGTCCACTTTCACCACTGTTTTTCAATATTGTACTGGCAGTTCTAGTCAGAAAAATTTGAAAAGAAAAAAAAAGAAAAATAATCCAAATCAGAAATGGAAAAGTAAAACTTTCATTATGTTCAGATGACAGAATCCTGTATTAGAAAAGAAAAAAAAAAATAGTACTAAGGAATAAATAACATAGTGAACCCAGAGGTGGATGAGATTTGTGGTTAATAGTAAAATACAAGCATGTCTTTCTATGAACTTGAACAAATTTACATCACTAATGCAATGTGGTAAAAGTGTAGAGAAACAGAAAAAAATACAATTAATGTAAACTATGGACTATAGTTAACAGCAATACTGCAATATTCTTTCATCAATGCCAAAGATGTACTGTGTTAGTAATAAAGGGATGTGGGAAAAATTACCAAATATACACTCTAGAACATATTTAATGATAATTGTCTGATGATATTATCTCATAATCTGTAAAAAATGTTCAACAAAAATTAGTGGATTGGTGGAAAGGCATTTTGTGGGAATTACGTACTTGTATATGATTGTTTTGCAAGTTCACAGTCTTTCTAATAAAAATATACTTTAAGAAGTGGGAAAATAAAAAATCAATAATGAAACAACTACAGCTAATAAATTATTTCAGCAAAGTGGCAAGATGAAAGATTAATATACAAAAAAGAGTAGTGATTCTATTCACTAGAAATGCATAATCTGAAGAAGAAATAAGGAAATAAATTCGATTTAAAATAGCAAATAAAATTATCAAACATCCAGGAACAAATTTAACCAAATATGGAAAGGATCTGTACTCAGAAATGTATAAAATATTGCTAAAAGAAATAAAAAATGGCTGAAACAAATGGAACAGCATTTCATTTTTATAGATTGGAAGACTAAATATTGTTAAGATGCCAATACTATGCAAATTAACTTACAAATTCAATGAAATAACAGCACAAATTGCAACAGCCTAATTTGCAGAAATGAAAAAGCTAATGATCAAATTTATTTGGAAGGTTAATGGGCCCAAATACCTAAAAGCACCTGGTAAAGGAAGAATAAACTTCTAAGATTCATACTTCTTGACTTTGAAGCATATTACAAAGATACAGTGTGGTACTGACACAGGGATAGATATATTGACCAATGACTTTGAACTGACTGTTCAAAATTGGTCCCTCACAACTACGGTCAACTGATTATTGACAAGACTGTCAAGTTCACTCAGTTGTAAAAGAATCGTATCTTTGACAGATGGTGATAGGAGAATTGGATATCCACATACAAAGAAATGAAAGAATAACCTTATTTCACACCTTATACAAAGATTAACTCAAAATGCAACAAAGACCTGAATATAAGAATCAGAAATATAAAACTCCTGAAAGAAAATGCAAGGAATTATCTTCAGGATCTTGTTTTAGGCAATGGTTTCTTAGTCCTTACATCAATCGTACAAAGACAGAAAAATTGATAAATGACACCACCTCAAAGTTACAAACTTTTTTTTTTTACCTCAAAGGACTTTGTCAAGAAAGTGAAAAGCCAACCTACTTACTGGGACAATATTTTTGGAAATCACACATCCAATAAGGGTTTAATATGCAGAATGTATAAAGAAATCCTAAAAACAACAAAAACAGACAACTGACCAAATTAAAAATGGGCAAAAGACTTGAATAGACATTTCTTCCAAGAGTATATGCAAAAAGCTAAAGAACAAAATGATCTTCAATGTCATTAGGTAACAGGAAATGCAAATCAAGACTACAATGAGTCCAACTCCATCACACTCAGGAACAAAAACTCCAAAGAGGGCCAACTGACATGGCACTGAACTCCAGAGCCATCTGCCATAATCATAGAACCTGTGGGTCTATGTAGCCCTCAGGAGAACCAGTACCTGGAGTTGTATCTACTTTGGCTGTCTCTGGGACTCTGCTGAGGTGTGCATAAGAGTGACCCCTCTGATGACCTCCTGACTCTTTTTTGGAGTTGGACACAGATATCACGTCTGTCACTTTTAGTGGACCTGTGGTTGACACTGGGGTTGGTGTACATTCAGGAGACCCAAATCTCTGGACTGTCCATGTGACATCCAGGGCCTGAGCTTCAGCAGACTTGCAAGTCCTACCCTCTGGTTTATTGGACTTATCCTAGCCAGCGAACAGGGAGGTGAAGAAGGTCAACCACCACACCAGGGGGCCAAGAGTGCCTACAACTGCAAGTAGGAGAATTTCATCCATCATCCATGTGGAATCTAAGTCCCCTCTAGATATAAATGTGGATTGGAAATAACCATCCCAGGGACCACAGGTTGGAGGAATAGAGTATGGATTAGAGTGGACTTACTGATATTCTACTATGGAACTATTGTGACTAGTAATGGAAGAAATTGTAGCATTGATGTGGTGAATCAAAGTGGCCACAGTAGCTGCCAAAAGTAAGGAGAAGGAAGAAACAATGTGATGTGGGGGCATTTTCAGGACTTGAAGTTGTCCTGGGTGGTACTGCAGGGACAGGTGCTGGACATTTTATGTCCTGCCATGGCCCACTGGGTGGACTTGGGGAGAGTGTAAGCTACAGGGTAAACCATTACCCATGTGGTGCAGCCATGTTCCCAAATGTATTCACCAGATGCAATGTATATCCCATGATGATTAAAGAGATTGTTGATGTGGGAGGAGTGGGGTGAGGAGGGTTGGGGTATATGGGGACCTCATATTTTTTTAATGTAACATTAAAAAAATAGAAAGAAAAAAACCTACAATGAGAAGATTCATGATGGTGCAGTCGGAAACAACAGGCTGTAGTCTTCCGCCAGAAAATGTAGGAAGATAGGCAGATTTACCTGGCAGAAGGGACGCTCATAGAACAAGGGGGCAATCTGAGAGGGCAGCTAGAGAGGGGGACCTAGTTGGCTGGGGGAGAGGGAAGCTGTGGGAGATAAAGCAGGCAGGCCAGTGTCCAGTTGGCCTAAAGAGAGGAGCTGGGAAGTAAATTGGCTGGAAGACAATTACTCAGTTGGCTCCAAGAGTGAGGATATCACTGTGAAACCAGGGGTTTATCTCACTGGCCAGCAGGTTCTTGAGATGGGAGAACTGCAGGGTAAAAAGTTTTGGGGAACAGCACCCAGGCAGTTCAGGGAGACAGATGTGAAAGTGGGATGGATGATAGGGAGGGCTGACTGGATCTCAGCCAGCTTCAGGTAAAAGAGAAATGGTGAAGGGCACTTAAGTAGATACAAGGAGAGGGGAGTGGGAAGCTGATCAAGTTGGCTGTCACACACACCTGACTTTAGAGAAAGGAACTGGGTCAGTGAGGGGGTGAACTAACAGGTGCCCAAGAGCCCAGGTGAGATGAGTGCTGGGAGAGGCAGCCAGCAAGCCATCTTACAGCCAACCAACCTGAGGGAAAGGGGACAAAAAGAAGCAGATGGCAAGCCATTCAATGCACAAGAATCCTGAGGGAAAAGAAGGTGGGGAGATAGAACCTGGGAGCCATCAGACCCCCAATAGATTTGAGGAAAAGGGTGACGGGAATAAGCAAGCTGTCAAGTGCCCAAAAGGCTCAGAACTATAGGGAGCCAGAGATCCATCCAGTTGGTTGTCATGCACACAGCCAACTCGCTGGGGAAGAGTTTGTCAACAATAATCCTTCCCTTTAAGAAATATGAAAGGGAATTCAACAAATTGAAAGGAGAAAAACAAGAAAGAGAGGGCTGGAGGAGTGTGAAATGGAAGATTATTGTTAAGATTAACTAAAAGAATAAAAAAAGAAACAAAAACAAAATATGACATATATCAACCTAAAGAAAAAAAATGACTGTTTTCTGTACTGACTGGACAGTAATAGCATTGAATGTTAATGGTCTAAGCTTTCTAATCAAAAGACACAAATTGGCAAATAGATATGAAAATATGACCCATTTACATGCCGTCTGCAAAAAAAAAATCAACTTAGAACTAGGAAGTCAAGGCAGTTGCAAGGGAAAGGTTGGATAACAATTTTATATACAAACAATAACCAAAAAAGGATCAGATCAGCTATACTTATATCAGACAAAAAGGCCCACTGAGTGGACTGGGGGAGAGTGTGACGAACAATGTAAACCATTATCCATGTGGTGCAGCAGTGCTTCAAAATGTATTTACCAAATGCAATGATGAAAGAGGTTGTTGAGGTCATAGGAGTGGGGTGAGGGGGGTGGGAGTTATGTGGAAACCTCGTATTTTTTAATGTAACATTTAAAAAATAAATAAAACCATATAAAAGAAACAAAGGTCACTATATATTAATTAAAGGTGTAATCTATGAAGAAGAAAGAGCAAACATAAATACTTATGTACCTAACCACAGTGCCCCAAAATACATGAGACAAACAATGTCAAAACTAAAGAGATAAATAGATGCTTCTACAATAATAGTGGAGGAATTTAATACACCTTTAAAACTGTTAGAACATCATGACAGAGGATCAAGAAAGAAGGAGAGACATTGATCAACATGTTAGAGGAACTAGATCTGATAGATACATACAGAAAATTACACAAAGTAAAGCAGGATATACACTCTTCTCAAGTGCACATGGATCATATTCCAGGATGGATTTCATGCTATGCCACACAACAAGTCTCAACAAATTTAGAAAGATTGAAATTATGTAATGTAATTTCTCTGATCAAAATGAAGTGAAGCTGGAAATTAATAAACAGCAGAGAATCAGAATAGGCACAAATATATGGAAGTTAAACAACACAATCAGTGGGTCAAGGAGGAAACTGCAAAAGAAATCAGTTGAAACGAATGAAAAAGAGATCCCAATGTATCAAAGCTTATGAGATGCAGCAAAAGCATTTTTAAGAAGGAAATTTATATCCATAAATGCCTATATTTAATAGCAAGAAATAGCTAAAATCAAATATCTGACTTCACACATAAAGGAACTAGAAAAATTTCAACAAATTAATCCCAAAACAATAGGAAGAAGGAAATAAAGATTAGAGCAGAACTAAATGAAGTTGAGAATTTAAAAAAAAGGCACTAGACAACGTTAATAAAATCAAATCTGGTTCTTTGAGAAGATTAATAAAATTGGCAAACGCTTAGCTAAGCTAAATAGAGAAAAAAGCAAGAAGATGCAAAAATTTTTAAAAAATGAGAGAATGGACATCACCACTGTTCCTCCAAAAATAAGGAGTATCATTAGAGGATCTTTAAAAAAATTTATGCCAACAAGTTGGATAACTCAGATGAAATGGGCACATTTCTAGAAACACACAAGCAACCTATACTGATGAAAGAAAAAATACAAAGACTCAAACTCCAAATCAAGAAAAGTCCAGGAGTAGATAGTTTCACAGGTGAATTCTATGAATCAATCTGGAAAAATTAAAACCAATTCTGGTTAAACTCTTCCAAAAAATATAGAAGTGTGGGGAGCATTGCCTAACTCTTTCTATGATGCTAACATCATCTAAATACCAAAGCCACATAAAGATGTCACAAGAAATTAAAACTACCTACCAATCCCTCTAATGAACTTAGATGTTAAAATCCTCAGTATATGCTTGCTATTAGTATTCAACAATACATCAAATTACACACCATGATCAAGTGGATTTTATCCCAGGTATGCAAGGATGATTCAATATAAGAAAATCAATCAATGTAATACACTACATTAAGAGATCAAAATAAAAACAAAAAAAACCCATGATTATCTCTATTGATACAGATAAGGCATTAGGCAAATACAGAATGTTTTCTTGATAAAAACACCTTGAAAGATAGGAATGGGAAACTTCCTGGGAATGACAAAGGGAATATATGAAAAAACTCATAGCTAACATCATACTCAGTTGTGGAATGTTAATGCTTTCCTTCTAATATCTGGAACAAGACAAGGGCGCCCACTGTCACTGCTTTTATTTAACATTGTATTAGAAGTACTTCCTCAAGCACTTAGGCAAGAGATAGGAAAAAAATCAATAAAAATGGGAAAGGAAGAAGTAAAACTTACACTCTTTGCAGACGACATGATCCTATACTTAGAAATCTCTGAAAAAATACCAAAAATTTCTAGAGCTGATAAATGAGTTTGATAAAGTGGCAGGATATAAGATCAACATGCAAAAATCAGCAGCATTTCTGACACTAATAATGAATAATCTAAGGAGGAAATCAAGAAAAAAATCCATTTACAATAGTGATGAAAAATCATATATCTAGGAAGAAACTTAAGTAAGGATGTAAAGGACTCATACACAAAACTATTCAACATTAGTAAAAGGAGTCAAAGAGGAAAAAAATAAATGGAAGTATATTCCTTACTCATGGACTGGAAAACTAAATGTCATTAAGATGTATATTCTACCCCTAATTGATTTACAGATTTAATAAGAAAACTACAAAAATCACAACAGTGTTATTTTGTACTGACCTGGAAATGTATCAGGAAGGGTAAGTGGCCCTGAGTAGACAAAAATATATTGAAAATGAAAAATAAAATTAGAAGAATTATACTACCTGACTTTATTATTTTTCTCTCTATTTAAAAAAATATTACATTAAAAAAATAAGAGGTCCCCACATACCCCTCAACCCCCTCACCCCACTCCTCCCACATCAACAACCTCTTTCAAGCATACTACAAATCTACAGTGTTCAAAACCATTTACCAGAGGTTTTGAGAGGAAGGAGAGGTAAGAATAGCTGTAAAATGGGACATATTTGGGACATTGGAATGATGGATACAGGCTATTATACATTTGTTCATCAATTGTAACAAATGACCCACACTAATGAAAGATGTTGTTAATTTGGGAAACTGGTGATGGGTCAGGGGATAGGGAGTATGGGAATCCGCTATATTTTTAATGTAATATTTATATAACCTAAAACTTTTTTAAAAATAAAATTTTTAAAAACCTGTAAAAAAACACATTGTATTTGCACTAGGATAGTTATTCCGAAAAATGTAACGAAATTGATAGCTCTGGTAAAGTCCTGTATATATATGGCCAACTGATATTTGACAAGTTCACCAAGCCCATATAAGTGGGACAGAATAGTCTCTTGAACAAATGGTCCTTGGAGAGCCAGATATCCAAAAGAGTGAAAGAGGATCATAATCTCACACTCTATACAAAAATAAACTCAAGATGTAGCAAAGACCTAAATATAAGAGTCAAGCCCATAAAACTCCTAGAATATAATGTGGGGACGCATCAATGAGACCTTATAGTAGAAAATGGTTTCATAAACTTTACACCCAAAGCATGAGCAAGAGATGTGATGTGGGGGCGTTTTTGGGACTTGGAGTTGTCCTGGGTGGTGCTGCAGGGACAGTTACTGGACATTGTATGTCCTTCCATGGCCCACTGGGTGGACTGGGGGAGAGTGTGGGCTATGGTGTGGACCATTGACCATGAGGTGCAGCGGTGCACAGAGATGTATTCACCAAATGCAATGAATGTCACATGATGATGGAGGAAGTTGTTGTTATGGAGGGAGGAGTGGGATGAGGGGGGTGGGGGGTATATGGGGACCTCATATTTTTTAATGTAACATTAAAAAATAAATAAAGACAAAAAACAAATAACAACAACAAAAAGATAAAATAGATAAATGTGACCTCCTCAAAATTAAAAATTGTTGTGCTTCAAAAGAATTTGTCAAGAAGTGAAAAGACAGTTTACTCAATGGGAGAAAATATTTGAGAATCATTTGTCCAATAATGCTCTAATATCCATCATATATAAAGAAATCCTACATTCTAAAAACAAAGAGAAAAACAACTCGTTTTAAAAATTGCAGAGGTGCCCAAAGATGTACTTACCAAATCCAATGGATGTGTCATGAGGATGGGAACGAGTGTTGTTGGGGGGGGGGGGGGAGAGGGGGGGTGGGGGGGTGGGGTTGAATGGGACCTCACATATATATTTTTAATGTAATATTATTACAAAGTCAATAAAAAATTAAAAAATTAAAAAAAAAATTGGCAAGAGATTTGAATATACATTCTTCCAAAGAAGAAATAAAACAGGCTAAAAAACACATGAAAATATGCTTCTCACTAGCTATTCGGGACATGAAAATCAACACTGACATATTTTACAACTATTAGAGAGACTGCTACTAAAAAAACAAAACTGCAAGTATTAGAGAGGATGTAGATGCATGGGAAGACTGACCCACTGCTGGCAGGAATGTAGAATGGTGCAGCCATTGTGGATGATAGTTTAGTGGTTCCTTGGGAAGCTAAATATAGAATTACCATATGATACAGCAACCCAACTACTAAGTATATACCCAGAAGAATTGAAAGCAGGGACATGTTAAAGACATATGCACAGCAATGTTCATAGTGGCATTATTCGTTATTGCCAAAAGTTGGAAACAACCCAATTGCCCATCAAGAGATGAATGAATAAGCACAATGTAGTACATACTTACAATGCAATATTATTCATCTGTAAAAAGAATGAAGTTTTGACATATGTCTTGAAGACCTTATATTGAGTGATAAAAGCCAGTCATTAAGGGGAAATGATTGCATGAATTCAATGATATGACCTAAGCATTATGTGTAGATTCACAGAGACAGAGTCTGCAACATAGGTTTACCAGGAGACAGAAAGGGAATAGAGAGTGGTGAGCCAATGTTCATACATGGAAAGCAGATGCTCAAACACTGAGCTACATCTGCTCCCCAATGAGACTTGGTGTTTTTTGTTTGTTTGTTTGTTTGCTTTTTATTTGTTTGTTTTGTATTTAGGAGGTACTGGGGATCAAACCTTGGACCTTGTACATGAAAGCAGGTGCTCAACCACTTAAGCTATATCTGCTCCTCAGAAAGGGTTGTTTTGGCAGTTGAGGGGGGTCATGATGTGATTGATGGTGATATGAGTGTGATTGATGGTGCTGGAATATGAGTGTGATTGATGGTGCTGGAGTGTGCAGGTGTGCAGGGTTGGTGTTGGATTAGACTACCCATGGACCTAGGAGGTGTGCTGGAGAAAGAAACAGATAAACTCTGAGGAGGTGGAGGTCTGTGATTGCAACTACAGTGGTGAGAATGTTCTTTTGGCAAATATGTCAGTGAAGGGTCACTGATGCAGGCTGTCAGTGGTGGGGGATGTATGGGAAAGCAGGCACCCATGGCATGCTTCTATGGAATATGAATGTGTTCATCTACTCATATGGTGTTATCTTAGTGGGTAGAAAGCCACACAATAAACAAAATATTAAATTCCCATACCAGCAAGTCCTGCTACATTCTTGAAAAGAGAGGGTTAAGAATCTCCCAAGTACATAGACAGCACTGAATAAAAGAAAAAAGGCCAATATGTCAAGCCTTCAATATTAATACATGTAACTATAAACTCTACTCTTGTAAAATTGAAACTTACTATAGCAATAACTCTTTCTTAAGAGCTACTTCCTGAAAACATCTTTGTTTCTCACATGTGGCCTCTCTCTCAGCCAATCTCAAAATATAAATGCATTGCCTTCCCACATCATGGGACCCGACTCCCTGGGATGAGCCTCCTGACAACTAGGGATTAATACTAAGCACCAAATAGTGATGCGTTTGGAAAAAGATCTTGGCCACAAGGGAGGTATTTCAAATACAAAAGAGATATTATGTCTAAGAGATGTCAAAATGACTCAGGTGGTCATTCCAGAATTTATACTTATACATGTCTCAGGGAGATCACGCTGGCTGCCACAGTGAACAGTCTTAAATAAGGTTGCTCCTGTGGGATCTAGAGCCACCTGGACACTATAGGCAAGGCACACAATCCCTTAAAATCAGACCTCTGTTGGTATGTCTTACCTCGGAATATAGGACAACCTATTTCCCCAATGTAACAGACTCATGCATAATTTCCCTACACATGATTTTTCAACCCCTTTTATTTGAGCCTATAATTACCACAATACTCATTAAATATATGTCCCAGAGACTTAAATCTTCATTCTGTTCATATGCCATTTGAGCCCTGAATCTCAGAAGAGTTGTGACCAACATACCTACTCTTCTGATCATTGCACTCACCCAGGACAACTAAGAAAATAACGATAAAGGACAACTCCCATCCCCCAAAAAACAGAGAGCATCTACAAATGCAAGCAAAACAATTGCTTCCATCAACCCCATAAGATCTAAGCCCCCCTCTCAATCTGAGGCAGAGCAGGCATCGCCATCTCCAAATCCTCAAAGTTGAGGAACAAACAAAATAAGGTGGGAATGCAGCCATGGAAAAAGTAAATATATTCGTATTGTAGAAATTGAAGAACATGTAACATTGTTATAAAGATAGAAGATAGTGGTTATTAGAGATTCTGAGAGGAGGGAGAAGGAAGGATAGGTGGATCTTAGGACATTTTGGGTGCATTGGAATTAAGTGTGAACCACAATGTAACCTATAGACTTTGGTTAGTAGCAATGCTTCACTATTTATTCATCAATTGTAAAAAATTTAGAGCACAATTGTGAGATATTATTAAAAGGGGAGATATAGGATGGGGAAGGGGCACAGGGGAATCCCTTATACTTTTGATATAACTTTCCTGTAATTTAAAATCTTTTTTAAAAATAACGTTTATTATATTAAAAATCTACAATGAGATATCATTTCACCTACACTAGAATGGCTACCATTAAAAAAAACTTACAAGTGTAGAAGTGAAGAAATGGAAAAATCATTCAATGTGGGTGTGAGCGTAAAATGTTGCAGAACTGTGTAAAAGAATTTGGCAGTTGTTTAGGAAGCTACATATAGAATTGCCATATGACCTGCCAATACCCACTACTAGGTATATAGCTAAAGAATTGGAAGCAGGGCTTCAAACAAATACTTTCACACTGGTGTTCATAACAGAATTATCCACAATTGCTAAAAGATGGAAAGAACTCTAGAGTCCATTAACAGATGTTTGGATAAACAAAATGTGGTATATACATATGAAAAAATATGATCAGCTGTAAAAAGTAATGAAGTCCTGATGTATGTGACAACAGGGAGCCTTGAGGACACATTGAGTGAAATAAGCAAGATAGAAAGGGGCAAATATATGTCTCACAGTTCTGAACTGATTATAATAAACAAACTCATAGAGTTAGAGTCTAGAATTTATTTTCCCAGGGAGTAGATAAGGATCAGAGAATGGGGATTCGATGATTAATTTGTACAGAATTTCTACTTAGGCTTACTGCGATGGTTTGGAAATGAATGGTGGTGACGGTTGCACAATATAGTGAGTACAATTAGAAAAATTAAATTATATAGGTGAATGTGGTAAAAAGGGCAATTTTTGGTCATATATGTTAATAGAATAGAAAGTAAAGATAAAGGATAAACTGTATAATAGAGTGAACTCTATTATAGACTATGGACTAGATTAGTAGTGTAAATTTAAGAATGTTCTTTCATGAATTACTACAAATAAACATTAATACAGGGTCTTAATAATAGGGTGGTATATGGGAAAATATACTTAATGAAACTATGGTTAATGGGCAATTGATAACTGTACTTTTTTCTTGTATTTTCTTTTTTTTGTATTTATTTTTTATAGTCATTTTTAAAAAGATAAGTAAATTACACAAAATGTTATGTTAAATAACATAAGAGATTCCCATATACCCCACTCCTGACCACCCACTCCTCCCATATCAAAATCCCCTTTCATCAGTAAGGCACATTCATTGCATTTGAAGAATACACCCTGCAGCACTACCACACCACATGGACATAGTTTACATTGTACTTCACAGTCTCCCCCAGCCCATCCAGGGGGTTATGGCAGGATAAACAATGTCCTGCATCTGTCCCTGCAATATCATTCAAGATAACTCCAAGTCCTGAAAATGCCCCATATCATACCTCTTCCTGACTTTCCTGCCCTCAACAACTCCCATGGTCACCATCTTCACATTAATGATACAGTTTCTTCCATTGCTAGAGTCACAAAGTTCTATAGTAGAATAACAACAAGTCCACTCCAATCCATATAATATTCCTCCGTCTTATGGACCTTGGGATGGTGATGTCCACTCCACATCTCAATTGAGAGGGGGCTTAGATCCCACATGGTTGATGGATGTGGTTCTCCTGCTTGCAGTTGTAGGCATTCTTGGTTCCCTGGTGTGGTAGTTGACCATTCTCACCATCCTGTCAGCTGACCTGGGTATATCCAATGAACTGGAGAGTAGGTGTTGCAACTCTGCTGAGGCTCAGGATCCAGCTGGCACATGTACATCCCAGAGACTCAAGTCTCTAGGACATACACAAACCCCAGCACCAATCACAGGTTCAGTAAAAGTGACAGAAGAAACATGTGTGTGTAGACAGGTCACATCTGAGTCCAACTCCATCACAATCAAGACCACAAATTCCAAAGTAGGGCCCACTGGCAAGACAATGAACTCCAGAGCCATCTTTCATGACCATAGAACCTGTGTCTCCATATCCCTCAGGAGCACCAGTAACTGCAGTTTTATCTACTTTGGCTGTCTCTGGGATCCTACTGAGATTTGCATAAATGTGACCCCTCTGATGACCTCCTGACACATTTTGAAGTCTCTTAGCCATATAAACTCATTTGTATTTACAATCTACCCCTTTTATTCAAGGTCTTTTTGTAGTTGCATCACCAGCTGTTGAACATAGAAATCCCTCAGCACCAGGGAGGCTCATCTCCAGTAGTCATATCCCATGATAGGAGGAAGTTAATGCATTTACATGCTGAGTTTGGCTTAAGGAGTGGCCACATTTGAGCAACATGGAGGCTCTCAAGAGATAACTCTTAGGCAGGGGAGGAGGACAGGTGTGGGGTGTCTTGATGGGTGATGCATGGGTGGTAGAGAGTTCTCCAGGGCATGTATATAGGGTATATAGATATGTTCGGAAGTTTGTTGGGTACTGTCATAGTGGATAGAGTTACACATGACAGCTGAAGGAGTGCTGAATTCCCATCCTGGGGAGCTCTGTCGCATTACCCAAAGGAATAGCACCCATCCACCAAGTGCAAGGAAAAAGACCAGTGAAGAAGGTTGGTCCAGTGATGGACCCTTGATACTGATGACCATGCTTATGAGCCTGTATGCTTGAAATTCCCACTAGGTCTAGAGCTTCAGGCTGTCTAAGAGTTACCTCCTCTGAGGGTCTCTATGTTGCTCAAATGTGGCCACTCTCTAAGCCAAACAGTACTATTTTAATAATCTTTCATCAAGTGTAACAAAGATACCTACTATTAAAAAAATCATTCAATTATTTTAAAAATGCTCCCATCAGTTATAACAAAAGTTCCACAGCAATGCAACGTGTTGGTGTTTACGCAGTGTAAGAGATACCCTTTATTTTATGCACAATTGTTCTGTAAACTCTCAACTTCTCTAAGAAAAATAAGAAATTTAAAATCTTATGAGAAACAAAAGATTTTGTTGAGTTCCAATTTATCTGATTTGGGGGACTGCTTGTGCTTTATGTGTAACATACAAGAAAATATAGCCTAACACAAACACTGGAAGAGTCTTCTAACGATTTATTCCAGAAGTTTGATAGTTGCTTCTCTTATATTTAGGTCATTGATCCATTTTGAGATGATAGTTTTACAAGGTGTCAAGTAGGAGTTCTTCCTTTTTATTTTTTTATTTTTATTTTTTGCAAATGGAGATCCAGGACCCAGTTTTCCCAGACTGATCTTTTCTGATTTGCCCCCTTGTCAAAAATCAGTTGGCCATAAATGTGAGATTTGAAGCCTGAGGTCTCAGTTTGTTTCCATTGGTCTGTATGCCTGTCTTTGTGTCATGACCATGCTATTTCATTACTGTGGCTTTGTGGTAAGTTTTAACATCAGGCAGTGTAAGTCCTCCAACTTCATTCTTCTTTTTCATGATGGGTTTTGCTATCTGTGTCCCTTTAGCCTTCCATATAAATTTGATGATTGCCTTTTCCTTTGTGTAAATAATGTTGTTGGAATTTTCATAGGAATTGCATTGAATCTATAAATTGCATTGGGTAGGATTGACAACCTAAAGATATTTAGCCTTCTAATTCATGCACACAGAATATCCTTCCATTTATTTATTTCTTCTCTGATTTCTTTTACTAATGTATTTCAGTTTTCAGTATACAAGTCCCTTACATCCTTGGTTAGGCATTTTCCAAGATGTTTCATTCTTGTATTTGGTATTGTGAATGGATTATTATTTTTTATTTCTTCTATTGATTGTTCATTGCTTGTGTGTATCAACACTACTGATTTTTGTATGGATATTTTACACTACCTATTTGCTGAATTCAATTGTTAGATCTGTGATTTTTGGTAAAATTTTCAGGATTTTTTGTATACAGGATCTTATCATTTGCAAATTGGTAAAGTTTTACATCTTCCTTTCCAAATTGGATACCTTTAATTTCTTTTTCTTGCCTGAATGCTCTGGCAAGTATTTCCAGAACCATGTTGAACAATAGTATTGACATTGGGCATGCTTGTCTTGTTCATGAGCTTATAGGAAAGGATTTCAGTTTTTCATCATTTTGTAGGATAATAGCTGGAAGCATTGCATATATGCCTTTTATCACACTGAGGAAGATTCATTCTATTCATAAAGTTTTAAGTATTTTTATAAAAATGGATTTCTGGATTTTGTGAAGTATATTTTCTATATCAATTTAGATGGTCATGTATTTTTTTTCCTTCATTGGGTTAATGAGTGGTATTATGTTAATTGATATTCTTATATTGCTCATCAGGGCTAAATCTCATTTGATCATGGTGCATAATTCTTTTAATGTTATCTTCGATTTATTTGCTAGTCTTTTGTTGAGCACTTTGGCAACAATATTTTTAAGATATATTGTTTTGGTCTGTTGTTTTCTTTTCTTGTGGCATCTTTATCTGGCTTTGTTATGAGAGTGATGTTGGCTCATGGGAAGTGTTAGGGAATGTTCCCTCCTATTCAACTTTTTGAAGAGTCTGCATATAATTGGAGTTAAAATATCTTGGAATATTTGGTAGAATACTGTTGTGAAGCCATCTGGTCATGGCCTACACTTTATTGGGGGTGGTGTTGATCATTTATTCAGTCTCTTTACTACTTATTGATTTGTTGAAATCTCCTATATTTCTTGAGTAAATGTAGGTAGTTTGTGTCTTTAAGGATTTGTCCATTTTATCTACATTATCTAATTTATTGGCATACAATTGTTCATAGTGTCCTTACAGTCCTTTTAATTTCAGCGGGATGAAATCTTTGGTTTTGGCTACTTCTATCCTCTATTTTTTTCATCAGTCTAGGTCAAGGTTGTCAATTTTATGGATTTTTTTCAAAAAACCAAATCCATGTTTCTTTATTTATATTATTTCTTTTTGTTTCCTATTTTATTTATCTCCACTCTATCATTTGTTATTTCATTCCTTTGCCTTCTCTTAGATTGATCTTCTCTTTCTGATTCGTCCAATTTTGATGTTTAGTCTCTGATTTGAAGGCTTTACTCTTTTCTTAGTATAAGCATTTACTGTTATAAATTTCCCTCTCATCACTGCCTTTTCTGCATCCCATAAATTTTGGTAGTTTTTTTTTTCATTTGCTTCAAGATATTTCCTGATTTTGCTTATGAATTCTGCTTTAACTCATTGGTTGTTTAAGATTATGATGTTTAATTTCCATATATTTGTGAATTTTCTATTTCTCACTGTGTTATTGACTTCTAGCTTCAGTCTGTTGTGATCGAGCATATATATTGTATGTTTTAAATATTTTAAAATTTGTTGAGTATTGTTTTGTGAGCTAACATATGGTGTATTAGTCAGCCAAAGGGGTGCTGATGGAAAATACCAGAAAATGGTTGTTTTTTATAAAGGGTGTTTATTTGGGGTAGAAGCTTACAGTTACCAGACCATAAATGGTAATTTACTTCCCTCACCAAAGTCTTGCCACCTGATGGAGCAAGATGGCTGCCGATGCCTGAAAGGGTTCCAACTTCCTGAGTTCCTCTCTTCTTGAATTTCATTTCTCTCTGGGCACAACTCCTCTGTTTTCTTCACAAGGTCAGCTATAGACTATGATGCTTTCTAGGTTTTGCCTCTCTCCACAAGACCAGCTGTAGATTATCAAGAGAACAGTTCTGTCTCTCTCCTCAGGGCTTCTGCTGTGTCTAAAGAGCCATTGCTATTCCTCTGTGTTCTTCTCCTCTGTGTTCATTCCTGGGCTCCAGCTCAAAACTCCAGCATCAAAAGTTCAATTCTGTCCTTTGCCATGTCTTTTACTTGTTAGTCCCCACTCACCAAGGGGTGGAGTCTCAACACCCTACTGATGTGGTCCAATCAAAGCCCTAATCATAATTTAATAACACCAGGTACAGAGCAGTTTAAAAACATAATCCAATATCTATTTTCGGAATTCATGTACTATATCAAACTGCTTCATATGGTTTGTCCTAGAGAATGATCCATGTGAACTCAAGAAGAATATGTATTTTTTGTGGGTGAAGTGTTCTATATATGCCTGATAGTTATTTTTTGTTTTATTCATTTTTTAAAAAATATTACATTCAAAAAATATGAAGTCCCATTCAACCCCACCGCTCCCACCCTCCACTCCCCCCACAGCAACACTCTCTCCCATCATCATGACACATCCATTGCATTTGGTAAGTACATCTCTGGGCATCGCTGCACCTCATAGTTAATGGTCCACATCATAGCCCACACTCTCCCACGTTCCATCCAGTGGGCCCTGGGGGGATCTACAATGTCCCGTAATTGTCCGTGAAGCACCACCCAGGGCAATTCCAAGTCCTGAAAACGCCTCCACATCTCATCTCTTCCTCCCATTCTCCACACCCAGCAGCCACCATGGCCACCCTTCCCACACCAATGCCACATTTTCCCTGTGGTCATTGGATTTTCCCTGTGGACAATGGATTGTGTCCATTGCACTTCTATGTCAAGAGGGGGCTTAGATTCCACATGGATACTGGATGCAATCCTCCTGCTTTCGGTTGTAGGCACTCTAGGCTCCACGGTGTGGTGGTTGACATTCTTCAACTCCATGTTAGCTGAGTGGGGTAAGTCCAATAAATCAGAGTGTAGGAGTTGAAGTCTGTTGAGGTTCAGGGTGTGGCTATCATATTGTCAGTCCAGAGATTCAAATCCCCTAAATATATCTTAAACCCCAACACCAACTACAATTCCAGTAAAGTAGCATGAAAGTCTTGTGAAAAGAGATCCCATCTGAGTCCAGTTCCATCAGGGCATATGTACAGGGTGCATGGTAATGTTTGGATATACTCATAGTGGAAACAATTAAAAACAACGGCTGGAGGGGTACTGAGTTCCTGGCCGGGGGTACTCTGTCATGGTCCCTAGGGGAGCAACAGCAGTCCCCCAGGTGCAACGGTAAGAACCTGATAGTTCTTTTTTTTAAGATTTATTTTATTTTTATTTATTGATTTCTCTCCCCTTCCCCCCCACCCACCCCACCCCACCCCACCCCACCCCAGTTGTCTGTTCTCTGTGTCTATTTGTTACGTCTTCTTTGTCCGCTTCTGTTGTTGTCAGCGGCACAGGAATCTGCATTCCTTTTTGTTGCCTCATCTTGTCATGTCAACTCTCCGTGTTTGCGGCACCATTCCTGGGCAGGCTGCACTTTCTTTTGCGCTGGGCATTTCTCCTTACAGGGCGCACTCCTTGCGCGTGGGGCTCCCCTACGTGGGGGACACCCCTGCGTGGCAGCGCACTCCTTGTGCACATCAGTACTGCGCATGGGCCAGCTCCCCACGGGTCAAGGAGGCCCGGGGTTTGAACCGCGGACTTCCCATGTGGTAGACAGACGCCCTAACCACTGGGCCAAGTCGGCCGTCATGCCTGATAGTTCTTTTTGGTTTAGAATATCATTAGAGTTTTGTATTTCCTTACTGATCTCCTGACTAGATATTCTATTATTGAAAATGATGTATTAATTCTCCTACAATTAATGTAGAACTGTCAATTTCTCTCTTCACTGCTGTTAGTATTTACTTCATATATTTTGGGCCTCTGTTGTCAGGTGCATATGTATATTTTTTTCTTCTTTAGTTTATTTATATGGTTTATTACAATAATTGATTTTCTTATGTTAAACCGCCCTTAAATACCAGGGATAAAACCCACTTGATCATATTATATTGTTCTCTTTCTCTTTTTTTACTATTTTTAAACATTTTTTAAAGATACATAGATTACACAAAATGTTACATTAAGCATATATATTTATAATTGTCACACCTTTTTAAATTGTTCCCTTCATCATTATACAGTAATTGTCTTTGTACCTCATAACTGTTATTGACTTAGAGTGTTACTGTGGGGGGAGTGGTGGGGTGGGGGCAGTGGGGGTGAATGGGGACCTCATATTTTTTGAATGTAATATTTTTTTAAAAAATGAATAAGTAAAATAAAATTTTAAAAAAAGTTAATTCTGATAATGGAGGAATTTTTCTGCCATCTGCAAATTATCCTTTGTATGTCATAATTTTAATTCCTTAATTCTTTCAGTAATGACTATTTTTATATTTATTTCAATTTTTTGGTTTACCATATTGATTTTCTTTTCTTTTCTTCTATTTGGATATATTTGAAAACTCTTTTTCTGTAAAACTGTATTTGGTTTGATAAATGAACAGCAATAGCATATATAATACTTTTTCTATATATCTCCGTCCACACCTTTTTTTTGTACTTATTGCCACTTCTATCTTTGTAATTTCTATATCCAAAACCATAGATTAAACATTATTTTTTATTCATTTGCTTTTTAGCACATGGAGGAGGCAAGAAGTGGAGTTTCATACCAGATAATGCACTACAATAATACTGCTATTTATCATTGCCCAAATGTTTAACTTTGCCACAGGTCTTTATTTCTTTATGCTACTTTGAACCACTGATTTGTGTCCTTTCCTTTCAGTCTGAAGTGTTTTCCTTAGTATTGCTTGTAGGGTATGGGTCGTGGTGATGAACTCCCACAACTTTTTTTTTATTAAATTGTTTTTTGATAATTTACATAGATCACACAAAATATTACATTAAAATATATGAGGTTCCTACATACCTCACCCCCCACCCTCCACTCCTCCCATATCAACAACCTCTTTCATCATTGTGGCATATTCATTACATTTGGTGAATACATTTTGGAGCACTGCTGCACTGCATGGACTATAGTTTTCATTGTAGTTTACACTCTCACCCAGACCATTCAGTGGATAATGGCAGGATATATAGTGTCCAGCATCTGTCCCTGCAATATCATTTAGGCTTTTGTGTGTCTGGAACTATCTTAATCTCTCACTCATAAAACCTGTTTGGTGTTTTCTGGACTTCTTGGATATGCAGATTTCTGTACTTTGCTAAGCTTTGGAAGTTCTCTGTTATTATTCTGTTGAATAGTCCTTCTTCCCCTTTCTCTCTCTTCTCATCTCCTTCTGTGATTCCCATAGTGCAGATATTTATACACTTAGTAGTATCCCAGAGATGTTTTAGGCTATTTTCTAATTTAAAAATTATTCTTATATTTTTGTTAGTCAGCATGACTCATTTTAAGTGTCTTGTCTCTTCAAGATCACTGGTTCTTTTTTCTGCTAGTTCCAATCTGCTCTCACAATCTTCCTCAGAATGTTTCTAGTTCATTAATTGTGGTCTTAACTCCAGTAGTTCTGTTTTGTTCCTTTTTTTAAAATTAAGATACTGGAGACAGGGATTGAACCCAGGACCTTGTACGCAGGAAGCCAGCACTCAACATGTGAGCCACATTGGCTCCCCAGGTAGATTTTTGTTTGTTTGGTTTTTTGCTTGTTGTTTGCTTTTGTTTTTAGGAGACACTGGAATAAAACCAGAGACCTCCCATTTGGGAAGCAGGTGCTCAACTCCTGGAGCCACATCTCCTACCTATTTTGTTCTTTTTTAAAAATAATTTCTGTTTACTAAGATTCTCATTTTCTCATTCATTGTCTACCAGGTATTATTTAGTACTTTCTCTTTATTTGTTATCATCTTTTTTTACCATTTTTAGATAATTTTTTATTGCTTTGTTCTGCATGTACAATTCTGGTCTTCTTAATCAGTGTTTCAGAAATTTTATCCTCTTCCTTGGATTGGGCCACCATTTTCATTTTCATTGTTTGCCTTTGATCTTTTTTGCACATTGTGCATTTTAGTATTTTAGATTATTTACTCTGGAATTTATTCCCTAAGATATCTGTTTCTTGATTTTTTAACAAGCTGGTGATAAGACAGAGACACTTTTCTGCCTAAGGTGAATGCAGTATGAAGGGTTTTACTCATCATTCTGTGCCTGTATCATGTCCTGAACATTTTAAAAAATATATTTTATTGTCTTCTTTTTACAGATAGAAAGATCACACAAAATGTTACATTAAAAAATACTGGGGGAGAGTGTGAACTATAATGTGAACAGTGGTCCATGTGGTGCAGCTGTGCTCCAGGATATATTCACCAAATGCAATGAATGTGCCATGGTGATGAGGGTGGTTGTTGATGTGGGAGGAGTGGGGGGGTGGGGGTGGGATGAGTGGGAACCTCTTATATTTTTTGATGTAGCTTTTTTGTGATCTATATATCTCTAAGAAGAGAAAGACAATTGAAAGATAAAAAAGCACACTGAAAACAATTATATATATATATATATATATATATATATATATATATATATATGAGGTCCCCATATACCCTACTACTCCCATCCTCCCTTATTAACAACCTCTTTCATCAGTGTGGTACATTCATTGCATTTGATGAATACATTTTTGGGCACTGCTATACAGCATGAATTATAGGTTATATTGTAAAATATACTCTCTCTCTTACTCCATTAAGTGGGTTATGGCAGGATATGCAATGTCCTGCATCTGTCCCTGCAATATCATTCAGGACAACTCCAAGTCCTGAAAAAGTCCCCATATCACACCTCTTCTTCCATTTCCCTGCCCTCAGCAACTCCCATGGCCACTGTCTCCACATCAACAGATGAATAGATAAACAAAATGTGGTATATATATATATACACACACAATGGAATGCTACTCAGATGTAAGAAGTAATACAGTACTAACACATGGGATAGCATGCATAAATCTTGAGGACCTTATGTTGAATGAAGCAAGCCAGGCATTGAAAGACAAATACTACATGACCTCTCTGAATATTTGATTATTATTTGCTTTGCAGTTACCCTGTTTAAAAGGCTTTGGTTGTCACCTCTATTACCCAGGAGAAAAACCTCCCTCTCACAGGTATTGCAATTCAGCAAGCCTTTGCCCCAGACTGTCTACCTCTATATTTTCTTACACTCCTTCAATATTTTCAAGCTGCATTTGCCTAGATGGCAAATTTTGGGAGGAGATGCATGCAAGAGAGGACTTACCCAAGTTAACTTTTATCAACACAATAGGATCAGGGACCCAAAATTGTCCTAGGAAGGGCATTATGAAAGCTGCCAAGAGCTTCTTCCATGGCTCACCAATGCTGAGCTTTCTTTTTTTGCCTAAAATACAGTCCTTCAACTTATGGTCCTCTTCACCCCTGAGTTTGCATAGCATCTTTTAGTCTCCTCCACTGCAAAATTTTTGTGTTGGTTGAAACAACAGCCTCCCTCAGAGCTGGGGTCCCAGGGATCCAAAGTTGCTAATGAGAAGCCATTCCCACTCATGGTTCCAGGGAAGAGGTATTTTCAAATGCCCCTTTTTGTCACTAGTGAGTTATCCATGAGCTGGACCCTATGGCTCACTGCAGCAAAATTGGGGCATAGGCACTGTTAGCCACCATGTAGGGAAAGCAATTTTTCACTCTTTACAGTAACTTATTAGCATCTTCTTTCTGCTCTTCCGTGCATTCTGTATAGCATATTCATGCTTCAGGAGTTTCAAAATAGTTGATTCAGACACTTTCTGCCTGTTTAATGATTGCTTTTGTGAATGGATTGAGTCCTGGAGCTTCCTACTCTGCTATCTTACCACAATCTTTAACTCTTTGAATTTTAGAAGCAAAATATTCCTCACATGGGTATAGTGAGTGATCCAAAAAGATGTTAGTTTTGAGTGGTGATGAGAACAAGAGGAAATTTTGCAATATGAATAGGTTGCTGTGCCATTTTGTCCATGTGATCCAAGAGATTCAGTGGTGCTGGAATTTACATTCGAAAATAGAGATGCTGCTTAGAGGCTATGGTAGATAACTGTCAAAAACTCTCAGTGTAAACCCTTGAGATTTTGGAGCAAATCCCTGCCATCTTCTGCAAACAACTGTTCTTTTTTTGAGAAACAGCTTTTGTCATG
Organism: Dasypus novemcinctus; assembly: GCF_030445035.2. Classification (NCBI taxonomy): domain Eukaryota; kingdom Metazoa; phylum Chordata; class Mammalia; order Cingulata; family Dasypodidae; genus Dasypus; species Dasypus novemcinctus. Next base: position 88,807,092 of record NC_080704.1, on the reverse strand, counting down.
CTACTGGGCCTTAGCAGAAACCTAATGCTTAAACTTTGGCCACCAACCTATCATAAGAACTGAGTTACCCATCTTGAACTGGGTTTTGTTTCACTCACTAAGTTATAAATTTGTACATGCACAGCAGTACACCATCATTGAATGGAAGTGATATATCCAAGATTTGGCTCAGGCCCTGAAAGCACAAGTAAGTCACACAGGAAGTATCCCAAATGCCCATGACTTCCACTCCTGCCATATCACCTTCTCATTTCAGCTCACATTTATGCCATCATGAGAAATTCCCTATGATGAGGTGACTGAAGGAAAAAAACAAACAAACTCAGGCTTGGTTTGCAGACATATCTGCAAGATATTATGGTATCATCTGGAAGTGGACTTTTCAGCACAACAGCACCTTTCTGGGATATTCCTGAAGGACAACAGTGAAAGGAAATCCTCCCAGTGGGCAGAACTTTGAGCAATGCACCAAATTGTTCATTTTGCCTGGAAGGAGAAATGGCAGGAGGTGTATTTGCATATTTATTCATGGTCTTTGGGAAACAATTTGGCTGTTCAGGGACTGGGAAGGAGCATGATTAAAAAACTGATGACAGAGGTCTGAAGGAGAAGTATATATATAGATCTTTCTGAATAGTGAAAAACGTTAAGGTATTTGTCTCCAAAAATAATGGTCAACATAGGGTAATTGCATTGGGAAAGATATTAATAATGAATTGGATAAGATGATCCATTCTGTGGTTATAAGTCATCCTTCTTCCCCAAGCATTCCTGTCATTGCACAATGGCCTTTTGAATGAAGAGGCCATGTTCGTAGAACGGAGATTATACAGGGGCTCAGCAACATGGACTTCCACTCACCAGGGCTTCCTAGCTTCCTGGCAATGGTCTCTGCTGAGTGTCCAATCTGTCAGCATCAGATGCCAAATGGCCAATATGGCACCATTCCCTGAAATGATCAGCCATCTACCTGGTGACAAGTTGATTACACTAGACCACTTCCAATATGGAAGTAGACTCATTTTGTTATTATTGTAATAGATGCATACTCTGGATACATATTTGTCTTCATTGAAGGCAATGCTTCTGCCAAAACTACCATCTGTGTTTCTATAGAATGTCTTATCAACCAGCAGAGCATTCCACATAGCATTGCTTCTGGGCAAAGAACTCATTTCAAACAAATGATTTGGAGGTATGGGCACTTGCTCATGGAATCCACTGGTCTCACCATATTCACCAACATCATGAAGCAGCTGGGATGATGGAATGGTGGAATGGCCTTTAGAAAATTCAATTACAATGCCAACAGGTTGGTAATGCCAAACAAGGCTTAGGTAATGTTATCCAAGAAATTGTCCATGATCTAAATCAGGATCCACTTTACGTTGCTATTTTTCCTATAGCCAGGAATCAAGGGGTGGAAATGGGAGGGGTATTATTCATTATTATATCTAGTAATTCACTAGAAAAAAATTTTGTTTTATGTCCCTTAATCCTTAAAATCTATTGCTTAACAGGTCTTAGTTCCAAAAGGAGGAGTGCTTCCACCAGAAGACACAACAATGATTCCACTGAAGTGTAAGTTATGTCTCCTACTTACCTTCTTTGGGCCCCAGGTGCTTCTGAATCAACATTCAAAGAACAGAATTACTATACTCCAGAGGGTGCTTACTCCTGGTTATTAATAGAAAATAGGACTGCTACTACACAATGGCATTTCTTTGTATATCATGCCCTATGATTAAAGTAAATGGAAAATTGCAACAACCTAATCTAGGGAGAACTACTTATGTTCCAGACCCTTTTGAAATGAAGGTTTGCGTCACTCAACTAAGCAAAGAACCAAGACCAGCTGAGATGCTTGCTGAGAATAAAAGGAATATGGTATGGGTAGAAGAATGTTGTTATAAACATAAGCTTCATTCATGTGACCAGTTACAAAAGTAAAGAATATATTGCTTTTCGTTTTTTCACCCTTGTTTTGTTATATGTTTGCTTTTATATACAAAACAAATATGTATTCTTCTTCTTCATTATCTTATCCTCTTAACATATAGCATAAGTTGTATTAGCTTTAAGCCGTATTATTTAAGTTATAGGATCTCAAGTTAAAGAGTGATTATTACTGTGATGGTTTAAAGATTTTTGTAGATCCCATAAAAGATCATGTTCTTGAAGATAACTCATTCTTTCGGTATGGCACTCTTTGATTGGCTTGTATTCAGTTGAGAGGGTGGCTTTAGTTCAATTATTTCAATGGAGTGTGACCCAGGGTGGGCCTTGTTCCCTTTAATGAAGTCCTTTACAAACAGAGGACTAGAAGCAGCAGATACGTAGAGAAAAAGCTGCTGAAACAGAAAGAAGGAACCCAAGAGCTCATAGAGCAAGCCAGGGGCAGGGAGGAAGCAGCCAGAAGTTAAGCAAGGATATCTGGAAGAGAAGCAGATGTATCCATGTGCCTTGCCATGTGAAAGGATTCCAGGATCTCAAGCAGCCAATATTCAGTGAGACAGCATCTTGGATGATACCTTTATTTGAACACTTTCATAGCCTCAGAACTGTAAGTTTTTAACATAGCAAATGACCATTATAAAACTGAACCTATTTCTGTTGTATTGCTCCCAGAAGCTTTTAACAAACTAAAAGGATCACCCAAGAAATTGCACCTCTTCCAGGGAAAGGGATGGTGCATTTCCAATTATATGCAAGAATTCTGCTAGGCAAAAGCACTACTGTTATTGCTTTTACTTAGAAATTAATTATGGTTTAAGGAATTATGTATGGGTGCCCTGTTGGCAATGGTTGGGCTCTGATGGTTAGGTTCATATGTCAAATTCCCTATATTATGTTTCTGGTTGTTTGGTTGCAGGCCAAGCAAGCACTGGCCTGACTGTTACAATGAGAATATTTCATTAATTGAAATTAGTAGTCAGCTGATTACATCTGTGACTGGTTAGACGTACAGTCAACAAAAGAGATTGTCTTCAGTAATGGGAGAAGTCTCATCCAATTAGTTGAAGGCCTTAAAGGAAAAACAGATGATTTCGGCAGTCAGAAAAAAGAATTCCTTTCCCTGTTCAGACACCCAGCTTCTCCATGAGAATTCATCAGAAATTTCATGGTAGTTACCAACTTGTAAACTCTTTTATAGATTTCTGACTTGCCAATTTCCGTGGTTTTTTTGAGACAATTCTTATAATAAACCTCATCCCATATTCATCATATATATCCTGTTGTTTCAGTTACCCTGGAAACCTAATATATGAGATTGAATCATTGAGATTGTCTAGGTAAGTAAATGTAGAGACATGTAGATATAAATATATGGAAGAAAAACTGTTAAGAATAACATAGACATTGAAAGAGATTTTATAATTCAAGGTTTTTCAGCTCCCAAAGTGTAGTACATCTTTGAAATATTTTCACAATTAGTGAATTTATATTAGGTGACAGACAAAATTAGATGGCAGATCAATTTCAAAAGTCCTTGGTTTTTAGCCACATTTTAACTGTCTATATTAAATTCATTGCCAGATAATTTCACTGATTTCTCATTAGACATTTCAAATATATGTCCAGTCAACCTCAACTGAATCTTCACATATCATGGCTAATGACTTATCTGGGCCGTTTCCAACTATTTGTAACACCTATTGGTTTTTTCATCACCTCCAAGTTCAACATATGAGAGTAAAGTCTTATTTAAAATATGTCAGATCTTATCAGATAATGTATTCTCTTTGCTAAAATTCCCTAGTGACTTCTCATCATACTCAGAGAAAAAGGTCTAGTTCTGGCAGTGATCTATGGTGCCTTATACAATCTGGTCTCCAGTTATTATTCTCTGTCCTTATCTGCTAAAAGTCTTCCCCCATACACTCTCTTTCAGGCATTTTTGTTGTCAAATGAACATACCAGGCACACACTTGTTGCAAAATATATGCATCAACTGTTCCATGCCTGAAATGTTCCAACCCAGTTATTTACTTGTTTCATTCTCTCACATTCCTCAGGTCTCTATCCAAATGTCATTTTTCTTGAGGCTTTCTCTAACTTTTCCATCTAAAATTGTAACTCTTTTCCAATACTTCCCATCTCCTTTCAGTGCTTTATTTTGTCCATAGCACACAGTGCTAACATGCTCTTTACATTTTCCTTATTTATTTTCTTTATATATATTTTCCTTAAAAAATTGTAAAGTCTGTGAAGACAGGGATTCTTGGGTGTTTTCTTAATGTGCTGTATCTCTGAAACCAAGAATTGTACCAGACACAAAAAAGCTCAGTATTTGCTGAATGAATTAATTTCATTAAATAAGCATTAATTGAACATACATTAACATATCAAAAATGAAGTAAAGCATTATCTCTCCCAACTTCAAATCAAATTCTACTCCAGATTTCCTTATTGCTGTTAAGCTCACCACTATTTTCCCAGGAAACTTGCCTCAAAATCTTGGAGAAATTGGCCTATTGTTGCTTATTCTCCACTTCTAAAGAGGTTCCTAAGAATACTATGGTGAGAAAAAAATGTATGTTTATAAGTCACAAAGACATGGGTTTCAATCCTGGATCTTTCAATTAATAGCTGTATCATCCCTATCCTTAATTTTTTCATTGACAAAATGAGAATAAAATAATGTCTAATCTATAGAGTCAGTGTGAGAATTAAATAAGCCAATGTAGCACATTTGGGCAGTGCCTGGTACATTGTACGTTCTCATTAACATTAGTTATTCTAACTGATATCATTGTTTCTGAAATGGCATTATCTCTTATATCCCTTAAATTTTAAAATTTGCAGTATTTCACTATAGTCCAGTCCCTTATTATTTTATTTTATCTCTTGCCATGCCATTCTAGGTAATGCTGTCAGATAAATGTTCTCTAAGATGAGCTCTTAATATATGTTCTTTAAAAAGTATTAATGAATCCCTATTGCCTAACAAATCACAAACAACACGGTCTGGCAATCAATGACTTCCCTAATGCAGTACCATCTACCTTTAGAGCTTTGTCAACCATGGCTCCTATGAAATTCTCAGCACTGTAGCCAAACTGACTCTATTAATTTTTTACAAACAATATTTGCTAAGTATGCTACCTCAGCCTGGAATATCTTCTTTTTTGACTGTCAATCCTACCTGTTTGTAAAAACTTTTCTCAAATTCCTTGTTTTTCCTGAAACCTGATGTGGTTAACGTCACACTACTATGTTAAATTTTCTTTAAACCCCGTTGATACCCCTCTTAAAACACATAATGCCCTTGGCTTTTTGGTATAGTAATTTTCACCTGTGTCTTATTTCTGCACCACCCTTCCTGCCCACACTATAGACTTCTTGAAGTCAGTGGCAGGGTATTATAAACTTCTGCATCCCCTAGAACAACTAGTACCATATGTGGAACATGGTGGATTTATCCAGTATTCACTCAGTAAATATTTATTCAGCAACTACAACCTGCCAAGCATCACATTTAGTACTAGGGTTATAAATGGCAGAAACACATAATTTCTGTCTTCTTGAACCTTGAAGTCCAATGAAGGAGAATAATAATTGCTGCAAAGTATGAAAAGTGCAATCATAAGCAAAGTACAGCATTCCCAAAACCATATAAAAGGAGAGCCAACTAAAATATTTAAAAATATATATTTGCAGCTCAATCTTAAAGACCAAAACCAGGGCAGAGAGGGAAGATAAGTGTAGTGGCACCTACCATGGAGAAGGGGGTCAGGGCTGGCAGTAACAAGAGCACCAGCAGGAGTGGTGGGACGTGGCAAAGGGAACAGGTGCACATGGCTGAAGTACCGGTCACTGGGGAGAAGCTATGACTCAGGCTGCACGAAAAAAAGGTTATTAATGATAACAGACATCATCTCAAAACCTACCCAGACTGCTTTGTTGTGAAAGAACTGATTGACTGATGGAACACAAAGAGGCTTCCACAAGAGACAGCAATTAAGTTCATGCAGAAATTAGCAGACCGAGGCATCATTCATCAAGTGTGTGGTGAGCATAAGGAGTTCAAGGATGTCAAACTCTTCTGCTGCTTTATAAAGGATGATAGCATCTTCCCATTGGACATTGAGAATAAAGGCCTTCATGAGAAGATAGAGGCTCTATGAGATGATGATAAGCCCTGAAAATGCACTCCTGCAGCCCAGGGAGGAGAAAAGGTTCAAATATGAGTACACTTTCAAGGCATCTGAATTCATGGACTGGTTGGTTCAAGAAGGTGAGGTCACCACAAGGAAAGAGGCAGTGCAGCTTTGCCATTAAAAGGAAAAGGGAAGCTGGAGCATGACATCACACAGTATGTGTCCAATAAACACAAATCTTCTTTACCAGTTCAGAATGAACTCCCTTCGGACTCAGAAACTAATGAAGCTGCTCAATGAAAAGTCCCCCTCTTTCCTGGAAACTCATGATAGTCCTTTCTGCTTCAGAAAGCAAAACCATGACAATCAGAAATCTGCCAGTTTTATGTCAGTCAGTCCCAGCTAGGAACTCAAGATTGTGTCTGTGGTGAGGAGGAGCAGCATGGTCAACTGTGGCAGCAATGGCTACTTCAGCAGGAGCCCCACACTCAGCTGCAGCTTCCCTGTGCTCTGCAACCTCAAGTCTGTATTAAAGATACCTGCCACTTCTGAAGAACTCCTAACTCCTGGGGTTCATAGGCAAGGAAGACATTCACAGTTGTTGGCTGGGGCATTGTAGTGTGCATGCAGGCCGTGGACCCCAGTGGCCCCACAGCTGCCACCAGAATGAAGATTTGTTAGTTCATAGTGTCTACAAGTGGGCTCAATATGCTGCATGTAGACTACCTGACCGTGAGCAATCTGATTCTGACCATCCATGGACAACTGCTGTGGAATTCATGGAGGAGTTAGAGTGCTGAACAAGATGTACTTCCAGGCCCTTAGTGGCCTGTGGGTGATAAAAACCAGAACAATGTAAAGCAATGCAATGACAAGACTTGAATGCAAATGGATGGCTTTGAGCATATCAACCTTTTCTCTGTACATATGCATCTTAATTTGAGATTTAAACACTTTGAATGTGGAAGAACCAGGTAATACATCATTAAAAATAGGAAAAAAAAAATGGCGAAATAGAATTTTCCTACCTGATAGAACTGCCTTATTAGATTTCTATTTGTAGTTCTCATTCATTGTTTTTATCTCAATTTAGTTTGCAGAAATTTGTTGAAATAGTTCTCTTGCCATAAAAGATGCATGGTAAAATTCTCTTCTTAGCAATTGATGGAGTGGTTTTTACAAACTTAAAACATAGTTTCACCAAAATTAGCATGGGATTGTTTAATAAAAAATCTAAATTTCACCAAGTTTCAAATTGAAGCAACAACCAAGAGAATATTACCCTTTAGCTAGCATTTTGTAGGAGATTCTAAAACATTGGAGTGCTTAAAAGCCATCAAATTTTTTTTTTAAATCATGCCTTGTCTTTAGAGGAAACTTTGGAATTAATGTTTTCAATTTTGGCATTAGCTTAAGAAACAAAGCAAAACTTTTTGATGCTATGGGGTGGGTCTAGGTAGGGAGATACTACTTAAAATTGTGTAGCCCTCTATTTTATCTTTCTGAACCTAAACCACTTTGGTCTACAAACCATCAATAACAGCTTTCTATAATTAATCCTAAATGTGTTGAGTGTGAAATCAGAAGAGTTTTTGTACAAATATATGGCTTTAAATCAAGGCTTCTGGCAAGATATCCCTTGGAAGGAATCTCTTTTTCTACTTTTGGGACACATGTTCTGAAACTTGGCTCATATGTGATAAAACCTGTATCTAAATTTTCTTCATGGCCAGAAGTTTTACTAGCTTTCTGGTGTAACAACATGTAACAACATGATGCTTATTTGAGGGAAGGATATTTTTCTCCCCAAATCAACAGCTTGCATTGTAACTTTTCAGCTTACTTCTATATATGCATGTTTCCTTTTTTGGTTTAGAAAAGAGTATGTTTTGGGGTTGGTATATAGAGGAAATTTCTCATGGTGCCAAATTAATGAGTCAGGGAATGTTAAATTCTTCTGACTTTCATATAATGAACTCTGAATGACAAGGTTCCATTCTTATCACAACTTAATAAAGTAAAATATATAAGCTGAACATCATTCATTTCTTAATGAAAGGTTATCTTCATGTATTAATACTGGTGGAATGGACCATGCTAAAATAATTTCTTTTCATTTACATATATATATACACACACATATATAGATTTATACAATAAATTCAACTTTTCTAATCCACAGGCTTTAGTCAGAGAAGAGGATTTTTAACAAATAATTTTACTGATACATATTAATAACGCATAAATCCATTCAAAGTGTATAATCAATGGTATTCAATATAAGCACATAGTTGTGCACTCATCACTTCAATCGCTTTAGAGCATTTTCATTATTCCAGTAATAATAATAATAATGATAAATAAGAACCAACCAACCAAACAAAACTCATCACCTCTCAGTCTCTCTAAGCTTTCCCTTCTGTACATAGCTGTTATTCTCTTTCCTTATCTCTAGTATATTTGTATTTATATTTTATAAAACAGTCTTATATATGCAATATCACCATATTCATATTTTACATGAGATTTTACTATATTATATAGTCCCAACTTACATTTTCACCTTTCCTTCTAATAATATACTTGCCCCTAGATTTTCTGTTTTGACTACTGTCATAACCAAATAATACCTCTGCTAGTCTAAAACACCATGATGTGCTCTCACCATTGCCAGAGAATAGGATTTGAAAGTAATATAGAATGTTTAAATTAATACTGTCCATCTGCATTTGAGAAATATTGCCTTAGTGGTTGTGTGTATTTCTGCTGTATGCCAGGTTCTGTGCTAATGACTTTTGCCATGTATTATCTCCTTTCATCTTCATCAAAATTTTTAAAGGTAAACATTTTTGCCCTCATTTTTCAGATGTGGAAACTGAATCTGTGCAAAATTAACACTGGCCGCTAAGTTCACACATCTGCAAAGACTACTAAACAGTTTGGCCTGGATTCAAACACAGGTCTGTTTAATGCTAAATAGCCCATGATTTTCACTCCCAATGTAGGGAACTTAGATTGAAGGCTTTTTGTGTGCCAGGAGCTGAGCCAAGCACTTTACATCATTTATCCTCATTAACCAGTGAGGTCAAGACCAGCATTATCCTCATTTTACCAATGAGGAAACTGACTTTAAAGAGTTTTGTCATGCTCCCAATATCACACACCTAGTAAGTGGGAGACCTTCCCACTGTGGTTTAACAATTGTTTACAATACCTTTAAAAGATGAGTCTTAAATACTTTCTGTCCCCAGATACTCATTGTTTATAAGAAGCAGAAACTCCTTTCAGGAAATAGAACCTTTCTTGCCTGCTACTGCTACTTTCTTCTCACATCCAAATGCCCATTACATTGGACTCTGGCATAATATCTGTGCTACATAATCAATCTAAGCACGAGAGAATTTTCTCTCTTAAACTACTCTGCATGGTCTACTGCCCTTTGAGGTTTCTTTGAATCAGAAGTTTTCATTGATGCTTTGGTCAAATGAAAACTAAGGGGGGGAAATATTTCCTCCTAAGTTTAGAGTCCTAAAACCAGAGAATACTAAGTTCTTAGGACCAAGAGAGATTTCTTTATATGCCCCTGCAGCCCACCCAGGCAGCTTCACACGGTAATTATATTAGATAATCTTGCTCTCCAAGAAGCCCCATCTTGTTCTTTCTGGCCACGGAACATGCAGTTTGTCCTCACTGGAATGCTCCTCCTTCTCCCTCATTGTCTGGAATTTTTTTCTTCTCACTCCCCTTAGATATTCTCTCTTCTGAGAAGCCTTTTTTTTTAAAAAAATTATTTATTTAATTAATTAATTAATTTATTTTAAAAAGATACTTAGGTTACATAAAATGTTACATTAAAAAAATAAAGGATTCCCATATGCCCCACTCCCCACACCTTCCACTTTTCCCCACATTAACAACTTCTTTCATTAGTGTGGTACATTCTTTGTAATTGGTGAAAATATTTTGGAGCATTGCCACTAAGCATGGATTATAGTTTACATTGTAATCTACACTCCTCTGAGAAGTCTTTGCCAACTCCCCAATTCTGGGTTTGATGCCACTTCTTTGCATTCCCATGGAGCCTTGTGCCAGGTCCTCCAACCCCACATTATAACTTTGATGACATTTCTTTTGAAATTGCCCAAATTACATGTCTCTCTCCAACACTACACTCTAAGCATCACTGTAAGCACTCTAAGGGACTGTGTCTTGCTACCTAGCATATCTAATCCTTAATTTTAGCACGTTTTCTGATAAATAGAATATAAACTCTCCATTGCTTCCCAAAAGACCCTAAATTATGGCATACGAAAATACCATTTATTTGCTCTGGATTATATGGGTTAGCAGTTAAGGCAAAGCTCACCTGGGATGGCCTGCTGCTGCTCCATGTGTCATTTGGGTTCATGTATACATTTGAAGTTAGTCAGCTGTTCAGGGGCTGATTGGTCTCAGATGACCTCATACTTTGCTGGGGCCTTTGGCCAGAGGCCCTTCCCCATAGCTAGCCTAGGCTTCCTCATTAGGTGGCTGACATCAAGGAGCATGAGAGTAGAAGATGCAAGGCCTTGGTGGACTTGATATGAAGAAACATAGTGTCACTTCCATGACCAAAGCCAGTCACAAGGCTAACACAGAATCAAGGGGTGGGGAATAGACTCTGCCTTTTGGTCAGAGGAGCTGCAAAGAATTTGTCACCAGTTTTAATCCATTTTAACAGTACAATTTTTAAAAATATATATGCTCTAATTTTTACATGAATGATCAAGAAGATACCAACTTACAGAAAATTCTCAGCAATCCAGATGCAAATTACTGACCAAAGCCTGGGTAATAGTGTAATATTAAGTTGTGAATGAAGTCTAATGTTAAATGAGAAATCAAAGTCAGAAAATCCTGAAATGATAGTAGCTTCATGTAGAGCACAGTTTAAACTTTTCATTTACTGATGAGGGAACTGAGACATGAAGTGGCCAAGTGGCCTGCTTTTAAGCACGTGAGGTTTATTTGGGCCACAGCTTACACCAAATACCAGTCTCCTACCTTCCTGCCCTATGGCCTTTACACCACAGCTGCACTGAGTGAAGGGCAATGTAGTGAAAATAGACCTTTGGCTTTGAAGTATCTATAAAATGAAAGTGGTGTCACATATCCAGGAAAGTAAGAGTATAAATTTTAATTAACTCAGTCATTATGTTGTTAAATAATAGAATGCAAAATAAATATTTTGTATCATATTTGGGCAATTGACTTAGTTTAAAGTGGAAAAACCCCATTCATAAATGTAATATCAATAATTGTCCTAAATTAGCCATTAGCAATGTTTATAGTAGCTTTTATTTCATATGTATGTTGTGCCTTTGTGTATAATTTTCAAAAAGGTCTGTTTATTTTTGTGAAGTTTCACTCATGGAGAACCTCTGAAATGACTCTCTTTGCTCTCATAGAAAATACTTCTGGGAGGGGCAAGATGGTGGCTGATTAAGGAGCTCCAAAAGTCAGCTATTTCTCCAGGGCAGCTAGTAATTACCCAGAGCTATTGAATGCACCTGTTCTGCGTGCTCAGGAGACCAGAAAAGCATCTGTAATATCCTTGAAAGAATGGAAGGAGGAGACTGCTCACCTGCAGGGAAAATTCATGAGTAGTAGAACACTCCAAGTCTCAGAATAGAGCTCATCCTCCACTAGCAGTGCAAGCTGCCTCAGGAGCTATTCTGTGGCTGGAGTTGGAAGCCCCATTTCCAAAAATCAGGGTAGTAAGAGATAGATGACCACTGACTTCACCTACTGATTAGTAAATTTGACTGGCTAAAGTATAATCCTAAGAAGAGCTAAAGTTTGAATCCAAGTCAGAAAGAGACGGTGGCTATCATTTTGACTCTACCTCTGGCATAAGGGAAAGCAGGGGTGATTGAAAATCACAGTGATGGCAAGGATTAGCTTCTTTCCACCCAGATTTGACTACAGCCCTAGCCTAGCATCCAGTACTACCTTCAGCAGGGAGGAAGCTGGCAGGACCTGCAACAGCATCTCTGGATAACTGCAGGTGCTTTCAGCCTGCACAAACTCAATAGTCAGACTCCTGTGGCTCTATCCCTGCACTTCAATGGGATAAGAGAGGACCTGTTTCCTTAACCTCTCTGGACACCTACAGGAACTTTCAGTCTGCACAGACTGGTTTCTTGAGTGCTTTGGATTCCACCTCCAACCCTCCCCCCATAGGATAGGAGGGGTCTGATGTTTCTTCAGCCTCTCTGGGCAACAGCAGGTGCTTTTGGTACACACAGACTGGATACATGGATACTTATAGCTTCATTCCTACCCTGCAATAAGATAGGAGGGAAGCTATGTTTCCTCAGCCTCTCTAGGCAACTGCAGCCACTTTCAACACACATGAACTGGTTTGTTGAGCATCTTCAATTCCATCTCCACCCCTACCCTTTTCCCCATCGATAGGAGGGAGCTGCTATTTCCTCAGCCTATGTGGGCAACTGCAGCTGCTTTTGGCCTGCAAGAACTTAACTGTTGGGCACCTGTGTCTCCACTCCCACACATAATAATACAAGAGGGGGTGATGTTTCCCTAGCCTCTCTTGGTACCTGCAAGTGCTACTGGTCCATGCAGACTGAATAGTTGCACAACTGTAGCTACATTCACAACCTCAAATAAGATAAGAGGGCAGCTGCGCTTCCTCAGGCTTTTCAGGCAATGGCAGGCACTTCTGGCCTGCACACATTGGAATGTTGGGTGGCTGTGGATCAACTTCCATGCTCTAATAAGATAAAAGGGGGCTGGTGTTTCCTCAGTCTCCATGGGCAAGTACTCTCTGGGTGCTTTCGACCTGCAGGGGCTGAACTATTTGACACTGGTGGATCCACTCCAATACCCTAACAAGATAGGATGTTTCCTTAGCCTCTTCAGGCAACACCAGGCACTTTTGGACTACATGAAATGAGCTATTTGGCCAATGTTTTCCATTCCCACCCCTGAAAAGGTAGAAGGTACTGTATACCCTCAGCCTCTCAAGGTACTGCAGGCACATCCAGCCCCTATGGATTAGATTCTTGGGCACTTCAGAGGGCCAATCCCCTCCCTTGGCAGGGGAGGAAGACACCAGTGCTATGTCAATGTTCCTGATGTAACTACCTGATGCAACTGCATTTTGGACCCACATGGGACAGATTTTTTCCCATACCTGCAGCTCTATTCCAGCACCAGACAGGGGAGGAAGGGGTTTGAAGATTCATCAGTCTCTCCATGCAATACAGAGAGCATAGGCCTGCATGACTTAGATTATTACACACAGCTGCAGTTCTGTCCCTACCCCTGGCAGAGGAGAAAGTTGGGAGAAGCTTTATCAGTTCCTGGGGAAAACCAGGCAGCTTTAGTCTCCATAGCTTACAGTGCCAACTATATCCTTAGCTTCTAATACACAACCAGCAAGGAAGAAAAGGCAAGAAAGAGAAAATGAGCCCAGAATAAATACATATAGTAAGCCAGATGCCAAGACACCAATAAAAAATTACATTCTCTACCAGAAAACAGGAAAATATGGCCCAGTGAAAGGGATAAGATAAGTACTGATGAAACAAAGGATTTGAGACAAATAAGCATGGATGTCCAAGTAAATCTTGTTAATAAATTCAATGAGAAGGCTAGAGAGATTAAGGATATGGGTTCTAAGTCCCCTCTTGATTTAGAGGTGGAGTGGACATAGCTCTCCAAGGGTCCTCAGGATGGAGGAAGAAAATATGGATTAGAGTGGATTTACTGGTATTATATTGTAGAATAATTGTTGATTCTAGCAATGGATGAAACTGTATCATTGTAGTGGAGATAATGGCCATGAGAATTACTGAGGGAAGGGAGAGGGAAGAAGAGGTGCAATATGAGGGCATTTTTGGGACTTGGAGTTGTCCTGAATGATATTGCATTATCATATCATGCAGGACATTATATATCCTGCCAAAATCCTCTGAATGAATCGAAGGGAGTGTAAACTACAATGTAAACTATAATCCATGCAGTGTAACAGTACTCCAAAACATGTTCACCCAATGCAGTGAACGTGCCCCACTGATGAAAGAGGTTGGTTGATGAGCGAGGAGTGGGGGATGGTGTGTTGGGTATATGGGAAACTCATATTTTAATGTAACATTCTGAGTGATCTCTGTATCTTTAAAAAAATCATAAAAGATAAAAAAGAAGAAACTGGCTGAGCACAAAGACAAATTTTGAAAGCATGCACAGAAAAATAGCAGAACTTACGAGAATGAAAGATGCAATAAATGAAATTAAAAATACACTGGAAGCATATAACAGAATATTTGTGGAGGAAGAAGAAAGGATTGATGAGCTTGAAAAAATAGTCTCTGAAAGCAAACAAAATAAAGAACAGATGAAGAAAAGAATGGGAAAACTTGAACAGGGACTCAGGGAACTAAATGAAAGCAAGGGACATGCAAACTTAAATGTCATGGTTACCTGAGAAGGAGAAGGGAAAAGGGGAGAAGCAATATTTGAAGAAATAATGGTATGAAAATTCCCAATCCTATTGAAGAACATAGATATCCATGACCAAGAAGGACAAGGTACACCCATCTTAATAAATCTGAATAGACCAATGCCAAGACACATACTAATCAGAATGTCAAATGTCAAAATAAAGAGAGAATCCTGAGAGCAGCAAGAGAAAAGTGGTGCCACACATACAAGGGATACCCAATAAGATTAAGTGCCAATTTCTATTCAGAAACTATGGAAGCAAGAAGGCAGTGACATGACATATTAATGACACTGCAAGAGAAAAACTTCCAGGGAAGAATCATATCCAGCAAGACTGTATTTAAAAAATGAAGGCAGGTTTAGTATATTCACAGATTAAACAGAAAATGAAAGGATTTGTGACCAAGAGACTAGTTTTGCAGGAAATACTAAAGGACTGCTTCACCATGAAAATAAAAGACAGGAGATGGAGGCTTAGAAGAGAGTCTAGAAAATTACATTGGTAAAAGCAACTGAAATTGTAAAAAGAGTGGTGAAAATAAAATATGATGGATAAAACTGAAATGTCAAAAATGGTGAAATAAGAACTACCTTTACCGTAATAACACTGATATTAATGGATAAACTCCCCCCAAAAAAGACACAGATTTGCAAAATGGATAAGAAAATATGAGCCTTCTATATGCTGTCTACAGGAAACTCATCTTAGACCCAAGGATACCAATAGATTGAACATGATAGGCTGGAAAAAGATATTCCATGCACGCGGTAACAACAACAAAAAGCTAGAGTAGCTAAACTTATATGGATGAAATAGTCTTTAAAGCAAAACTGTTACTAGAGACAAGAAAGGACATTAAATATTAATAATAGGGACATTTCATCAGGAAGAAATAACAATCATAAATGTATATGCACCTAACCAGCATGCCCCAAAATACAAGAAGCAAGTACTGGCAAAACTGAAGCGGGAAATAAATATCTTTACAATAATAATTGGAGAGTTACTACACCATTCAGCATTGGATAAAATATCTGGGCAGAGCATCAATAAAGAAACAGTGAACTTAATAATATGATAAACTAAACTTAATAGACATATACAGAACATTGCACACCAAAACAACAGGATATACATTCCTCTCAAGTGCTCATGGATCTTTCTCCATGATAGATAAAATGTTAGATGATAAAGCAGATCTCAATAAATTCAACAAGATTAAATTGTATCAATCACAATTGGAATAAACTCAGAAATCAACAAGAGGTGGAAAAAGGGAAAATACAAAAACATATGGAGGTTACACAACATATCCTTAAATAATAAGTGGGTCAAAGAAGAAATTGAAAGAGAAATCAATAAATATCTGGAGCCAAATGAAAATGAGAACACCATATAACAGAATTTATGGGTTTCAGTGAAGGAAGTGCTGAGAAAGAAATGTACAGTCCCCAGTGCTTACATCAAAAAATAAAAAAAGGGCTAAAATCAATGACCTAACTACAGAGCTGGAGGAACAAGAAAAAGAACAGCAAACTGTTCCTAAGCCCAGTAGAATAAATAAAAGAACAAAGATCAGAGCAGAAATAAATGCAATTGAGAACAAAAAACAGAGGGAATTAATAAAGCCAGAAGTTGGTTCTTTGAGAAAATCAACAAAATCAACAAACCATTAGCTTTACTGACAAAGACAAAAAGAGAAAATGAAAATAAATGGTTGGGAGGGAGTTCTCCAGGGCAATAAAAAATAAAAACAAGGACATTCTTACTGACCTCACAGTAATAAAATGATCAAAAGACGATTCTATGAACGACTGTACACCAACAAACTAGACAACTTAGATGAAATGGAAATATCCCTAGGAATGTAGGAACAACCTACAATGACTCTATAAGAAACAGAAGGCCTCAAAAAATCAATCACAAGTAAAGAGATTGAAACAGTCATCAAACAACTCCCCAAAATGAAAAGCCCAGAAGATAATTTCGAAGTTGAGTTCTACCAAGCATTCAAAAAAGATTTAATACCAATCTTATGCTCTTCCAGACTCATTCTATGAAGCTGGTACCACCCAAATACCAAAGCCAGGTAAAGATATTATGAAAAAATTGAACCATTTCCCAAATGAATATGAATGTAAAAATCCTCAAAAAAAATACATGCTAATAGAATCCAACAACTCATTAAAAGAATTTTTCTCATGATCAAATGTGTTTTATACCAGGCAATCAAGTGTGGATCAATACAAGAAAATCCATCAGCATAATACACCAGATTAATAAATCAAAGAACCACTTGGTCCTATTGATTGACAGAGAAAAGCCATTGACAGAAAACAACAACATTTACTCATAAAAATACTACAGAAGGTAGGAATTGAAGGAAACTTTTGCCTCAAAATAAAGGCCATGTATGAAAAACCCACAGCTAACACTGTACTCAGTGGTGAAACACTGAAAGCTTTCCCACTGAGATTAGGGACAAGACAAGGATGTACACTGTCACCACATTCAACAAAGTGCTAGTGGTTCTAGCTTGAGCAATCAGGCAAGAAAAAGAGATAAAAGGCCTCCAAACCATAAAGGAAGAAGTAATATATTCACAGGTGATATCATCCCATACCTAGAAAGTCTTGAGAAATCTACAACTAATCTGCTAAATGTAATAAATGAATTCAGTGGTGTCAGGATACCAGATCAATAATCAAAAATCATCGGTATTTCTGTATACTAGTAATGCACAATCTGAGGAGGAAGTCAGCCAAAATTTTCATTTAAATAGTGACTAAAATAAATAAATATTTAGTAATAAACTTGATGAAGGAAGTAAAGCATTTGTATTCAGAAAACTACAATGCATTGGTAAAAGATATAAAAGACTTCAATAATTGGCAGAATATTCCATGCTCATGGATTGGAATACTAAATATCATTAAAATTATGTCACTGATGTGGAGACAGTGGCCATAGGAGTTGCTGAAGGCAGGGAGAGGGAAAAAGAGTCATGATATTGCAGGATTTTGGGGGCTTGGAGTTGTCCTCAAAGATACTGTAAGGATGGATGCAGGACATTATATATCTTGCCATAACCCACTGAATGGATTGGGAGAGAGTGTAAACTACAACATAAACTATAATCCATGCTATGTAGTAAAGCTCCAAAATGTACTTACTCATCAAATGCAATGAATTCACCAAACTAATGAAAGAAGTTGTCAAAGTGGGAGAAGATGGGGTGTGGGGAGTGGGGTATATGGGAACCTCTTATATTTTTTAATGTAACATTTTGTGTGATCTATGTATCTTTAAAAAGAGATAAAAAATGTCAGTTCTACACAAATTGACATACAAGTTCAATACAATTCCAATAAAATTTTCCTCAGCATTTTTAAATAAAAGGAAAACAGTTATTAAGTTTATTTGGAAGTGTAATGGTATCCCCAAATCCAGAAACATCTTAAGAAGGAAAAGAGAAGTTTGGGTGCTCACACTTCTGGACTCTAATCATATTACCTAGCTACTGTGGTAAACAAACAAAAAAAGACATGGTACTGGTATAAAGTTAGATATAGAGTAATGGAATTGAATTGATGTTTCAGAAACAGACTTTCGCATCTACCACCAAGTGATTTTGATAAGCCTGTCAAACACACCCAGTTGGGGAAGAACAGTATATTCAACAAATAGTGTTGGGAGAACTGGGCATCCATATCCAGAAGAAAGAAAGAGGACCCCTATCTCACACCTTATATTATAATTAACTCTAAATATATCAAAGACTAAATATAAAAGCAAAAACTATAATGGTCTTAGAAAAAATATAGGAAAATAACCTCAAGACTTCGTAGTACATGTTGAATTCTTAAACCTTACACTGAAAGCATGAGGAGAGAAAGAAAATATTTGTAAATTGGACCTCTTCAAACGTAAACAATTTTTTATTCAAAGGACATCATAAAAAGGTGAAAAGGCAGCCCACACAATTGGAGAAAATATTTTGAAACCACCTATCTGATAAGAGTTTGATTTCTATTCTATAAGAAGAGATCAGAGATCATACAAATCAGCACTAAAAGAGCGAGCAATCTAATTAAAAAATAGGGAAACTACTTTAAAAACCATTTCTTCAGAGAGGAAATACAAATGACCAAAAGCATATGAAAAAGTATTCAAGATCTCTAGCTATTAAAGAAATGCAAATCAAAACTACAATGAGATATTCTCACACTGCAAAACAATAAGTACTGGATAGTATGTGGAGAAACAGAAACAGTCCACTACTGGTGGGAATGTAAAATGATGCAGCCTCTGTGGAAGACAGTTTGGTGGTTCCTCAGGAAGCTAAATATAGAACAGCAACATGATCCAGCAATTCCTCTACTAGGAATATATTCAGAAGAACTGAAAATTGTGACACAAACAGACATGCACACCAGTGCTCAGAGCCACAGTATTCAAAATTCCCAAATGATAGAAACAACAAAATTTCTACCAACCAATGAATGCATAAGCAAAATGTGGTTTATTCATATGATGGAATACTATGCTGCAGTAAGAAGTAATTGAATTGGGACACATATGATAACATGGAAGAATCTTTAAGACTTTATTCTAAGTGAAGTAAGCCAGACAAAAAAGGACAATTATTGAACGATTTCACTAATATGAGCTAAATATGAAGAATGAACGCATGAGTTAAAACCTAAAGTGTAGCTTATTAGGAGATAGGAGGGCTGTGAATGACTACTGATGTTTAATGTATGTAGATGTTTTAATTAACTTTACTGTAATTGTGTGGTTTATAAATGGGATTGTGGCTGAAAACAGTGGTCTAAGGATATAAATTTCAATTGAAAGAAAGCTAGAAGATAATCTAAGGACTGAATAACACAGTGAAATCAGAAGTGTATGAGAATTATGGTTAATAGTACAAATGCAAGAATGTCCTTCTGTGAAATGGAACAGATATATGCCATTATTACAGGATGGTGGGAATTTGGAGAAGCATGGATAAAACACAATTAATGTAAACTATGGATGATAGTTAACAGCAATACTGTACTATTCTTGTACCAATGCCAAAGATGTACTGTGTTGATAATAGTGGGGTATGGAAAAATATGCCAAATGCACACTATGGACCATAGTTAGTGGTAATGTTTCAATGATATTATTTCATAACCTGCCACAAATGTTGCACAATGTTGTTCTCTGTTGGTGAAACATTGTTGTATGGGAATTCTACATATTTTCATGACTGTTTAGTAAGGTCACAACTTCTGTAATAATGTAAATAATGCAAAATGCAAACCATAATGTAAATTATTGTCCATGGTTAGAAGCAACTTTTCAATATTTGTACATCAATTTTAACAAATATGCCATACACATGTAAAATATTAATAAGGGCGAGTGGAAGAGGGGGAAGGTATTAATTATATAGGAATCATCCAAATTTTCCATGTGACTTTTCTGTAACTTAAAACATCTTTGAAAATAAAGCACAGAAGCTAAGACACTGGAGGAACATACAGAAGAAACTCACTGTACATAAAAGATAACAGATCTTACAGTGATAAAAGACACAATGAATTTTAAAAATTCATTTATCTCTTATTTTATTTGTTATGTGTTATTATTTTATTTCTAATTTTATTTATTTATTAGTTTTGTTTTTGGAGAGATTTGGATTGTATAAGTGTCAAAACTAAGGATCGCCGGTGCAGGGTGTCAGTGATGGGGGAATCCTTGGGGAAAGGTGCACCTGGGGCATGGCTCTAAGATAAGTGTTCATATGTCTCAGGGGTGGATACTGTGTTGGGAAAAATTTTAGTGAGTATTGTTCAAACCTAAAAGTGAAAAATCATGTAGGAAGCTTTGTTAATCAGCAAACCAGTGCCTTCCTGGTCAGCACTTTTCATGTTTCTGAAGAGTGATGAGAACTAGAACAGTGGGCACATAATGGAATATTTTGTAACAAATAAGAACAGATAGGGTGCATTCCAAGGAGTATACTGTTCCTCCCTCGAAAAGCTGGCCACTTCCTCAGGGATTGATGCATGTACCTTGAATTGTACTTCCCAGGGAGTGTTGTGTTCCTTCCTGAGGAGGCTTGCCAATTCCTTGGGAACTGAAACAGTGCTTGCAAGTTGGCATCTAGAGTATTAAGTCTATTGATTATGAGCATAGTAAAAGGGACAGTCCCTGATCAGGCCAAATGAGGTCCCATCCAGGGAGAGGGTGCTCTACACAGGTGTTTTCTTTTTTTTTTATTTTTTTATTGACTTTGTAATAATATTACATTAAAAATATATATGTGAGGTCCCATTCAACCTCACCCCCCCCACCCCACCTCTCCCCCCCCCCAGCAACACTTGTTCCCATCATCATGACACATCCATTGCATTTGGTAAGTACATCTTTGGGCACCTCTGCACCTCATAGTCAATGGTCCACATCATGGCCCATACTCTCCTCCATTCCATCCAGTGGGCCCTGTGAGGATTTACAATGTCCGGTGATTGCCTCTGAAGCACCATCCAGGGCAGCTCCATGTCCCAAAGACGCCTCCACCTCTCATCTCTTCCTGCCTTTCCCCATACCCATCAGCCACCATGTCCACTTTTCCCAATCCAATGCCACCTCTTCTATGTGGACATTGGATTGGTTGTGTCCATTGCACCTCTATGTCAAGAGGAGGCTCAGATTCCACATGGATGCTGGATGCAATCCTCCCACTTTCAGTTGTAATCACTCTAGGCTCCATGGTGTGGTGGTTGTCCTTCTTCAACTCCATCTTAGCTGAGTGTGGTAAGTCCAATAAATCAGATTGTAGGTGCTTGATACACAGGTGTTTTCAATCATACTCTGGTATCAGCTGCTGATTCAGGCCTTCCCAGCCGTGAGCTAGATGTTGGTGAGTTTTATGTGAGACCGTTCTATTTTTCTGTTATTTTGTGAATCTGATCAATACTGATTTAATCTTTTGACTGGTTATGTTATTCTTGTTTCTCACTCTAATTGCCAGGATAGACTTATTAAACTAGATATGCATAAACATATTTATTTTGCATCCAATCAGGACACTGTCCGAAGGTGGGCCAGATAGGTCCATGTGTCCCCCAGTTTGGTGCACTTGTAAATGTATGTATGCATATCATGAGGGATTGAGATATAGCAGTTGGACCCTTGTTTATACACAATCTTTCATTTATTTTGTATTCTTTCAATTAACAAAAGTTTCACTAACTAACTAAATACACACACACAAATATATGTATCTCCAATAAATCGAATATATAGGTATATATCCAATTGGGACTCTGGCCGGAGGTGGGCCAGGTAGGTCAATACATCCCCTGGTTTGGTGAGTTTATATCTATCATAAATGATTATGATGCAGCAGTTTGAACCCTGTTTGTAGACAAATCTTTACTTATTTTATATTCTCCCAAATATTAACAGAAGTTCAATAAAAATAAATATATGTCTGTGTATTGCTTTCTTATGCTTGAGTTTAATAAGTTATTATATATTTCTTTCTCTCTCTCTCTCTCTCTCTCTATATATATATATATATATATCAAATCATTAGCAAATTATTTCATTTAGCAGAACAGATACACAAACAATAAAGGATTGAAAATTAAATTCCCATCCTGGGAAGTCCTGCTTTATTCTCTAATAGAATTTCAAGAGTTCCCTGAGTGCATGGGTAGTGCCTAGCAAAGGAGGACAGATAATTATGCCAGGCCCTTGATGTTGTTTGTATTTATGAGCCTTTTCTTGTGAAATTGAAACTTAGCATAGTAATATATATTGCCTAAGAATTACCTCCTGAAAGCCTCCTTGTTGCTCAAATGTGGCCTTTCTCTAAGCCAAACTCAGCACGTAGATTCACTACTTTCCCCTGGTGTGGGATATGGCTCCCTGGGATGAAACTTTGACACTGAAGGATTATTAGCAAGTGCTGACTAGCAATGAATCTGGAAAAATACCTTGAGCAAAGGAGCAAATATTAAATACATATGAGATTTTATGGCTAAAAGATATCAAAGTGAGTCATGAAATCATTCCAGAGATTATTCTTACACACATCTCAGCAGGATTTCATTGACTGCCACAGTAAACAGTCCTTCAAACAGTCGGGCTCCTCCTGAGAGCTCTAGAATCTCAGTAATTCAGCACACTGTTAGTGGGCCTTACTTTGGAATTTATGCTCCCCAATGTAAGAGAGTTAGACACCTTTATAATTTCAGTACACATGGTTCTTCTCCCCCTTTTATTTGATACTATAATTAACACTTTACTTATTAAATATATGTCCCAGTGACTTAAATCCTCAATCTGTTCATATGCTGGTTGAGCCCTGAATTTCAGCAGAGTTACAACACCTACTCTCCAGTTCATTGGACTCACCAAGGACAAATAACAGAAGGATGATGATGGGCAATCCCCATCCCAAAAAACAGAGTATCTACAACTGCAAGCAAGACAGTTCCATCCATCTGCTGCATGAGATCTAAACCCCCTCCAATCAGAAGCAGTGTGGGCTACTTTTATTCTATTACAGACATTATTATTCTAGCAATGAAAGAACTTGTAACATTGATAAATGGCAGTGGCCACCAGAGGTTCTGAGGAGAGAGAGAGCAAAAAAAATTTTAACAATGGCACATTTGGGGGGCATTGGATTTATCCTACATGACATCACCATGAAAGACACAGGTCTTTAGCATTTTTTTCAAAATCTATGTACTTTAGAAGGGCAAAGTGTAAATTATAATGTAAACTATACTTCAGGGTTAATGGCAATGCTTCAATATTTTTTCATCAATTGTAACAAATGTAGAACACTAATAAAAGATGTTAATGTGGGAAATGTGGAAGGGGGAGTTTTTGTGGTATATGAGAATCCCCTGTATTTTTTTTCTCCTTTACTTTTTAAATTTTTTATTGTTTTAAATTTGTTCTCAAAGTTTTAATTTATATAGTTCTGCTATTTTAATCTTTTTAATTGTCTTTTTTTGAAGATACATAGATTACAAAAAAATGTTACATTAAAAATATAAGAGGTACACTTGTGACTCTAGCAATGGAAGAAATTTTATCATTGATGTGGAGACAGTGGCCATTGTAGTTGCCGAGGGCAGGGAGAGGAAAGAAAAAATGTGATGTGGGGGCATTTTTGGGACTTGGAGTTGTCCTAAATGATACTGCAGGGACAAATGCTGGACATTATATATCCTGCCATAACCTACTGAATGGACTGGCGGAGAGTGTAAAATACAATGTAAACTATAATCACCTGTATTTTTTATGTAACATTTATATTATTTAAAACTTCTCTAAAGACATAGTGAAAATACTTCTGATTTTTCAGGCATTTGTGCAATGTGTTTATGTGTTTATGATGAAGGTGGAAAGCTTATTTTTTATTTCTACATTAGCATAGCATATGTTTCCATTGCAAATTTGAAAGCTATGTTTGTCAATTCCGTTAAGGAGAGACAAACAAAGTAGACTTTTGGTTTGATTCTTTTGTCTGATGATGTTTTATTATTAATTCCTCTTGAAAAATTAATTACATAAATCAATTAGGGAATGAATCATGAAATGTTGGATAACATGATGATACCCTTCATGAATAGACTAAATGTAATCAGCTTTACACCTTCTTATAAGAAGTCCCTGTGTTGGAGTGGTAGAAATTAATAGTTTAAAAATCACAACTTTCACTTAAAATTGGAATCTTGCATTTCCAAAAACTCATTCCATTCAAATATGTTGTAATATAATCTGCTTTCAAATACCATTTTAAACTGATGGTATTAACTATTCTCTTGTTGAGAATTCATACTGTTTCACTTTTATTGCAAATGCTCTGAAACTCCAGAGCATTTTTAAAAAATTATTTATTTATTTTTAAAAATTACATTCAAAAAATATGAGATCCCATTCAACCCCACCACCCCCACCCCCCGCTCCCCTCACAGCAACACTCTCTCCCATCATCGTGACACATCCATTGCACCTGGTAAGTACATCTCTGAGCATCACTGCACCCCATAGTCAATGGTCCACATCATAGCCCACACTCTCCCACGTTCCATCCAGTGGGTCCTAGGGGGATCTACAACGTCCCGTAATTGTCCATGAAGCACCACCCAGGACATCTCCTCGTCCCGAAAACGCCTCCACATCTCATCTCTTCCTCCCATTCCCCAAACCCAGCAGCCACCATGGCTACCCTTCCCACACCCATTCCACATTTTCTCTGTGGACATTGGATTGGTTGTGACCATTGCACATCTATGTCAAGTGGGGGTTTAGATTCCACATGGATACTGGATGCACTCCTCCTGCTTTCAGTTGTAGACACTCTAGGCTCCATGGTGTGGTGGTTGACCTTCTTCAACTCCATGTTAGCTGAGTGGGGTAAGTCCAATAAATCAAAGTGTAGGAGCTGAAGTCTGTTGAGGCTCTGGGCCTGGGTGTCATATTATCAGTTCAGAGATTCAAATCCCCTAAATATATCTAAAACCCCAGCACCAACTACAATTCCAATAAAGTAGCATGCAAGTCTTGTGAAAAGAGATCCCGTCTGAGTCCAATTCCATCACACAGAAACACCAGCTCCAAAGAAAGGCCATCTGCCATGGCAGTGAACCCCATCTGCCATGACCATAGAACCCGTGGGTCTCTTTATTCCTCAAAAGAACCAATACCTGGGGTTGTATCTACTTTATCTGTCTCTCAGACTCTGCTCATTTGTGCATAAGGGGATTCCTTCTGACAACCTCCAGACTCTTTTTCAGAGACTCATAGCCTTATATTCTCATTTCTCCTTTCCATTTCCCCCTTACATTAGGTCAAACAGCATTTTGAAGTCATGTTATTATATATGTAGACAGGGATATTCTGCTGATCCATGTTGAACCTTTAATTCAAGGTCCTTTTCTAGTTGCATCTTCATCTGGTACGTGGTAGTGATCCCTCGGTGCCAGGGAGGCTCATCCCTGGGTGTCATGTCCCACGCTGGGGGGAATGCACTGCATCTACATGCTGAGTTTGGCTGTGTGAGTGGCCACATTTGAGTAACATGAAGGCTGTCAGGAGGAAACTCCCAGGCACAGTGCTACTCTAGGCCTTATTCTTATTGCAGGTGTATAGGCAGAGCATTTTTTTGTTGTTCTTAATTGGTTAGTCTATTGATGTCATTTATCATGGATTTCAGGTATGATATGATTTTCCTCAGTTCAGTGCCAAAAAGGACAAATCTGCAGTTTACCAAAATGAAATTCATAATCAGAGTTATCGGGGTATTGTAAAGTGAATTAACACATGTGTTTATTTTTAAATTAGGTTGAGATTTATTAATATTTGCTTTCTTTATTAAAAATTGTAGC
The DNA here is from genome assembly GCF_030445035.2 of Dasypus novemcinctus. Taxonomy (NCBI): domain Eukaryota; kingdom Metazoa; phylum Chordata; class Mammalia; order Cingulata; family Dasypodidae; genus Dasypus; species Dasypus novemcinctus. The sequence continues at coordinate 88,781,077 of NC_080704.1, read as the reverse complement.
ATATACTGAAAATTATAGAATGAAATAGGAATATAGCAATGACTTTAGGGTTTCAGATTTTACTGTCTTTTAGAACAGATTTGCCATTTTTAATCCTATGGAAAGGTCACATTATATATAAGGCTAATCTCCTAGTAACAAACCAGGAAAAACACATGGAAATCATATCTAATTCTCTAAAGTAGCTAAAAGTGGCATTTGTAAAACTGCTAAATGATGAATATTTTCTGAAGCTCTTTTGCCTGAAAATAAAAGCATATTAAAATATTTTTCTGTCATAATTTACAAAATGGTGTGGGATAGATTGCAAATTATAAATTAAACTATAATCCATGCTTACTGACAATGGTCCAATGTATGTTCATCAAATGTAACAAATGTCCCACACTAATGACAGATGTTGTTAATGAGGGAAATTGTCGGGTGGGGAGGGATTGGGGCCTATGGGAATCCCCTGCATATTTTGTGCAACATTTATGTAAACTAAAGTATTTTTAAAAAATAAAAAAGAAGGGAAACGGAAGTGGCTCAACCAATTGGGCTCCCATCTACCATATAGGAGGTTTAGGATTCGAAGCTCAGGCCTTCCTGGTGAGGGCAAGCTGACTCATGTGGCAAGCTGGCCCACACAAAGTGCCAGCCCACATGGGAATGAGGCCCCACACAGGAGTGATGGGAATGCTGCCCTACGTGGGAAATGCACCCTGCACAGGAAAGGTGACCTGTGTAGGAGTGCTGGCTGACATGGAGAGATGGCTCAGCAAGATGAAGCAACAAGAGACACAGAGGAGAGAAAATAAGAAAAAAAAAAACAAAAAGATGTAGCAGAGCAGGGAGATGAGGTGGTGCAAGAGAGTAATCACCTCTCTCCCACTCCAGAAGGTCCCAGGATCAGTTCCTGGAGCCACCTAGTGAGAATACAAGCAGACAAAGAAGAACACATAGCAAATGAACACACAGAGAGCAGACAACAAGGGTAATGGGGGAAATAAATAAAAATAAAAGTCTTTAAAAATAAAAAAAATAAATAAATAAGTAAAAAATAACATATACTGAAGGGAAATAAACTGTCAGTTAACACTACTCCTGCAGTATCTTTACTTTTCCTGTTAGTTATTCCCTCACAGGCCACACTTTAATTTTCATCTCTATCTCCTAGCCTATAACATTGAAATATTCCTGAATTGGGCATCTCACTTAAGATTCCTCTGGACCCTCCTGGGATCACTGCTATCTGTTTTGTTAGATTACATTATTTTCTAGTGGGGCAAGTTGTTTGGGCTATGGAGGAGGCTTTCAAATATGGGAAAACATCTTGTTGGTTATATGATGATGAATATTAATAATGCTTTACTGAAAGGTGTTGGAGACAATAGATGAAGAAAGCATTTTTGGGGAGAATGCCACAATTCCTTGAAATTTTCCTTTCTCAGGAAATAATCCATACTGTAATAAGCACTGGAACAGATCCCAAATTTGATTTAAACATTTATTTGAAGGAAACTGCTGACTATTCAAACATTTTTTTTCTTGCTCAGGAGCCTATCCTTCCTCAATTTAACTATTTCCTTGAGAGTAGAGAAAAAAGAAGGGGAAAAGGGAAGTAAGGATATAATTGCCTGAATTGAATATGCATTTCTTATGGTAAATTATTATTGTTGTTTATGAATATTTACCTGTTCATCCAAATATGAATCTTCACTGAGATTTAATTATGATATGGTTCAGGAGTATGTTCTAACAATATTAGGTCTTTGTTGCTTCTCCTGACAAAACCTGGTTCAAATGAATATTAAAGAGAGTTTGGGGTGTCAATTTGCTGATACTTGCTCTGAGCAAGCTGTTATTATCTATGAAGATATTAGCTTGTAACACCTTAGTGTTTTCCTCCTTCAAAATGGGTATCCCTGTTTCAGTAAAGTAAACTGAGACAGTGGACATGGGAGATGCAGAAGGTAGGGAGAGGGAAAAAGAGGTGTGATATGGAGGAATTTGGGGGACTTTGAATTGTCCTGAATGATATTGCAGGGACACATGCAGGACATTAGATATCCTGCTATAACTCATTGGATGGACTTGGAGAGAGTGAAAACTGCAATGTAACTACAATCCATGCTGTGTAGCAGTGTTTCAAAATGTATTCATCAAATGCAAGGAAAGTGCCACACAAATAAAGGAAGCTGTTGATGTGGGGAAAGTGGGGGATGTGGGGAATGGGATATATGGAAACCTCCTATATATCTTTTAAATAACATTTTGAGTGATCTATGTATCATTTAAAAACAAATTAAAATATATTTTAAAATATTAGATCTTTGAATAACGTAATTACTAATGATGGTCATTGAGACACAGTAGTGGCAAATAGAAATGCTATTTTGAGGTGTGGAGCCCTACCCAGAAACCATCAAATCACATGCCATAGGCAACCATTTGCTCGAAGGCTACCTTTTAGTGTGCTGGTTAGGTGCACAATTTAATAAGTCAGTAAAAAGCAGACCTATTGCAAGTGACTGAAAATGATGTGGAATGAGACAATCGGTCTGCAAATCTTTAGGAGGCAATTGTATGAGGCATAAGTAATCACAAATATTAGATATAAGAGAGCAGAACAATTTCTTTTTGATTCTGATCATCACACATGGCAAATACCAGGTTTTTTTTAAATTTTCAAAGTCTTTGAAGTCAAGTAGTTTAACATTTCTGGAAAAACTATTCAGCAGCAGACTTGATGGAAGTAAAGAGGTGACTACAGTGCAATACGCAAATATTTTGGGAAATCTTTGCCTGGTTAATTCTCATAGAGAACTCACTGGTTCTGCCTTAATGAATGTTCCATCAGAATTTTTATTTTAAAGTGGGTTTATTGCCAGATGCCATGTTCAGTCAGGTTCCCATAGTCTCCTATTTTGGACACCTCCTATGATTCCTCATAGGTCAACTTCATGGAGGGAGGAAACACATGTGTGGACAGATAATGGAGTTATAGTTGAACCCTGTCATTTTGCCATGAAGATCTTCTACTTAGCTGAGTCTAAATGTCTCTGCTGAGGTCTGAATCCGACTTCTTCTCAGTAGACAGTACAATTGTTGTTCTGCTCTAGGTATCATTCTTTCAGTCACTTGGCGACAGCAAGAAGTTCATCACTCAGCTTCACACTGCCAGTATTTAATGCCCGGTCATATTCTCTTTCTTCAAATAACCAATTTTGCAATAATTTCATACCCTGGAATCTTCGCTGGTACTCATTATGCTTTTCTGTTTCCATTGTTGAGTTCATGGTTTTTCCTCTACTTCAATTGCTCTATCCCAACCTTTTCTGTTGAAATCCTGCTTATCTTCTAAGACCTCTATAAAATGGCTATCTTCCTCATGAAAGCTTTCATTATCCCCTGACTGGTTGTGATTGTAACTGCCTATGAACTTCAATAGCAAGAGTGTAGTAGACAATAAATCCAGTCACCAGGGTCCTAGTCCAGTGCTGCACATGAATTTAGGTATAGATGGATACCTAGTGATTCATGAAATCAAGGTCTCAAAAATTCCTTATCTAAAGAAAAACAAATATTCCATTCTTGTTGTCTGGGATCCAAGCTTAAGGATAAGCCTTTTGCCCTTTAGAGAGAGTTTAATCTTAGAAATCCAGATTCTCACCTTTAAGATGGGACCACAGATTTCAAAATTGAGGAATGTCAGTGCCTCACACAAACTTAGACTATCTGGAGCAAGTGTTATGGATCCCAGGCTTGCATCCTTTGCATTTCAACTCAGTTATTATATCAGCTATTTCTGGTCTTGGTGCTTAGTTGATTGGGGGGTGGAGGTTCCCTTATATTTGCTTATGTTCAACTTATAATTGTGGGCCATTTTTTCCCACACAACATTATCAAAAACCATAGTATTCTCTTTTTCAAAGCAAAAATGTCATAAGAAAGCCTCTAAGACAACACGGGATCTTCCAAAACTGCAGAACATGAGAGATTGTTGGGTATGTGGTTGACACTATAATGTTGAGAAAATTCTTTAGAAAATATGATAAGGAAGTATTATCTATTTAAGGTGCTTAAGAGGGGGCATCTGACACAGGGGCAGGCTTCCAGGGAGTGTGTGAGTTATTATCTTATCACAGTGGGTTATATCATTGGGTGAAGATCCATACAATGAGTGGGAAGGAGTACACATATCCTGGGTTGGCCTGATGTTCTGAAATAGAGGGAATTGTGTCTCTTGAGCTCCCAATGGGGGAGAACTGTCTAGTATGACAAGCCCTCAGCATTGCTGCAAGTATCTGTGAATCTGGACCTTCAAGCAGTGAAAATTGATGGTCACTGTGGGCCCTGAGGGGAGGGAAAGAGGGGAATAGAATAAATGGAAGCAGGGAAGTGTTTCACAAGATAGTGCAATGATGGATATAGGACAAGTTAAAATAGATATTGCAAGGACACATGTTGGACATTATATATCCTGCCATAACCCACTGAATGTACTGGGGTAGAGTGTAAACTACAATGTAAACAATAATTCATGCAGTGCAACAGTGCTCCAAAATGTATTCAGCAAATGCAATGAATGTGCTGCAGTGATGAAAGAGGTTGTTGATATGGGAGGAGTAGGGGTGTGGGGGTGGGGTATGTGGGAACCTGTCATATTTTTTAATGTAACATTTTTTGTGATCTCTGTATCTTTAAAAAAGACAATTTAATAAAAAATTTTAAAAAAGAATTCTGAAGGAAAATGCTTTAAAATTTAAGATTTTTTATACTAGAGTACAAGTGCAAAAGAGGGATTATTTACACTTTATTAAGTATCAAGTACTCTTAAATGAGCTCGTAGAACACTGGAAACTCTAAGAGCTAGGCAAATGATCTAATATGGAGATTTTATTCTTGGAATTTGAATGACAAATGATATATCCTGTTCTGAGAGCAGATTTTGAGTGGATTATGGGAAATAGGTCCAAGATACTGAACACTGTCGTCCCAGATGATTGAATATTGGCCTCTTGTAGTGGCAAAATTTTGTCTTGTGCTGGAGCAGTCCTATTTTCTGGATCTTTGTAGCATGTTTCCTCTGGTACTCTTATTAAACAGGATTCTAAGTTGTTTACTCCTCAATACTCCACCATGTTTATATACTTGGAAACTTGATCCCACAAATTAGGCAAGACACTGGAAAAGTCTACTTTTTCACTCACTAGTACCTGTGAGGAACCAACACTGTGTTCAGATACTTTCCCTTCTAGTAGAACAAAACTCTTGATTAATAGGCACAAAATAATTCCTCTGGCAAATATTGGCTCTTAGAAACTTTTTTCTGGTTACTGAAACTGGAGTGACATAGACAAGAAAGATGCCTAGAACCTCTGAATAATTGTTCACCAGCAATGACAACTTTGTGACCCATGCATACCCCCTGGCTTAGGTGAAAGCAGAGAGGGTGGCACATCATTGGTAATGCATTCCCTTCCCCCAGTCTCTAATTATTTTGGAAACCAACACATTTGAGAAAAAAGCATTAACTATAGTCTTAGTTGGGAAGATGTCTGCTGCGCTGGATCCATCCCTCAAAGGAGAATATAGGAATGAATTGAGGAAATTCTTATATGAATCTCTATGACTCTACTGCCAAACTAATTATATCCATGATCAAAATTCAGGTAATAATACATTCACTTAGAGGTCACTCTACACCAAATACAGAAATCAAGATGCCCCAGGTATGAAACTCTTATCCTCATCAGAAACTATTGTTACATCTGATGAAATGACACCATATATATTTTAAGGAGGAAATGGTGAAAACTGAATAAACTTGGACCCTGTCATGTGGCACACTCTCTTTTACTGATATGAAATTTGTATGTCCTACATCTATAGAAACCCAGAAATTTTGCTCTCCTCTAGGTCATGGAAGAAGTATCTTAAAGGATCATACACCCTAGGAGAGTTTGAAATTATTTTTGTGTATCCCAAAAAGAAAAAGATTATATTTGTAAACTAATCTAATCCTCAGGATGTGATACCCTTTGATTTCATTAGAATGATCTGAGATGTCCTTGATCAAATTACGTGTTGAGATTATGGCTTTGATTTGACCACTTCAGTAAGGATTGTCTCACGTTGAATTCCTGACACCTTGGTGGGCCAACAGAAATCGGCACTCACTCAAGAAGCCATACAGAAAGAGAAAGAGCTCTTTCACGTTAATCTGGGTGCCCTGGGGAGAGATGAGGCATTCATCTGATAGTTTGCAGCTGACCTTGGGAAGAGAGCCAAGACTGATATAGAAGACCTGGAAAGACATGAGACCTACACCAGGAGAGAGAGGAAGCCCTGAGAAAGAAGCCATATGCCAGCCTGGAGCTGAGAAAAAGGAAGCCCATAGGGGAAGGCTGAAACCTCACAGAGATCAGCAGCCATCTTGCTTCAGCAAATGGCAAATAACTTTGGCGAGAAATTAACCTTCAGTTGGACCCCTTAGGGGCTTGTACTTGTAAATTTTCTTCCCAAATGAATGCTTTTTATAAAAACCAACAGATTTCTTATACTGTGCATCAGCACCCTTTGTCAGACTAAAACTCACCTTATCCCATATCTGACCTGGGATCAGGTCAGCCATTGGAACTTAGTGCATGGACAATATTTACCTGGTATTTTGCATACATGTATTCCTTACATAATGCTATGTTATTAAGTTAAGTAACTTTTCACTAAATGACACTAGAATGAAAAGTAATAAAATTCAATACTGAGATCTAATGAAGGAGGACCAGACAGTGCAATGTTCTGTATTTTTGTTCTTGGCTTTAAAATCAGAAATATATTATGTTATTTTCTTGCAGTCTGTAGTTTGAGTTGAAAAATGTCAGAGAAGCACAGAAAACCAAATCTTTCATAGATATTCAAATAGAATATGAGTTTGACTAACATGAGCTGTGGTGGTAGCGCCAAGAGGTTCTGTGCAGGTTTGCTTGGTTTCAGACTCCATCTGTCAGATGGTGAAATTCTCCATGCAGTGTACTTTGCCAATACTTTGTCAGAAGGGAAGAAAGGGATAAACCCAACATCACAGTCCATGTTCCTCAGCTTGCACATCTGCAGGACAGCAGCAGTGAGAGTTCCAGGATATTCATCAATTACTATAGTACCTTGATTTTCAGCCTCCATTAAAGAAATCCCTCACACACCCCTGAATATCCCAGGTGGATGATGGAATAGTCAGATTGATCACAATCTTTTGGTAATTTGTTTTGCTTTGATAATCTGCTGAATGTAACAGAGGAACTAACATGTAATAACAAGACAGGGAGGTTTAAAGCCCAGTCCAGGGTCATGTATACAAAACACATCAATTGGAGATTGGTGCTGAGCTGTGAGAGCCTTTACATCAAAGATGACAGGCAGAGCATTGCCAGAGGGGAACAAAGGCAGTTTTTCATTTCACCTCAAGTTTGCTGAGGAAAAACTCCATGTGACCACATCTTTATTTCCACAAGGACTGAGATGGAAAAGACTCCTTTCTGTCTGCCAGACAAAACCTCTGCACCTTGAGCTTGTCGTGCTGTGATATTCTGAGCCCTTGTCTCCAAGAAACCTGATGCTTATGCAATGGCCCTTATTTTTCTGGGACAGAGAGAACTCTGCAGAAGAGTAGTGGCAATGTGCACATTCTTAGAGCTTCTCTAGTGCCTGTAAAGGGGTCTGGCGACGACACCTTTAATAACATCCATTTAAATGTACTTTGTAAATGTTGTAACCAATGGCTATAGTGGTGGTAGAACAACACATCTGACTCAATCATCTCTTCTGGGTTGGTCTGGGAGCTGTAATAGTGCAAATAAACACTCAGTCCAAATTAGTAGTGTATTTCTTGAAGTTTAATATTGATTATGTGATCGTCTAGTATTTGCTTTACATCTAAATAAAAACGTATATTTTAATTTTGTATTGCTGTATTAAAATGACTAAAATTTTCTTTGTACTTGGAGGAAGAGTTTCTTTATTGAATATTTTGTAAATAGTTGTGGGCCCAAACCCCTTAACTTAGAAAGATAGGTAGTAATCTACCTTTCTATTCTCTCAAAAATCAGAATAAAAGAGATTACACATTAAAAATAAAACAAACTTCTATTCTGGGTTAACTAAAAGGACACAATGGAAGCTTCTGTCTGAAATGTAAAGGTGAAGGATTGTTGCAAATATCTGTGAGTCTGGATCTTCAAGCAGTGAAGCTTGGTTGTCCATGTGGGTCCTGAGAGGAGGGAAAGAGAGGAATAGAAGAGATGGAAGCAGGGGGCAATGGAAATGTTCTACAAGATCTTGCAATGAAAGATATATGACTTGTTAAATTTCACCAAAAATGTATAAAAATCTATAGGCTGAAATGTAAACCATAAGGTAGAGCATAATGTAAATAAAAATTTAGAAAATTGGACAGTCTAAAATATAAAGCATAATGTAAAATAAGATGGAGCCATGTTTGGTAGCTATGTTTCAATAGCTGTACATCAGCTACAGCAAATATAACAAGACTATGTGAAAAGATCATTGCTGGGGAAGGGTAAAAGGGGTTTGATGTTGGATATATGGGAGTCCCCTATACTGTATATGTGACTTTACTGTTCTCTAAAACTTTTTTGAATACCAAATTAAAAAAATTTTTTAAAGTATTTAGGCACTAAGGAAGGAATGAGAGATTGCCTTGCTACTGTACATACAGGGCAACACCTATTACAGTGATGAAAGGCAAAACATCAAAAACAAGGTTTTATAATATTTTTAAATTTTCTAATATCCCAATTTATTTTTTACTTTATTTTAGTTTTTCTAAATTAGTATGTATTCTATTTCAAATCTTTAAAACTCTCATTATTATTTCATTTTCCTACTAATTGAATGTGGCAATATATTAGGCTTCATTTTTGAAGAAGTTTTGAACCACAGAGGGGTTCAATTGTGGCAGGGGAGAAACACGGATGTGTGATGTTGTTGATGGGGGACAAATCATTAGGAGGGAGTTCTCTAGCACAAGTATATAGGGTATAAAAAATGTTCAGATATTCATTGGATATTTTCATACTAGTTACAGTTACAAATGACAACTGAGGGAGTGCTGAGTTCCTAACTAGGGGAGCTCTGTCACATTCTCCAGTGGACCAACAACAATCCCCCAAATGCAAGGGCAAAGACCAATGGAGAAGGATGGTCCAAAATGAGCCCTTGATACTGATGACAATGTTTATGAGCCTGTGTGCCTGAAATTTCAACTAAGCCTAGAATTGCAGGGTGCCTAAGAGTTACCTCCTGAGAACCTCTATGCTTCTCAAATGTGCCCAATCTCTAAGTCAAATTTAGCATGTAAATGCATTCCCTTCCCCCCAGCATGGGACATGACTCCCAGGGATGAGCCTCCCTGGTGAAAAGGGATTACTACCAATCATTAACTGATGATATAACTAGAAAAAGACTTTGAATAAAAGGGGGACATGGTGAAGGCAAATGAATTTATGTAGCTAAGAGTCTTCAAAAAAGAGTCAGGTGGTCTTCAGAGGGGTCATGCTTACACACACTTCAGCAGGATTCCAGAGAGAGTCAAAGTAGAACATCCTAGCTACTGGTGATCCTGAAGGCTATGGAGACACAGTTTCTATGGTCATGGCAGATGGCTATGGAGTTCAGTGCCTTGTCAGTGGGCCCCACTTTGGAATTTGTGTTCCTGAGTATGAAGGAATTGGTCTCAGATGTAATCTTTCTATACATGCCACTTCTCTCACTTCTACTGAACATGTGTTTGTAGTTTGGTATATAATCAGAAGAGTTGAGTGTCTTGACTGGCAATGTGCCAACTGGGCCCTGAGCCTCAGCAGAGTTGCAGTTCCTCCTCTCCAGTTCATTGGGCTTATACAGGTCAGCTAACATGGAGGTGAAGATGGTCAGCCACCACACCAGGGAACTAAGAGTGCCTACAACTCCAAACAGGAGAATCACATTCATCAACCTTGTGGGTTCTAAGCCCCCTCTTGATATAGAGGTGGAGTGGACATCACCATCCAGGGTCCTCAAGATGAAAGGAATAAAATATGAATTAGAGTGGCCTTACTGGTATTCTACTTTAGATTATTGAGACTAGTAGTGAAAGAAACTGTAGCATTCATGTGGAGAAAGTGGCCACAGTAGTTCCTGAGGGCAGGGAGAGAGAAGAAATTTGTTGTGGTGGCAATTTTGGGACTTGGAGTTGTACTAAATGATATTACAGGGTAGACGCTGAGCATTATATATCCTGCCATAACCCACTGAATGTATTGGAGGAGAGTGTAAACTACAATATAAACTATTATTCATGCAGTGCTGTAGTGTTTCAAAATGTGTTCAACAAATGCAATCAATGTGCCACAATGATGAAACAGGTTGTTGATGTGGGAGGAGTGGAGGAGTGGGGAGTAGGGATATATGAGAACCTCTTAAATTTTTTAATGTACCCTTTTTTGGTAATCTATGTATCTTCAAAAAAATACAATAAAAATAAATAATCTAAACATATAATAATAAAATGAAAAGATGAGCAAATGTGAAATCCCACTTACAAATGCAAGCTTTTGGTACCTTTCCAGAATATCAATAACATTCACTGATATTTCAGAAGTAGAAACAAATATTCGTATTTTGTTTCTGTTTATGATATTTGGTAGAATAGCCATATTTTCTTTTTATTATTGTAAACTGCATAAATATATTACTTTCAAATTAATGATGTTTTTGCAGTTGTCTATATCAGATAGAGGTTGAATTGCATCATGTTTTTGCAAAAAAATCCTTAGTGTACATATTGAGATATCTTGAAAACCTAACAATCAAAATCCTATTCTCTTTTTCTAGCCTGAGCTCTTATACCATTCCAAAAATTCTATGCTTCCACCATGCTAGGATGTTTGCTCTCATAATATACATCATGCACTTTCAGCCTCCTTGCATCTCTGGGTCCAAGGTGAGTTTCTTGTAGGCAACATATAGATGAGTCATATTTCCTTGTCCATTCTGCAATCTGTGTATCTTGTTGGAGAGTTTAACCCATTAACATTCAATTTTATTACTGTCAAGGAATTACTTACATTAGATGTATTTTCTTTAGTTTTATGAATGGCAATTGTTTTTATTTCTCATTTTATCTTTTTAGTTATTCTTACACTCTCTTCCAACTCTCTCTCCTATTTTTTCCTTCCAACCTGCAGAATTCCCTTTATTATTTATTAAAGGACAAGTTTCTTATTGATGAACTCTCTTAATGTTCTGTTTATCTATGAATATTTTGAACTCTCCCTCATTTTTCAATGCCAGCATTTCCAGATAAAAAATTCTTGGCTGGAAGTTTTCTTATCTTTTAGCACTTAATTATGTCATACCACTCTCTTCTTGTCCCCAAGGCTTCAGGTGAGAAATTAGCACTTAATTTTATTGAGCTTCCCTTATATGTGATAGATCTTTTTTCTCTTACTGCTTTCCACATTCTCCCTTTGTCTTGAACATTGGACAATTTGACAAGTATGTGTTTTGGAGTAAGCCTGTTAGGAATTATACTGCTTGGGGTGTGCTGCACTTCCTGGATATGTACATCTATGTCCCTCAAAGGAGTTGAGAAATTTTTTGCCAGTAGTTCCTCCAGCACTCCTTCTGCTCCGTTTCCCTTTTCTTTTTCCTCTTGGATGCCTATAATTGTACATTTTGCATTGTCATTCATATCCATAAGTCTCTGCTGGATTTTTTCTACATTTTATCTATCTGTTCTACTACCAGTCTGATTTCAGCTGTACTGTTGTCCATATCTTTGATTCTTTCCTCTGTCTGTTCAAATCTGCTGTTATTGCTTCAAGGTTTTTTTTTTTTTTTGATTTCTTGCATGGTGCCATTCATCACCATTGGATCTGTTATATTTTTATGTATGTTGACAATTTCTTCAGTATATTCTCTCAGTGTCTTCTTTTTATCCCCCAAATTCTACTCAATTTATTCATTTTTTAAAAGATATTACATTAAATAAATATGAGGTCCCCATTCGCCCCCACCGCCCCCACCCCACCATTTCCCCCACAATAACACTCTCCCCCATCATCCTGTCACATCCATTGCGTCTGGTGAGTACATCTCTGGGAATCGCTGCACCCCATGTCCCATGTTCCACACCATAGCCCACACTTTCCCACGTTCCATCCAGTGGGCCATGGGAGGACATACAACATCCAGCAATTGTCCCTGGAGCACCACCCAGGACAACTCCAAGTCTCAAGAATGCCTCCACATCTCTTCTCTTCCTCCTCGATCACTTCATTAAGTTGTTCCAAGACATGTGTTTGGGCATCTCTGTTTAGGTGTTCCATGTTCTGCATCCCCTCCTGTTTTTTAGTTGATTGTTAGACTGGGCCACATTTTCCCATTTCTTAATGTGACATTTAAGTTTTTGTTGGTGTCTAGTCATCTCTTTAACTTAATGGGGTTTTTTGGTCAGTTAGCTTCTCTTTCAACTCTAAGGTTTTATTTTGCTGTTGTCTGTGTATGTGGTAAGGTTTCACTTTGACACTTCATTCCTCATATTCTATTTCCTTGCTATTGTCTATGTTGCCTTGGAAAAAAAAGTTAGGACTAAAGAAAAGGAAATACACAAGAAAAAAAGAATAATGGTAATACTAATTTTAAAAAGTTAGAAGAGGAATCACACAAGATTTAGGAAAACAATCAACTTGAGTAAATATTAGTTGTACACACTTTGGAATTTGTGTTCTTGAGTGTGATGGGGTAGGACTCACATATAACCTATCTACACATGCCCCTTCTGTCACTTTTACTGAACCTGTGGATGGCATTGGGGTTGGTGTATAGTCAGGAGACTTGAGTCTCTGGACTCGACATGTGCCAGCTGGGCCCTGAGCCTCAGCAGAGTTGCAACTCCTACTCTTTGGTTCATTGGACATACCCAGGTCAGATAACAGGAAGGTCAAGATGGTCAACCACCACACCATGGAACCGAGAGTGCCTACAACTGTAATCAGGAGAATCACATTCATCAACTATATGAGATCTAAGTCTCCTCTTGATCTAGAGGTGGAGTGGACATTACCATCCCAGGGTCCACAGGATGGAAGAATAAAATATGGATTACAGTGGACTTACTGTTATTCTACTATAGAACTATTGTGATTAGTAATGGAAGAAACTGCAGAATTAATGTGGAGAAAATGGCCAAGGTAGTTCCTGAGGGCAGGGAGAGGGAAGAAGTGATGTGAAGTGGGAACATTTGGGGGGCTTGGAGTTGTTCTAAATGATATTGCAGGAATAGATGCTGAACATTATATATCATGCCATGATCCACTAAATGTAATTTGGGAGAGTGTAAACTACAATGTAAACTATAATCCATTCAGTGCAGCCGTGCTCCAATATGTATTCACCAAATTCAATGAATGTGCCACAATGATGAAAGAGGTTGCTGATGTGGGAGAACTGGGGGGTGTGGTGCATGGGATATATGGGAACCTCTTATTTTTTTAATGTAACTTTTCTTGTGATGTATGTATCTTCAAAAATACAATAAAATTTTAAAAATCTTAAAAAGTACAGAATAAGAATGATGAATATAAAAAGATGAAATGAGAAACAGAAAATTTATAAAATGAATTAAAAGGACAGAATGATAAGAGAGGAAAATAAAAAAGGGAAAATAACAAAAGAAAGAAAACAGAGAAAATAGTGAGAAGTAAAAGAAACAAACCTTGAAGACCAAACAAAAAGAGATGGATTGAAAGTAAAGCAACAGAAGATAGAAAAATGAAGGAAAGAAAAGAAATCACATAGGTAGAAAAAATAGTTAAGAGGGAAAACAGGAAACAAGAAAGAGGAAACACAACAAAGAAGAAACAGAACAGCAGCTACTAAAATAATAACCAAGGAAAAACAGCTTTCCCTCTTAGTCCCCTATGGAGTTTCTCATCCTGCCAGTGCTCGACAATCATCCTGCATCCTGTCCTGGTTTTCCATTGACTTCTTTATCTTTCTACTACCTTCCTAAATGACTCAGAGCACCTTCCCATTCTATATGTATCCAAATAAGCTCTTCATATAGTTCCCTGCCTTCTCTCTGCCTTTTTCATGAAAGAGTCAGAATCTGCCTACTTCAGGACCATTTCCCCAGAAGGCCATCACCAACTTTAGGAAAGGTTTTAGATAGTTTGGGCTACTCATATCATACAATGTAGCTTACTCAGCAGCCTATACATGTTCAGTCAGAACAGTTATTGAGCACCTGTGGTAGCCAGGTGATGAGTATACTGTTTGTATTGATAAGCCCAAATGGTAATATGGATAGTGATTCACTGAGCTTATAAATTTTCATTTGCAGGCAGATCTGATTAAATATATGAAATAAAATTATACTTTATTAATCTTTATTAAATATTCAGTATCTTTCTAGTAATCCTTTTTGACCAATTAATATTTTACAATGAGTTCCAGAAAAGGTAAGAGACTCATTCTGAGTTATTAATACATAGCAGGTTAATGGCAGAGGCAGGAATAGAAAATATATTGTAACTCAAAAGTTTTGTGCTCATTTTTCAACATCACGTGGCCAGTCTCTCCACTACAAATTCTCTAATATGTAGATGGATTTTTATATTCCCTTCATATAATCAAACCATTTGGATGTAAGATTTTTTATGTTGTTAAATGTTGTCAAATTTCTAAATCAGAGAAGTATCCAAATCACCAGAAAAAAAAATGGCCTTCTTTTCTTCCTGAAATGGCATGAGAAATATATTATTCACTATATGCAAGAATTAAAATTAAATTAAGTTAAATTAGATAAACACCTATCTTCAGGTCTTCTCCATCTGTCTCCCTATCTCCCTATTCTACCACTCCATGCACACAGAAACACAGACACACATTCACTGTTTACATTTACCCATTCTAATTGGCATGTAAGACAGGAAGAAAATAAATGGGGAGAATGTTGCATTTTTCCTTTAGCCCCTTTCTTCTTGCTATAGTTTCCTAAAATATCAAGCTAGTACAAAGAAGTTGAGTGATGAAATGTGGAATATGTGATTGTAAAGTAATCATGTAAGATATCACTGAAGATTAAAAGAAAAGAAACATGTCCCTTGCCCTCAAGAAACTTGTAGACAGGTAACAGTGACATGACAGACAAAACAAGAGGGAATTGTAATATAAACCATTATATTGGAAAGAAAAAATACTAAACTCTATAGCACGTTACCATGTATTTAGGGCACAAGCCAATAATGATCCTTAAGATGACGGGGCCATTTCCTATGGCATTTCCCAAAACAGTGACATCATTGATCCATAAAACTCATTATTACCTCTAAAATTTATTCAGCTTCATGCCTTCTAACCATTCTGTTCCTCATAAGAATTTCAAGTTGTAAGCTCAAATGCCTCCTATCAATACCCATACTATACTGGGAAATAGTAAGCACAACAACCAATAAAGATTGGTTAAAGATAATTAAAACATTTCTTGCGTAGTTTTTAAAATCCTATCTTTATCCCTTTTATTTCTTATGTTTTATCACACCACACAGCCCAAAATTAAGGTTCACTTAGGCCAAAGGTAATAAAAGAATCATATATTTTGAAACTGGTACACCTGACTCTGTCTCTTATGAGCTCTTTTGATTTTCAAGTGGAAAAGGGGAAGATAATGTGTTGTGGCTTTGTCATATAATAAGAGCTTAACATAATGGAAAGAGCTTTGGCAAAAAGACACCTGGGGTTGAAATTTAACTGACATAGGTGTATAACTTTGGACAAGTTATTTAATTCCTTTAACATCAGTTTCCTCATGTGTAATTGGAGAAAATAATAGAGTTGTTGTTAAAATGTAAGGCATGTTGCCCAATACCTAACACATTATAAATGCATAATAAATAAGAATTACTATTATTTTTGATGGCAGTGTACCCCAAATCAAAATTGGAGTCCCTAGCAGATAAGCTCCAAAAACCTGCTAAATCTTAAATTCTTAGTAGCTGATTAGATGTTTAGTAGCACTTTCTGGAGACAGTACTAGGTAGATGACTTGATTTAAAATAGGGCTTAAGTACTCTAGAAAGAAAATCAAAAGCTTAGGTTGTGACTGCATCTGATGCTGACCATTAGTTGATGGTAAAGACTTTGTCCCTGCTTTTCACTTCACCCCCAAAGCTGTGAGGAGACTCTGAAAACTCCTTAATGCACCACTAAAATCCAAATCACATTGAGGAATTCTGATTCTTTTCCCTTTGGTAAGAAATCATACTGAACTCCCAGAGATGGGGAATAGAACAAGTTCAAATTATCAGCATTGGTGGTTCTGGGAAAATGTCATTGGTGTATGTAGACAGTGGTCAGCTCTTTCACAAAACAAGACAGAGAAAGGGCAAAATCCCACCTGAGTGAGCTGTTTTGGGAAGCAGTTAATTCATGCAGAGTAATTAACTGATGAACATCAGCAGCTTGAGATGGCACCTAGGGGCCTAAGAGGGAAGGCTGTTTTCCTGGCTTGTTTCTTTGTTGATGTTTTGCTTCCTGTATGTTCTTTCCTCTTTCTTTGCTTTTTTTCTTTTCCTTATTTATTCATCCTACTTTATTTATCTTCTTTCCTTCATTTTTCTGTCTTCTGACTCCTGTTGCTTTTCTTCCATTCTACTACTTCTTGTTTGGTCTTATTTTTTTTTTCTTTTTCTATCTTTTTAAAAATTACTTCATTGAATTATATTACTTACATACAAACACACGTAAACAATAAGTATATAGTAATACTTGTGAACTTACAAAACAAGCATATATAACATCAAACAGGACTCTCATAACTCACCCTACCACCCATAACTTACATTGTTGTTAAACTTTTTTAACTAATAATTTAAGAGCAATGTTAAACTATTACTACTAACCAAAGTATTTTCATCCAACGATCCATATTATTATTATCTTTATATCATTTATATATGAACATACATAAACAATTAAGTATATAGTAAATGTTGTGAACTTACAAAGCAAAATATGCATAACATCATATAGGGGTCCCATACATAAACCCTCTACCAACACCTTGCATTTCCGTGAGATGTTTGATAAAAATTATGGAAGAATATTGTCAAAATTTTACAACTATAGTCTTTTTCTGACATTTGGTGTGTTTTCCCCCCAACTCAACCTATTATTATTTTTAAAATATATTTTATGACAGAAGTTGAAAACTTATAAAATAATCATGCACATGTGGAGAATTCTCAAACAACACCACTCTATCAACATAACACACTGTGGAGGGACATTAGTTAAAGATAAGATAATATCATCTGATTGTTTACCACGTCCATAGTGTACATTTGGCTCAAATTTTCCACACCGCCTCATTATCAAAACAGTACATCTTTGGCACAGATGCAAGAATATTATATTACTACTGCTAAGCACATCCCATAGGTCATTCCAGTTGTAATCTTCCCATGCATTCACAACACCCTGAAATAGTGATGTACATTTGCTCTAGCTCACAAAGGACATTCTTGCATTGGTATCATCAACCACAATCCTCATCCACCTCTTGGTTTACTGTGCTATTCAGTTCCTAGATTACTCTATAGCATTCTGTCAATAGGCATTTACGTACCTAGACAACCATTTTCAGCCACATCCATATTTATAAGACAGCTATTACTCACTACTTGTTAACATCCATTCTATACATTTCCACACTTTTACATTAAAGTTAATTAAAACTTCTACACACATTAAAAATCAGTAATCCATCTCACTCCTTTTATCTCCTTTAAGAATCCACCACCTACAAACCAGGTCTTGAAAATATTTACCTTAAATTTCTTCTAAAACTTTTATGGTTCTTGCTGTTATTTTTAGGTTTTTGATCCATTTTGAGTTAATTTTTGGATAAGGTGTGAGATGGGTCCTCTTTCCTTCTTTTGGCTATGGATATCCAATTCTTTCAGCAACATCTTGTTGAATGGACTGTTCTGCCCAAGCTGTGTGGGTTTGGCAGGCTAGTAAAAAATCACTTGACTGAACATGAGAGGGTCTGTTTCTGAACCATCAGTTTGGTTCCATTGGTCTATGTGTCTGTCTTTATGCCTGTATCATGCTGTTTTTACCACTATAACTATAGTGGTATACTATAACTAGGTAATATGATTTGAAGTCCAGAGGTGAGGGTTTGCTTCTCCTTTTTATGATGTTTCTGGCTATTTAGGGCACCTTACCATTCCAAATAAATTTGATAATCGTGTTTTCAATTTTTTTTTAAATGCTGGTGGAATTTTTATGAGGGTTGCATTGAATCTGTATATCAATTTTAGTAGAATTGATATCTTTTTTTTTTATTTTTTTATTTTTTATTGACTTTGTAATAATATTACATTAAAAATATATATGTGAGGTCCCATTCAACCCCACCCCCCCACCCCCCCTCTCCCCCCCCCCCAACAACACTCGTTCCCATCATCATGACACATCCATTGGATTTGGTAAGTACATCTTTGGGCACCTCTGCACCTCATATACATTGGTTCACATCATGGCCCATACTCTCCTCTATTCCATCATGTAGGCCCTGTGAGGATTTACAATGTCCGGTGATTATCTCTGAAGCACCATCCAGGGCAGCTCCATGTCCCGAAGACGCCTCCACCTCTCATCTCTTCCTGCCTTTCCCCATACCCTTTGTCCATTATGTCCATTTTTCCCAATCCAATGCCACCTCTTCTATGTGGACACTGGATTGGTTGTGTCCATTGCACCTTTATGTCAAGAGGAGGCTCAGATTCCACCTGGATGCTGGATGCAATCCTCCCATTTTCAGTTGTAATCACTCTAGGCTCCATGGTGTGGTGGTTGTCCTTCTTCAACTCCATCTTAGCTGAGTGTGGTAAGTCCAATAAATCAGATTGTAGGTGCTGGAGTCTGTTGAGGCTCAGGATCTGGCTATCACATTGTCAGTCCAGAGCTTCAAATCCCCTAAATATATCTTAAACCCCAACATTAACTGCACCTCCAGCACATTAGCATGAAAGTCTTATGAAGGGAGATCCCATCTGAGTCCAGATTCATCACACATAAACACCATTTCCAAAGAGGGGCCATCTGCCCTGGTAGTTAACCCCATCGGCCATGACCATAACTCCCATGGGTCTCTTTAGCCCTCAAAGGAACCAATATCTGGGGGTTGTATCTGCTTTATCTGTCTGTCTGACTCTGCTCAGTTGTGCATGAGGGCAAACCTTCTGCCAGCCTCCAGACTCTTTTTTAGAAACTCGTAGCCATATAAACTCATTTCTCCTTTCCATTTCCCCCTTACTTTAGGTCAAACAGCATTTTAAAGTCATGGTATTTTATGTAGACATGGATATTCTGCTGATCCGCATTGAACCTTCCGTATAAGGTCATTTTCCAGTTGCATCGTCAGTTGGTAGTTGATAGTGGTCCCTCGTTGCCAGGGAGGCTCATCCCCGGGTGTCATGTCCCACGCTGGGGGGAAGGCATTGCATTTACATGCTGAGTTTGGCTTCGAGACTGGCCACATTTGAGTAACATGAAGGCTGACAGAAGGAATAGAGTTGATATCTTAATGATATTTAGTCTTCCAATATTCATGAGGATGGAATGTTCTTCCAGTTATTTCGGCACTCTTTTAAATATATAGACCACTATCTTCTTGCCTCCATGGTTTCTGGTGAGAAATCAGTACTTATTCTTACTGGATATCGCTTATATGTTATGCATTACCTTTCTCTTACTGTTCTCAGAATTCTCTCTTGGTCTCTGGCATTTAACATTCTGATTGGTATGTGTATCAGATTTGACCTATTCAGATTTTTTTTCAGATGGAAGTATCTTGTGCTTCTTGGATATGGGTAATTATATCCTTCAATAGGGTTGGGAAATTTTCTCCCATTATTTCTTCAAATATTCCTTCTTCCCCTCTTCCCTTCTCTTCTTTTTTTTAAACAAGAAATTTAAACAACAAGATGCTTGACTTGAAGGGAAAACTTTCTAAGATTCATTTCTTTTAAGAGTAATTAATCTCTACTTTAAGACAGATTGCCCTATATGTAACAGCTATGTACAAAAAAAGTTACAAAATTGTCCTTGGTTTTACAATGATAAATGAAAAACATTAAAATTCTCCAATCGAACAAGGTATGCAAGGATTTTTTATGTTGTTGGTTTTTGTTAAACAGTGAGAGCAAAATAACTTACTGGAATATAAAGATAAGAGCTGAATGAGCATGCCACTAATGGAGAAAGAGGGTATTTTCACAGAACCAGTATTTTTCCCCATCCTATCTCCATTTGATGTCGATCAAAACATACCATTTAGTTTTTTAAAAAACTAAAAACTAAATGGCCATTTAGTTTTTTTAAAAAAAGCAATATGCTTGTTCACATACACCAGTTACTTTATGTACAATAAGGGAACTGGGAAGGGTAAAATGAAAGAATAGAGAAAACTATACTGTAGTAGTCAGGATGCAGTGGAACCAAATTGCAGTTTTTCTAATTGAGAATGTTTTCTTGGTCTGTAGGAACAGAGTTCTGGAGTAAAGTAGCAGGCTTCCTTTTCAATAGACTCCACCTGTCTGCTGCTGGAACACATCAATTGTATCTTCATCCTCCATTTCCAACTGTGCAGGTGTGTCTGTTTCATTGATTGGCTGCCCATCAAATCAGAATCTGATCTGCCTCATTGACAAACCCTGTCGTTCACAATAGGCTTTCATTAGTTTACTAAGTGGTTTATGCCTCTTAATCTTAAACTGCACCACAGAACCATCCTGCCCCGCAACCTTCAAATTAATATGATCGTTGTTCTCAGTCTTGACTCCTTCCTTGGGTTTTTCATTGGTCATAGCGAGAGCTGGAGTGTCCTCTTCTCCTTCTGGGACACCCATGGCATGTATGTTTGCATGTCTCTTGTTGTCATTATGTTCCCTGTGAGCTTGTTCCATTTTTTCCATTCTTTTCTTCATCTGTCCTTTGTGTGTTCACTTTCAGAGGCCATTTCTTCAAGCTCACGAATCCTTTCTTCTGCCCCTTCAAATCTGCTATTATATAATTTGAATGTTTTTAAAATTTCGTTTATTGTGCCTTTTATCCCCACAAGATCTGCTATTTTTCTATTTATGCTTTCAAATTCTTCTTTGTGCTCATCCAGTGTCTTCTTAATATCATAAATCTTTTTACCCATCTTATTGAATTGATTAAGGAAATTTGTTTGAACATCTATGATTAGTTGTCTCACCCCCTTTATGTTATCTGGACGCTTATCCTGTTCTTTTAACTGGGCCATATCTTCCTGTTTCTTGGTGTGGTTTGTAATTTTTTGTTGATGTTTTGGCATCTGACTTACTAGAGTACTTATTCTGGGTGTAATTTTTCTCTTTAATTTAGGACTTTCTGCCCTTTCTCCCTTGCTGATTGTGCAGTAGGAGCCAAGGATGTAATTGGTGCTATAAGCTGTGGAGGGTCAAGTTGCCCTCATTGTCCCATGTACCAATGCATCTTATCCCAACTTTCTCCTTTGCCAGAGGTAGTGACAGAATCACAGCTATGTGGCTGTAGTTGCCCAGAGAGACTGATGAAGCTTCATACCCCTTTCACCCCTGCCTGGGGTGAGGATGGAGCTGCAGGTGTGGGCAGCAATTTACATTGTGTGGGTCTAAGCTGACCACTGTTGGCCTGGTAGACTTCTTATTATTCAGTTTGTGTCAGATAAATTTACCCACAGTTACCTGGATAGGCTTGGTTCAGGGCTTGCCAGCCTCCTCCCTACCAGAGGTGAACCTGAAGCCTAGGCTAGGGCTATAGGCCAATCTGGGTGAAAGAATCCGCTTCCTACCATCACTGTGATTTTCAGTCCTGGCTTCCTCTCATGCTGGGGGCAGAGTCAAAATGGAAGCCACGGGTCTCCTTCCAGCTCAGACAGATTCACACCTCTGCTGTTCCTTGTGTTACTTCTTAGTCATCCAAGTCTACCAATCAGTACCTGAAATCAGCCCCCAATCATCTCCTCCTCCCCTGGTTTTGGGAAATGGAGCTTCTAATTCCAGCCACAGAATAGCTCCTGGAGTGGTTTGTGCTGCCAGAGTAGGACAATCATCCACCTCTCCAGCTTGGCCAGAAATTTCTTGGAAAGTCTGCTGCAGGTCTCTGTAGCCTCCTCCCTGCTGGAGGTGGTATTGGGGCCTAGGCTAGTGCTGCAATCTTTTCTGGATTGAAAGAAGCCAGTCCCCATGAGCACTGGGATTTTCAGTCCATCCTGCTTCCTCTTATGCCAGGAGTGGATTTAAGATGGCTACTACCAGCTTGTTTCTGTCTTGGACAGGCTCAAATTTTAGCTGTTCTCAGGATTATATTTTAGCCCGCTGAATTTACTAATCATTAGCTAAAGTTGGTTCCCAATTATCTCTTCCTTTCCAGTTTTTGGGAAGTGGAGCTTTCAATTCTAGCCATGGTGCAGCTCCTGAGGTGGCTTGTGCCTCCAATGGAGGATGGGCACTGGCCTCCATGACATGGAGTGCTCTACTTACGAGTCTTCGCTGCAGATGGGCAGACTCATCCTTCAATTCCTTCAAGGATGTTGCAGGATGCTCTTCCGGACTCCTGAAGCCCCCAAACCAGTGTTTCGGCTAGCTCCAGATAGCTCTGGGTATTTGTTAATTGCCCTGTTGCAGAAGCTGACTCTAGGAGCTCCTTACTCTGCCACCATCTTGTTGGTTGTCTCTATCTCTTTATTTTTTTCTTTCCTTCTATCCTCTTCTCATCTGTCAGGGCTTTAATTCATTCTATTTTTTTCTCTCTAATTTTTTTCTTGTTATATTTTTTTCAATACTGCCTATTTTTATTCTTATTCCTTCATATTGTTTAGGTTTTAAACAAATATTACTTAGTTTTCTAGCTCTTGCATGGATCCTTTTCTACCTTTTTGGTACTAATATTATGATGATTATTTTCTTCTTATGCCTTTCCTTTTCTCTGGTCCTAATATTTTTTCAAGGGAACACAGAAAACTGTAATGATGTAGAATGAGAGGAACCAAGTGTCAAATATTTAACTTATCACACACAATGAAACAACAAAATAAAATCCTAGAGTAGAAACAACAAAATAAAATCCAAACAAATAAGCCCATCAAGTTAAGCAGATGACCAGACACCAACGAAAAATTGCAAACCATTAAGAAACAGGAAGCCATGGTCCAGTCAAATGAACAAACTAAAAAAAGAGTAGGGGATGTAGAATGTGGAATAACTAATAAGGATGTCCAAATAAATCATGAATCAACTTTAATGAATTGAAGGAAGAGCAAAGGGTATTAAGAAGACAGTGGGAGAACATACTGAAGAAATTTTAAGCATACATAAAAAAGGTAACTGACATGATTTTGATGAATGGCTTAATGCAAAACACAAAAAAATACACTAGAATCACATAGCAGCAGATTTGAACAGGCAGAGGAAAGATTCCATGGTACAGAAGACAGTACAGCTGAAGTCAGACATAGTAGAACAGATAGATAAACAAGGTACAAAAAAATCCAGCAGAGTGTGGTAAGTCCAATAGATCAGATTGTAGGTGCTGGGGTCTGTTGAGGCTCAGGACCTGGCTATCACATTGTCAGTCCAGAGATTCAAATCCCCTAAATATATCTTAAACCCCAACATTAACTGCACCTCCAGCACATTAGCATGAAAGTCTTATGAAGGGAGATCCCATCTGAGTCCAGATTCATCACACATAAGATGGAGTTGAAGAAGGACAACCACCACACCATGGAGCCTAGAGTGATTACAACTGAAAATGGGAGGATTGCATCCAGCATCCATGTGGAATCTGAGCCTCCTCTTGACATAGAGGTGCAATGGACACAACCAATCCAATGTCCACATAGAAGAGGTGGCATTGGATTGGGAAAAGTGGACATGGTGGCTGATGGGTATGGGGAAAGGCAGGAAGAGATGAGAGGTGGAGGCGTCTTTGGGACATGGAGCTGCCCTGGATGGTGCTTCAGAGGTAATCACCAGACATTGTAAATCCTCACAGGGCCCACTGGATGGAATGGAGGAGAGTATGGGCCATGATGTGAACCATTGTCTATGAGGTGCAGAGGTGCCCAAAGATGTACTTACCAAATCCAATGGATGTGTCATGATGATGGGAACGAGTGTTGTTGGGGGGGGAGAGGGGGGGTGGGGGGGGTTGAATGGGACCTCACATATATATTTTTAATGTAATATTATTACAAAGTCAATAAAAAAAAATCTAAAAAAAAAAAAATCCAGCAAGGACTTAAGGATTTCAATGATAACACAAATGCACAAACTTATGCATTATAGGCATCAGAGTGGGAGAAGAGAAGGGAAAGGGGTCAGAAGGAGTACTGCGGTTAATAATGGCTGAAAATTTCACAAATCTACAAATGGACATGGATGTACATGTCTAGGAAGAGCAGTACACCTTAAACAGTATAATTCCTAACAGGCCTACAACAAGACATCTACTTGTCAAATTGTCCAATGCTAGAGACAAAGAGAGAATACTGAAAGCAGCAAGAAAAAATAGATTTCCCACATACAAGGGAATCTCCATTAGATTAATGCTGATTTCTCACCTGAAAGTCTACAGGCAATAAGGCAGCTGTATGAAATATTTAAGGTTGTAAAAGAAAAACTGCCAGCAAAGAATTCTCTAATCAACAAATCTGGCATTCAAAAATGAAGGAGAGTTCAAAATATTCACAGATAAATAGAAATTAAGAGTTTGTTAATAAGAAACCTGTCTGTCAAGAAACACTAAAGGTAGTTCTATAGGTTGAAAATTAAAAAAACGGAATGAAAGTTGGAGTAGAGCATATGAATAATGAAAGTGAGAAAAGGGAAAAAACAATATATAGTAAACATGGACTGAAAGAAAATATGACTAATGTAAGTAATTCCTTGACAATAATAATATTGAATGTTAATGGATTAAACTCTCCAATCAAGAGTCACAGTTTGGCAGAATGGATAAAGAAATATGACCCATCTGTATGTTGTTTACAAGAATCTCAACTTAGACACATGGAAAAAAGGGCACAAAATGTGAATGGCTGGAAAAAAATTTACATGCAAACAATAATCAGTAAAGGAGAGGAGTACCTATACTAATATTACACAAAAAAGAATATGAAAGCAAAACTATTATAAAAGAAAAAGAAGACTGTTGGGGGAAACCGGCTTACCTATTAGTTGTTTCTTATTATTGTACAAGATGTTCTGAGTTGTCTCTTGTTATTGTAAATTACCTATCAGTTGTTTCTTGTTATTGTACAAGTTGTTCCTGTACTTTATTGTAGATGGTGCAAATCACTTCTTGTTATTGTAAAAGATGTTCCTGTACCTTATTGTAGATGTTGCAAGATGCTTCTTATGTTGCAAGTTGCTCATTAGCTTTCAAATAAATAATGATGGATAAACTGGGGTTGAGGCTCTCAGTTTCAAAAGCTGTGAAGCCCCCTGGTCCCATCTTTATTTCCTCTCTTGCATCTTTCTTTCTGTCCTTTAATTTCTTCAGTTCTGAGTCACCATGCCTTTGGGCAGATCTATTGCTGAGCTGGTCCCAGAAACTGGTGCCCAACATGGGGCCCAAAGGGAAGAACAGCTTCAAGCTAAAAAGGTGTTGTCACAGTGCAGAGCCCCAAGAGGTTTAGAAGGCCTTCCAAGTCCTCAATGAGTAAGAACACTCTTGGGTGTTCTAGCAGGGTTATGATGGGAAACAGAGACATTTCAACAAAATATCATCTGTATGTGTCTCCACAAATAACTCCTCAAGGCAGGAGGAGTCAAGGCCATCAAGTCTCATATTTTAGAACTTTTACAGATTATAGAAAAATATTCCTCATGGTTCCCAGCAGTAGGAAGTTTAGAATTAGATGACTGGGAAAGAGTAGTAAGTGAGTTAAAAGAATTACAGGTACAAGGAGTCCCAATCCCTGTTTCTATTTGGTCCACTTGGAAGATTATTAGATCTGTTTTGGAAGCTTTGCAAACAGAAAATGAGGAAGAGAAAATAGAAAATAGAGGTGAGGAAATTCCTCCCTCTGAATTTTTTGATACTAAATCTAAAGTTATTTTGCCTTCAGATCCACCATTCTACTGACTTTAGAAAGTCATTTTCCTCCCTGCCAATACCTCCTCCCCCTCCTATGCCTAGAAATGTTCAACCAAAGTTGTCAGCTTTACAAGAGGGCATTTTACAGACTAGAAGAGAGGGTGACTTGGAGGTGCTTCAAATGGCATTTCCAGGCCCTGTATGAGAAAAAATATCTCCTGGAGTGGATTCTCAAAATCCAAATGGGACAGTGGATTTGGACCAATGGATATGGTGTCTGCCTACCACATGGGAGATCCAAGGTTCAAACCCAGGGCCTCCTAACCCATGTAATGAGATGGCCCATGCACAGTGCTGATGCATGCAAGGAGTGCCATACCATGCAGGGGTGCCCCCTGTGTAGGGGAACCCCACATGCAAGGAGTGCACCCCGTAAGGAGAGCAACCCAGTGTGAAAAAAGTGCAGCCTGCTCAGGAGTGGTACTGCACACACAGAGAGCTGACACAGCAAGATGATGCAACAAAAAGAGACACAGATTCCCAGTGCCACTGACAAGAGTGCAAGTGGACACAGAAGAACATACAGTGAATGGACACAGAGAACAGACAACTGGGGGGGGCGGGGAAGGGAGAGAAATAATTTTTTTAAAAATCTTAAAAAAAGAACCCAAATGGGGTTTATGGGATCACTCATGAACCCTTCCCATTTAAAATTTTGAAGGCATTAAAAGCAGCTGTGCAACAGTATGGTCCAAATTCTCCTTTTACCTATGGTATGGTGCAGGGGTTTGCTGAAGTCTCTAGGCTGATCCCAGCTAACTAGTCTCTGTTAGTGCACATCACCCTAGGGTCTGGAGAGTATCTACAATTCAAAATCTGGTGGATGGATGATGCAGAGACTCAGGCTGCTCATAATAAAGCCCATAATATCACCATTTTCTGGGATCAGTTAGTGGGGATGGGGAATTGGGCTGGAGAAGATCAGCAAATAACAATGAATGATCAAGCCATTGCACAGGTCCGTCACTATTGCTTAAGGGCATAGGAAATAATTGAGGCTAAAGGCCAGCCTCTGATGTCATTTCAAAAAATATTACAAGGACCTAAACAACCTTACCCTGACT
This sequence comes from Dasypus novemcinctus, assembly GCF_030445035.2. NCBI lineage: Eukaryota > Metazoa > Chordata > Mammalia > Cingulata > Dasypodidae > Dasypus > Dasypus novemcinctus. The sequence continues at coordinate 88,753,793 of NC_080704.1, read as the reverse complement.
TTATCGCTCAACTACAAGAAGCGGTCAATAATTTAGAAGCTGCTGATACTATTTTGCAGCTAATGGCTTATGAAAATGCTTATCAGGTCTGTCAGAAGGCTACTGGGATTATGAAAGGTAAAGTGGATTTGACTGGATATATTAAATTGTGCCAGGATGTAGGGATGGAGGGCCGCTGTGCTACAATGATGGCTCAGGCTATGGCAGGAATGAAAATCAGTAAGAAGTCCTCTAGAAAATGTTTTAATTGTGGGGAAATTGGTCACATGAGAAAAGATTGCCAGAAAACATCTGAGGGAAAAACAATACAGCCCAGACAGAATATTTCTGCTAGGAAACCATGTGAGCCGTGCCCCCCCACCCCCACCCCCTGCTGCTGTGGTAACAGAAATCATTGGTCTAGCCAATGTCAGTCTAATTATCATAAGAATGGCACTGCTTTGTTGGGAAACTTCCAGCTGCAGGCTCCTAGCCCCTTTCCAAAAGGGAGCTTTTCCAGTTTAGCACAGCAATCAGGGCACTCCCTGATACTCTGCAGTGCCCTTGACTTATCCCCCTCCATGGCAGGAAGCGCAGTTGTAGATAACCCAGAGGCAGAACCTGTTATCTTGCTTCCAGAGGATACCCCTGTCTGTGTAAAAATGGGAATAAGGGGACATTTACCAATGGGTATGGTAGGACTTCTCCCCAGGAGGAGCAGTCTCACCTCCCAGGGAGTTAGAGTGCATACGGGAGAAATTGATTGTGACTATCAAGGAGAGATTCAAGTTATCATGTCCATCTCTGTTCCATGGAAGGCTGATATTGGAGATCACATAGCACAATTGTTATTGTTCCCTCATGCCCCTGTAGGAGCTAGTGAGAAAGTCCAAAGGAAAAATAGTTTAGGATGTACAGGAATAACAGGAGTATTTTTAACTGAAAAAATTTTAGAATCTTGTCCTGTTTGTGAAGTAACCATTTAGAACAAACGGTTTAAGGGACTTATTGGTACTGGAGCTGATATTTCTATCCTTAGTTCTAACCATTGGCCCTCTACTTGGCCATTACAAGATTCATCTATTTCTGTTGTGGGACTTGGCACGCCCAGAGTTTTAAAGCAGAGTGTACAAATTTTTCATTGTCTGAGACCTGATTGGCAACATGCCACCCTGCAGCCATATGTTGCAGACTTACCTATTAATCTCTGGGGACGTGATCTATTAGAACAATGGCAGGCTGAAATCTATATTCCCCAAGTTAGCCAATATAATAAACAAAGTCCACAATTAATAAGGAAACAAGGGGATGTTCCAGGGTTAGCACTGGATAAGCATTACCAGGGAATTGTTAAACCGATAGATCCCACAGCTCTTGGTAATCGTGAAGGATTAGGATATTCACCTTTTCCATAATGGCCACTGCTCAGTCTAGTCTCCTTGAACCACCCAAACCCATTCCTCTTAAATGGACTACAACTTCTCCAGTTTGGGTTGAACAGTGGCCATTAACCCTAGAAAAATTGAAGGCACTTCATAAATTAGTTAAGGGACTGTTAGATAAGGGGCATGTTGAAGAATCTTTTAGTCCTTGGAACTTTCTGGTGTTTCCTATTAAGAAAAAATCAGGCAAGTGGAGGCTTTTAGTGGACCTCTGACCAGTAAACGCAGTCATTCAACCTATGGGTGCACTGCAGCCAGGTTCGCCCCCACCAGCTATGATCCCTCCTGGCTGGCCACTTGTTGTTATTGATTTAAAGGTTTGTTTCTTTACAATACCTTTGGCTCCCCAAAACTGTGAGAAATTTGCATTCTCAGTGCCTTCTTTTAATAACAAAGAACCCATGAAATGGTTTCAATGGAAATATCTTTCTCAAGGAATGCTTAATAGCCCCACCATATGTCAAAAATTTTGTGGCTAAAGCCTTAAATCCAATCAGATTGGCTTTTCCTTCTTGTTACATTATGCATTACATGGATGGTATACTGTGTGCTGCTCCCTCTTCCCAGACTCTAGTTTTAGCATATCAAGACTTAGAGAAGACCTTAACTGTAGCAGGATTAAAACTTGCCCCTTGGAAAATTCAAAAGTTTACCCTGTTTCTTATCTTGGGACTGTTGTTGATAAAATTACAATTAAGCTTCCGAAGGTCCAGATTCACAGAGATTCTATAAAAAGTTTGAATGATCTGCAGAAATTATTAGGAGATATAAATTGGTTAAGGCTCAAGGTAGGCATTTCCACATATGAATTGTTAATCTTTTTTCACTATTATGAGGGGATCCTCGATTAAACAGCCCCAAGGTTCTAACAAGAGAGGCAGAACAAGAACTAAAACTCAGAGAGAAAAAAATTCAAAGTGCCTAAGTTGAGCACATTAATCCAGAACAGACACTTCAATTGATTATCTTGCCTTCCTGACACTCCCCCATGGGAATCCTTATGCAACAAGATCATATTGTAGAATGGATATTTTTACCTAAGAGTACTGATAAAACTTTATCTCCTTATGTGAATTTTATGGTCCAAATTATACTTAAATGCTGTGAGTGCACTCGTGCCCTTCATGTACAGGACCCTTCTCATATTGTTCTTCTAGTTTTATGCAAGGAAGTTGAGGCTTGCCTCCAAAACCACATACAATGGCAAATAGACTTTGCTGATTATGTTGGACAAATAGATAATCATTACCCTAAAAATCCTGTGCCATAATTCATTAAAAGCACTCAATGGATTTTACCTAGCATAACTAAGTTTCAACCAGTACTTGACACCCTTACAGTCTTTACTGATAGGTCTGGAAATGGCATCACTGGGTATACTGAGTACAAAACTAAGAAAATTCCTACTCCTGGATTTTCAGCTCAGCAAGCTGAATTAGTAGCAGTATTTACTGCTTTGCAAGACATACCAGAGTCCATAAACATCCCTTCAGACTCAGTGTATGTCATCCAGGTTTCTCAATTGATTGAAACAGCTCTTATCAAACCTAACATAAATCAGATAAATCAGTTTCTTTATAAACTTTTTCACAAACTTCAACAAATAATTAAAAATAGGAAAAGTCCATTTTCTTCACTCATATTCGATCTCATTCCAACTTACCTGGACCGTTAGTACAAGGCAATAATGCCATTGATAAATTAGTTATTCCAGTTTTACAGGAAGCTATTCAATTTCACAACCTAACCCATATAAATGCAGCTGACCTCAAGGCTCATTTTCCTTTAACATGGGCACAAGCTAGGGACATTGTTCAAACTTGTCCATCCTGTCACATTCTTAATAATCCAAAAGAATCAGAAACTGGAGTAAATCCCAGTGGTTTAACTATTAACTCTCTGTGGCAAATGGCTGTGACTCATATCTCTTCCTTTGGAAAATTATGTTATGTTCATGTCCTTGTAGATACTTGTTCAGGATTCATTTGGGTTACAGCTCAGATAGGAGAAACTGCTCGACACATAAGACAGTATTTGTTAGCTTGCTTTGCTGTGATGGGACTTCCCAAGTCTCTAAGAACAGATAATGCTCCTGCTTATACCAGTATCTCCCTTAAAAGACTTCTAGATACTTGGACTATTTCTCATACTACAGGACTTCCTTTTAATTCCCAGGGGTAGGCTATTTGTCAAGTGAGCAAATCAAACCATTAAATTCATGCTACAAGAGCAAAAAGGAGAAGACGGGGAGACACCACAGGTGCAGTTATACAAAGCATTATTCACTCTTAATTTTCTTAACTGTGGAACAACCCTGAAAGGGACAGCATCTGAAAGGCATTTCCAAACTAATTCTAAAACTCAAACCCAAACTCTGTCTGAAAACCTTTAATTTGGTGGAATGATCCACCAATGAATAAATGGTTGACAGGGAAGTTGTTAACTTGGGGAAGAGGGTTTGTTTGTATTTCTTCAGGAGATGGAGAACATCCTGTGTGGGTACCAGCTCAACAGATGAAGCCATATCATGAACACCAAGAGACAGCAAAAGTTCCTATGGGACCCAGAACCTCTGGTCATGCAGATGGAGAAACTGACACTGAAGACTGCATAGCTGGGTCCCATTCTGAAGGTTAGAGTAGCTTCACCTTCTACCTAGTGGTGAATTAAAAATCTAAAGCAAGAAGCTGAACAATAGCTGACCAAGAGCTCAGTTATATCTTATATCAGGATTGAGGTTTTGCCTAATATGTATGCTTTGCTAGTATTCTTACAAAAAATGTTTAATCATGCAGAAAGATTTATAGGCTATAATGGTTTTACATTAAGTTATTAAAATGAAAGAAAGGAAAAAAGGAAGAACTGCTTTTGTCTTTGTTTGTTCAGTGTTTGTGTGTGGTAATTGTTTCAGTGTGTGTTATAATGGTTTTTGTGATTGTTCATTGTCACTGTATATTTTGATACCTCTGGATGATGATATAATTTGATAAAATTTTCTAAAAGACCTGTATTCAAAAAATATATACTACCACTACTACTAATAATAAGCACTTATACTATTACCTAAGTTTAAAATGTTAATGAGATCTCTGTGGTTGTAAGTCTTGAATAATAAAATGCATATAGCAAGTTGTAAAAGTATTGTGGTAGCATTCAGTGAGATAATGTGTTTCATAAAAGTAAAATAATCCTGAAAGAATACAAAATATGCAAACACTGTGTGAAAAGGGCAACAATGAACTTTTTGCAGTTTTTCAAGGCTTTCTGCCCTGGCCTGATGGGAATGAATCTGGCTACATAGAAGAAACCTGTGGCAGTGACCCTACTAAGAAACATCAGAGACAATGGTATCTTAAGGGCCTGGAATAGGCAAACAATTGGGACAAGCTGTAAGATCCCTGATACTTCATCACATTATTAAATGTTGTTTGGTTGAGTAAGACAAAACTATACTTTCTGCTGTGATTGATGTAGTACAATGTTTTTTTCTTTTGTTAATAGAATTTGTAATACTGTTGGAATATTAAAAATCTTTTATCCCTCACTGAGATGTGTTAGTTGGAAAGGTCCTTCAAGGGATTAGGAAGGCCTCCAGGAGGCTGTTCTGTTTAAAAATAATAATAATAAATTAAAAATTAAAAGGGGAGGGAGGTGGATATTGACTTAGCCTGTGAATTGGATATGGCCAGCATCAATATTGGCTTTAGGTGAGGTTTGTGGCAAAGACAACATTCTAACTGAACGCCCCTCAGGCTATAATCCAATATAAAAAAAGCAATTTTGTGCAGCACAGGAAACCTTGCTAAGAGTGAAAAGCTTAACACAGTAGTGTCTGGATATTCTGAAGACTGCCATCTCTATCCAGGGGAGGATTGCAAATACGAAAAGCAAGACAAAAATGATGGACTGTTGTGAATCACCCTTGATGGGGGAGAGATCTGTGGAAGAACATCTGGGACACCTGCCAGCAGTAACAGGTAACCTTCTGTCATTTCCCTGCCAACTCCTCTAACATCTTTCTCAGGACTGTTGAAGCAGATGCTTCATAAAGCACAATTGAGACCCGAAAAGCACACAACTGAGACCTGAAAAGCAGAGTGGCTCCACCGGAAAGGCAAACGTTGTGAGTACCAGACCTTGTGGTGCCTAGGCCAGTGGTTCCAGCTGCCTATTTTTCACCAGCAGTTTGTGGAAATCACTCATGGGTGTCCTTCAGGCTCACTTCAATGACTGTGGCATTGGTCATCTCCTGCTCTTGCGAAGGGCAGGATGTGCTTTTACTGATACAGACACTACATCAGGACTCTTAAAACAAGCCAGCTATTGTTTTCTGCCTGGAAAATGAGTCCTCACAATGATGGACTAAGCTAATTCAACACTGAATTGTGGCCTTAGGTCCAGTGAAGATGCTAAAAGCAGGACCAATGAAGGCATTGAAGTTATGTGATAAACTTCCAGCTGCCCCACGGTCCAAAATGGGGAAGTAACAATAATTTGTCATTGCCTATGACTCAAACTATACAAATTGGGGAAAATAAGGTCATTTTTAATCAAATACTGGCCTATATAGCCTTGCTGGTAAGAAATCTTAAGTCCATGAGAAATAAATTGTCTGTTAGTTGGAAGTTTGAATAAATCTGCTGTAGTTATGGATTATGTATAAAATGCTGTTTTCTGATTTGACATTGTCACTTAAACGATAAGCACACAATGAACCCTTCAGGGTATGAGGCAGTAAGAAACCACCTAATCTGCTTTCATTGCTTTATAAAAAACAAAAAGGGGGATATGTTGTAGGAAACTGGCTTACCTCTTAGTTGTTTCTTGTTATTGTACAAGCTATTCTGAGTTGCCTCCTGTTATTGTAAATTACCTATCAGTTGTTTCTTGTTATTGTACAAGATGTTTTTGTACTTTATTGTAGATGTTGCAAGTTGCTTCCTATTATTGTAAAAGATGTTCCTGTACCTTATTGTAGATGTTGCAAGATGCTTCTTATGTTGCGAAGTTGCTCATTAGTTTTCAAATAAATACAATGGAGAAACTAGGGTTGAGGCTTTCAGTTTCAAAAGCTGTGAAACCCCCTGGTCCCATCTATGTTTCCTCTCTTGTGTCTTTCTTTCTGTCCTTTTATTTCTTCAGTTCTGCATCACCTTCCTTTCATGCAAACCTATTGCTGAGCTTGTCCCAGCAGAAAACCACTATATATTAATAAAAGTACTAATCTATAGAGAAGAAAGAACAATCATAAACATTTATTCACCTAACTAGGGTGCTTCAAAATACATGAGGCAAATATAGGAATATCTCAGTGGAGAAATAGATGCCTCTAAAATTATAGTGGGGGGGCATAAATACACCATTATTACCATTAGAGAGAACATTTCAACAGAGGATAAAAAACCACAGAGACCTAGAATAATTCATTACAGAATATAGACCTAATATACATATATGGAACATTATACCCAAATATATCAGGCTATGCATTCTTCTTTAGCACATATGGATAATTCTCCATGGTAGATCACATGTTAGACAACAGAACAACTCTCAATGAATTCAGAAATATTGAATTCACACAAAGTAATGTCTCTGACCACAATGGAATGTACCTGGAAATCAGCAAGGAATTGAAAACCAGATTAAGCACAAAGATATGGAAGTTAAACAGCACACTCTTAGACAATCAGTGGGTCAAGGAGGAAATTGCAAAAGAAATCAGTAACTACCTGGAAGTGAATGAAAATGAGAACAAAATATATCAAAACCTATGGGATGCAGGCAAAAGCAGTGTGGAGAGGGAAATTCATAGTCATAAATGTCTATATTATAAAAGAAGAAAGAGTAAAATCAAAGACCTAATGCAAACATGGAGGAATTATTAAAAGAGCAACAAATGAACACCAAATCAAGTAGAAAAAAGGAAATAAAAGAGATTAGAGCAGAGCTAAATGAATTGGAAAGTAAGAAAGCACTAGAAAAAATACACAACGCAAAAAGATGGTTCTTTGAGAAGATTAATAAAATTGACAAATGCTGAGCTAGAATAACAAAGAAAAAAAGAGAAGAGATGCAAATACATAAAATAAGGAATGAGAAAGGGGATCTCACCACCGATCCCACAGAAATGAATGTGAGCAATCTGAGGAGGAAATCAAGAAAAATATACCATTTACAATTGCAATGAGCTATTTATAATGAGCAATCTGAGGAGGAAATCAAGAAAAATATTCCATTTACAATAGCAACTAAATGAATCAAATAACTAGGAATAAATTTAACTGAAATCCTCAAGAAAATACTTGCTAATTGTATTTAAAAACACATCAAATGAATTATACACCATGAAAAATTGTTTTTTCATTTCTGGTATGTAAGTATCCTTCAAAGTAAGAAAGTTGATCAATGTAATACACCACATAAACAGATAGAAAGAAAAAAATCACATGATAATCTCTATAAATGCAGAAAAAATTTTGAAAAATAAAGCAACTTTCCAGATAAAAAGACTGTAATGGATAGGAATAGAAGGAAACTTCATCAACATGGTAAAAAGTATATATGAAAAACCCACAGCTAACATCATATTCAATGGTGAAATCCTAATAGCTTTCTCTTTAAAATCTGGAATAAAGCAAGGAGACCCACTTTCACCACACATATTTAACATTGTGTTAGAAGTACTTGCCTGAGCACTTAGGCAAGAAGAAGATATAAAAGGCATCCAAATTTAAAGTTTTGAATTAAAATTTTCACTATTTGCAGATGACATGATCTTATACATAGAAAGACTAGAGAAATCTACAACAAACCTTCTAGAGTTTATAAATGATTTCAGTAAAGTGGTAGGTTATAAAATCAATACAAAAATCAGTAGCATTTCTATACACCTATAATGAGCAATCTCAGGAGGAAATCAAGAAAAATATACCATTTACAATAGCAACGAAATGAATCAAATAATTAAGAATAAATTTAACTAAAGATGTCAATTATATGTACACAGAAAACTACATGACACTGTTAAAGGAAATCAAAGCAGACTTAAATAACTGCAAGAATATTCCCTTTTCATGGATAGGAAGACTAAATATCATTAAGGTGTCTATCCTACCCAAACTGATTTACAGATTTAATGTAATCACAATAAAAACTACCACAGCATTTTTTACTGAATAGGAAAAGCTAACTATAAAATTTATTTGTAAGGGCTAGTGACCCCCTATAGACAAAGACATATTGAAAAAGTAAAATGAAATCAGAGGATTCACACTATCTAACATTGAAATATACTACAAAGCCACAGTAATCAAAACTTCATCGTATTAGCACAAGCATCATCATACTGACCAATGGAACTGCATTGAGAATTGATATAGATCCTTGCATATAAGGTCAACTGGTATTCAACAAGACCACCAAACCAACTCAACTGGAAGAGAATGACCTCTTCAATAAATGGTGCTTGGAGAACTGGATATCCATATCCAAAAAATAAGAGAGGAATACCATCTCATACCTTATGCAAAAATCAACTCAAGATGGATTAAGGATCTAAATATAAAACCAAGATTGTAAAGACCTTGGAAGATAATGTAAGGAAGCATTTACAGGATCTTGTAATAGGAAATGGATTCATGAACTTCATACTCAAAGCACAAACGGTGAAAGAAAAAATAGATAAATGAGACCTCCTCAAAATTAAAAATGTTTGCAACTCAAAGGAGTTTGTCAAGAAAGTGAATAGGCAACCTACACAATGGGAACAAGTATTTGGTAACCATATATCTGATAAGGGTCTAATATCCAGCACATGTAAAGAAATCCTACACCTCAAAAAGAAAAAGAAAAACAATTAATTTTAAAAATGGACAAGTGTTTTAAATAGACACTTCTCCAAGGAAGAAATAGAAATGGCTAAAAAGAAGATGAAAAGATGCATAACATCCCTAGTTACTAGGGAAATGCAATTTAAAACTATAATGAGATATCATCTTTTACCCATCAGACTGGTGGATATTAAAAATAGAGGACTACAGGTGTTGGAATGGATGTGGAGAAATGGGAACACTTTTCCACTGCTGGTGGGAAGGTAGAATGGTGCAGCCATTGTGGAGAACGTTTTGGTCATTTCTTAGGGAGCTAATTATAGAACTGCCACATGTTCCAACAATCTCACTGCTGGGTATATACCAAGAAGAACTGAAATCAGGGACACACAAAGGTATATGCACATAAATGTTCATAGCAAAATTATTCTCTATTGCCAAAAGTTGAAAATGACCCAAATGTCCATCAACAGATAAATGGACAAACAAATTGTGGTATATACACACAATGAAATATTACTCAGCTGTAAGAAGGAATGCAGTATCAACACTTGAGATAACATGGATGAATCTTGAAGACCTTATGTTGAGTTAAGCAAGTCAGGCACTGAAGGCCAAATATTACATGACCTCATTGATATGAATTATGCATATAGGGCAAACACACAGAACCAAAGTCTGGAAGATAGGTTCACAGGAGACAGAATAGGAGAAGAAAATTTTGAGCCAATGCCCTTATGGACAAAATCTATGATAAGGTGAAAATGTTTAGTTGTACAGTGGATGGAAATGACAATGGTGCTTTGATGCTATTGGGTTGGGCAATGCTGATTTTTGAGGAGGGTAAGGTGTGGAGTGTGGGTTGGATTGTACATGGAACTGGGGTAAAGTTTGGGGGAGGGAGAAGGTGAACTCGGGATTTGCAGGTATGTGGTTAAACTACAACTTTAAGACATTCTTTTGGCAAATATGGCAGGGAAGGGTTACTAGTTTAGGGTGTTGGATATGAGGGACATGTGGGACAGGGCACACCTGGAGTATGCTTCTAGGTAGTGTGTGACTGTTCATCTTGTCAGGTTGTGTTGTATCAGTGTGTGGAGGCCCCCATAATGAGCAGAAAGATGTTGGATTTGCATCGTGGGGATTGTTGCTATGTTCTCAAATACAGGGGCTGGATCTCTCTAGAGCTTAGGCAGTGCCTAATAGCAGAGTACAGTCCAGTCAGTCAAGCCCTCAATGCTGTTGCAAGTAAATATGAATCTTATTCTTCAAGCAGTGAAGCTTGGTGGTTGCTGTGAGTCCAGAGGGGAGGAGGAAGTAATAGAATAGATGGAACATGGGTCATTTTGGAGCGATGGAATTATTCTATATGATCTGGAAATGATGGATATAGACCATGATAAATTTCAACAAAATTTATATGTTTATGGTAAAAAATATAAACCATAATGGAAATCGTTAATACAGTTAGTTACAGTGTTTCAATATTTGCACAATTGTAACAAATGTAAAAATCACATGTAAAATATTATTTATAATGGAAAGAGAAATAGGGATAGGTTGATGGGTATATGGGAATATCCTATATATTGTACATCACTTTTCTATAACCTAAAGCATCTTGAAGATAAAATTTTAAAAAAGAAGGCACTGGGGGAAAAATGGAAGAAAATATCACTGTATGTACAAGACTACAGATCTTACAATGATGAGAGACATAATGTCAATTTTTAAAATTTTACATTTTTATTTTTTTATTAATCCAATTTTTAATCTTTATTTGTTATTTTTAAAATTACCATTATTTCATTTTCTTATTAATTGTATTTGGATATTTTGTTGGCTTCATTTTTTTTTAAGATTTATTTTATTTATTCCTCTCTCTATCCCCCGCCCCCACCCCAGTTGTCTGTTCTCTGTGTCTGTTTGCTGCGTGTTCTTCTTTGTCCACTTCTGTTGTCAGCAGCACAGGAATCTGTGTTTCTTTTTGTTGCATCATCTTGTTGTGTCAGCTCTCTGTGTGTACGGCACCGTTCTTGGGCAGCCTGCACTTTCTTTCACACTGGGTGGCTCTCCTTACGGGGTGCACTCCTTGCGCGTGGGGCTCCCCTAAGCAGTGAACACCCGTGTGTGGCACAGCACTCCTTGCACGCATCAGCACTGAGATTGGGTCAGCTCCACATGGGTCAAGGATGCCCGGGGTTTGAACCACAGACCTCCCATGTGGTGGACGGGCGCCCTAACCACTGGGCCAAGTCCGCTTCCCTTGGCTTCATTTTTGAAGAAGGTTTGGATCACAGAATAGTTACAACTGTGGCAGGGGAGGATCATTGATGTGAGGTGTCAGTGATGGGGCATGCATGGGAAGAGGTTCACCTGGGGTGTACCTATAAGTCACATAAATGTGTTCAAGTGTTCATGGGGAAATGCCATGGTGTGTGGAGTTTCACACAATAACTGAAATAATATCAAACTCCCATCCTGGCATGCTCTGCCACATTCTCTAATAGGACAGCGAGAAGCCTCCTGAATACAGGGGCAGTGACTAGTGAAGGAGGATGGAACATTGTCGGGGCCTTGATATTGATGATTGTACTTATGACACTTTACTTTTGAAGTTTAAACTTAACTCAGTATTAACATTATAGGGTGCCTATGAGAGATTTCCTGAAAGCCTCCTTGTTGCTCAAATGTGGCCTCTCCCTAAACTGCACTCAATCATAAAAATATATTACCTTACCCCCAACATGGGACATGACACCTAGGGATGAGCCTCCCTGGCAATAAGGAATTACTACCAAGCACCAACTAGCAATGCAACTGGAAAAAGACCTTGCCCAAAAGGGCAAAAGTGTAAATACAGAGAAGTTTTTATGGCTAAGAGAACCAAAGTGAGTCAGAAGTTCATTCCAAAGGTTCCAGTAAAGCATGTCTCAGTAGAATCTTATTGACTGCCAAAGTAAATATTGCCTCTAATAGTGAGGCTCCTGAGGGTTCTGGAGACATCCAGACACTATAGGCAGGGAAAATAGCTCAGGAGTTTTTTGCCCTGCCAGTAGGCCCTACTTTTGAATTTATGCACCCCAGTCTTACAGATTTGGACTCAGTTGTGATCTCACTACACATGCTTTTCTGCCTCTTCTATTTGAACCTATAGTTAGTACTAGAGTTGATACATGTATTTCTAAGAGACTTAAATCATTGGGCTGTCCATGTGCCAACTTGGCCCTGGATCTCAACAGAGTCGCAACTCCTACTTTCTAGTTCGTTGGACTCACTCAGGACAACTAACAAGAAGATGATGTTGGACAATGACCATCCTAAGGAACAGAAAAAGTCTGTAATTGCAAGCAAGAAAATCCCATTCTGCCCCATGGGATCTAAGCCCCCTCTTAGAAGTGGAGTGGGCATCCTAATCCCAGAGTCCTCTGGATTGGTGAATGAACAATGGACTAGAGTAGACTTATTGTTTTTCAAGTATAGACTTAGTGTTATTTTAGCAGTGGAAGAACTTCTATCATTGATTTGGAGGCAGTGTTCACCAGAGGTTCTGTGGGTGGAAGAGGGAAAAATATGTGTAATATGGGGGAATTTTTGGTACTTAGGAATTGTCCTTAATGACATTGCAATGACAGATATAGGCCATGATATGTCTTGTTATAACTTAAAAAAGGTGTAGGAGAGAGTATAAACTATAATGTACACTATAATCCACACTTAGTGTGTATGCTCCAGAATGTATCCCTCAGTTGTAACAAATGTAGTACACTAATGAATAATGTTGTTAATGTGGGAAAATACAGGAGGGCAAGGATCAGGGCATATGGGAATCCCCTATATATTTATATAATTTTTATGTAATCTAAGTATCTTAAAATAGTAAAAAAGTATATTAGAAAAGAGACAAATAAAATTGAGTCCAAAAACAAAAAATTTAAAAATAAAGTCAGCATTCTTTATTAAAGAAAATGTAGTCATCATGCTTAAGAGTAAGATTGGCCAAACCAAAATTCCTTTACATTCCAAAATGAAATTTTCAAACCTAAAAATCATTCCACACCCAGATAAAAGTTGTTCAAAACTTAAAACTTTACTTTGAAAATAAATTTTGTGATGATTGATAATTTAATCATTTTAATAAATGTGTTGAAATCTTACAGAAAAAATAGTGAACTGATGACCACTCCTTAGAAGTCTTTCATTTTGTTTGCCCTAATATAACAATCAGGGTTAATGCATGCAAGTATTACTATAGTAGAGTAAAAATTTCCAAAGCAATATCCAGTCTTTGACAGGAGGGTATTGGGGTGCTGCACCAACAATTTTCATTTTTATAGGAGTCTGAAATATTTCTTAGTTCTTGGTGTGTTTTAAATGAAAAGTTTGGGAAAAGATTGCATCTGTATCTAATGTAATAAAACAGCCTGTTTAATAAAGATCCCACAGTAGATTTGGGAAGGGGAAAATATGATTAACCATCATGCCCATATTCTCCATATATTGGTTCAGCCTGCAGTTTTATAGTAGCTATATAAATATGATCCAATTCCCAACCAGGGAGTAATTTATGATCCAGGGTAATAAAGCTTAATATTTCTTCCCTATTCACAAGGATTTACAAATTTAATGATTCCCAGATAACAAACAGATTTAAATTTCCTGAGTGATCTTAGTCCTTAGGAAAAATACCAAAACAGACACACACAACATTTTTGAAGTTACAATTTTTAAAACTTCAATTTAGAACTAAATTTGTTATTTTTTATCTCTCTTTATTTATTTATTTTTTAATATTACATTCAAGAAATATGAGGTCCCCATATACCCCCACTCCCCTCACTCCACTCCTCCCCCCATAACAACAATCTCCATCATCATGAGACATTCATTGCATTTGGTGAATACTTCTCGGAGCACCGCTATTAAAAAGTTATTCTCTGTTAAATATGATCCAGGTCAAACTCTGTGAACTGTGAGAAAAAGCACTGTTCTCTATGAAGATTACAAAATATTCTCATATCATTTTGATAAATTAAATGTCATGGTCCAAAATAAAGGTAAGTTTGTTCTATCCTCCTTGACTAAAATGACAATTCAGCAACGTGACCAGAGAAAAACTGGGTAACCCCAAATCCCATTAAAGGATTGTCCACTTGTAAAATTCTGGCTCTAATTCAGGGCTTTTTAACCAGCGGTCTGTTGGCTTGAATTAAAATTCAAAAAAACATTATTTTTATGGAGATGTGTTGGTGTGGGTATGATAATTTTTTTTAAATATTACACAGTACTGTATAAACTTAGTAAGGGGTCTGTGGTTTTCACCTGACTGACAAAAAGTTCCATGGTGTGCTCATCAATTGTAACATATATACCACACTAATGAAAGACGTTGTTAATATGGGAACATGTGGGAGGTGGAGGGAGTGGGGCATATGGAAATTCCCTATATTTTTTATGTAATATTTATGTAATCAAACTTATTTTGAAATAAAAGTATTAAAAAAGAACCCCTGCTCTAATTCCACTGCCTCTAATTAGTCTTGTTTAGCTATCTAAACTGTCTACTTCACAATTTAGTTTGTCATATTCACTCTCTGAATTCACACACTGTTTTGACTAGATTTACTTTCCTTTTTAGTTCCCATAAGCTTTTAGAAGTCATAGTATTTGAAGATTTTATATGGACTGGGCTTGTTTTTGATAACAGTACCAGATATTTTGATTTTCAGTGATTCATCCTCAGGGGCACCAGTGCTATGTCAAATGTCCATACTTTTCATTATTTAATTGAATTAATTTTATGAAATATTGAAAAAGTCAGTACCACCTAATTTTAACCATAGCTTCCTTAGAAAAGAGAGAAATCTGTTGGTACATTCAGAGTTACAAAATTTGTGTGTGTGTGTGTGTGTGTGTGTTTTCTTTTTTTAGATTTATTGGGGAGAAAGTGGGGGGGCAAGATCCCACTCAAAACTGCACTGAAGGTATCATGTGATAAGATAGAAGCAGGATGCTATTATTGGGTGAGAACAGGTCAAAGAAATGTGGATATAGAAGATTAAATGAGTAAAAATTGGTAGTGAAAAGTAAACATTGAAACGTAAATTTTAAATATACCTCCTGTGGTTCTCTACCACCAAGCAAGGGGAAAAAAAACGTAAGAATTTATAAATGATTTCTACACTTACAAATTTCAACCATACAGGTAAATTGGGTAAAAGTGTAAAAGAATAACACTGTTTTAGTGAAAAAAGCTTATTTATTGGAACTTGTTTATGTTCTCTCCCTATCTACATTGAAATAATTAATCATTTAATTTTTCCACTTTGAGAAATATGTAAGAGTGTAACTTAATATCTTAGAGTACTTCTGATAGATTTTTATGGTAAATACTTATTCAACTTTGCATATCATTGTGTTTAAAGTTAACACCAGTCTTTTGTTTTCGGCCATTTACAAGTAGTATAGAAAATATTCTTTATGCTATAATATGCATAATATAATTGAAGCTGCCAAATATGAATTAGTCTCAACAACTTCAGACTTCCTGGTAGAAGAGAGAAAGAACAATTTGCACTTTAAATTTTTTTTTCCTTTTTGGTTTTTCTTAGTATTTTTCTTTTATTTTTAAAAAATTTTTATTGTTTTTTTGAAGATACATAGATTACAAAAAAATGTTACATTAAAAAATATAAGAGATTTTTATATATATACCCCACTCCCCATCCCACCACTCCTCCCACTTCAGTTTGCACTTTTTATGGTTAATTGAGTATAAAAAACGATAATTCTGTAGTTTCGAATCAGTGTCTCATTACTTTGTCACCTCTATAATCAATGTAGCTTCATTATATCCACTGATGCGAAATTATTTGCAAATATTAAGAAAACATTTCACTAGCAGTTTTGGAATCGATTGACTTTTCTCATAATTTAATTTGGTGGCAATATTTAATTGTGAACAACACATTTGATAAATAATAAACTGTCTTCTACATGTCATTCATTTTCTATCACATTTGCTCTGACACTTCAAAATAAAGTAGAAACTCACTATAACAAATTTTTTAAGTTCCAACTCATGTGTCACCTGCATCACCTAAAATAAGATTAAATACTCCAAACAGTAAATAATTACCAATAACTATCAATCTTATAATTAACTATATTTTATCATATAAAATGTCATTAGCTTGTTAGAAATACCCAGTAATATATTAATAGCTTATGAGAAATACCTGAATGTGATCTTCCAACTAAAGCTGAAAAGGATTATGGCTAAATGATTATAATTATAACAATATTAAAACATTTTTGCCTGTTGCTGAGAAATTGGAGAAAACTTTGATATTGTCTGTTATAAATTTTGTGACATCAAGCAAGTTTGGGAAGAAAAAAATATATTGTCAGGAAGTGAGTAAGGAATTGAGGGACTTTAGATTTGGTGGCAGACATTTGCATATATTTTACGTACTCAGTTAGATGATGATTATACTGTCCAAGATGAAACTGAGCCTGAATTGGCAGACCTGACTCATGCTCTGGGCACAAGCCATGCTTTGACATGACTCACATACCGATCATGACAAATGGTTTAAACTTTAATTTCCTCATCAGATAATTGGAATCATTGAAGTTCTTGACCCATATGCAAGTTTCCAGAGACTACACAGACTTGATTTTGGTTTATATGCCACATTTAGAATTATTTCGGAGGACCCCTGACAGCATAATGATTCCTGGCTGAAGCTAATGTAGCGTTTAGTACAAATGAAAGTGATGTCTCTGAAGCAGACCTCTACAATTTGTCTTCCAATGGCTGTACCAGGAAATACCATTTTGAATGTAGAATAGTGGAGCCTCTGTGGAAAACAGATTGGCAGTACCTCAAGAAGCTGCATATAGAACTGCCATGTAATGCAGCCATTCCATCACTAGGAATATATTCAGAACTGAAAGCAAGGACGCGTACTGACATTTCCACACTGATGTTTATAGCAGTATTATTCAAAATTGCTAAAATATGGAATCAATCTGAGTGTCCATCAGCTGATGGATGGATAAAGAAAATGTGGTATATAGATACAATGGAATACTATTTAACTGTAAGAAGATATGAAATCAGGATGCAAATGGCCACATGGATGAACCTTGAGGTCATTATGTGGAATGAAATAAATCAGACACAAAAAGACAAAACTGTATGGTCTAACTAATATGACCTGAATATGATGTGTAAACTCACAGAGGTAAACTTTAGAGTATAGATTACAGGACATAGAACATGGGGTGAGAAAGGGAGTTGATGATTAATGTTTGTAGAATTTTTAATCAGGTTTATTTAAAAGTATGGATATTAGTAGAATTGATGGTGATACATTATAATGGGTATAACTAATACTGCTGATTCATAAATCTAATTGTATCTGAAAGGAGTATTCTGTACCTACAAATATAAATTGAAAGGAAGCTAGGGCATAATCTAGGGAATGCATAACAGTGATTTTGGTGGTGGATGAAGATTATGGTTAAAAGTATAAATATAAGAATGTTCTTCATTTACAAAGTGTTAACAATATGGTGAAAATTTTAACAAATGTAATTTGTGAATAACAGTTAAAAGTAATATTGTAATATTTTTACATCATTGGCAAAGGAGATATTATATCAATTTTAAAGGGACAGCAATAGGGGAGTATAAGGGATTAAGCGATTTTTCCTTTGGGAGTAATGAAAATGTTCTAAAATTGACTGAGGTAATGACAGCACAACTTGTGATGAAAATGAGAGCCACTGTGTGTACACTTTGCATAGATTGTATAAAACATGAGAATCTATAACACAGGGAATCCATTGGTGGAGAAAGGATTGTCGTTAACACAAAAAATATGAGAATGTTCTCTCATGAAGTATAACAAATATAAAAAACTAATACAGGATGTTAATAGTGTGGGGGTTGGGGGAAAATCTACACTAAATGTAAGAAATGAGCTATAGTAAGTTAGTCATTTGTAACAAATGTTTCACAACAATGCAACTTGTTAGTGGTGGGACAATGTATAGAAGCCCTGTATGATGATATGTATGTTTGTTTTGTAAATTCAAAACAACTTTTACTACAACTTAGTGTTTAGGTATTTGCATGTATGTATGATATGCTTTAATAAAATTTTATAAAAAAAGATATGTCACATTGACTTTCAAATCCCAGATTGAACCCGGTTACATGATAAAATTCAGCAGTAGTCAAACCACTATTGCATTCTCTCCAGTATTCACATAGCACTAGTTATTGTAACTATAATCTTCCTCACTCTCTATCCTTAACTGCTCAGCCCCATATGATTGTTTCAATCATGCAGATACCCTGAAATCTTGATTCCCTTCTCAAATCTGTAATCTTCTAGACCTCTGGACTTTCTGAATACACTCTCTTGTCTTATTACTTGGCCACACTGTTTCCTGTCACTTCATGTAGCATATAAATATCCAGTCTGTGTTACTGTTGTATTACAGCATTTACTGCATTTCAGTTTTCATTCTGAGATTTTTTTCCTCTATGCACTGTAGGAGTATCTCTTTTCTGTTCCTTCAAGGAAACAATAGTAAAGCCCAATAAATCAAGGTTTGTTATAACATCATGGCTTTTGGGAGAAGCACAAAATATGCCTGTGGTACTGAAAAGTACTTAAGTGATTTTAAAATGACATCTTTGAACATTTCCCAATTAATATTGCATGCTTTTTAACCCTTATTCTTGTGAGGTATCAAGGAGAAGTGAAACAAACACAGGACAAGGTGCGAAGAGACTTGAAGTCTAGTCTTGTCTCTGTAACAGACTCATACAGAGATTTGGCCTAGTCATTTCAAACTCTGAGGCCTCAGTTTTACCAACAGTAAATTACAAACTGCCAATATATGTCACTTCCTAAATTATAAGAGAATATTAGATGTTTATCATTGTTCCTGTGAGTGACAGGATATGAATTTGTTTCTGATAATTTTTTATTCTTTGGTTAGGAGTCTGGAATCTAATTCTAAAAACCTATGTCGCAGGAAGAAGACTTGGAAGAGGTCGTTGTAATGGGCAAGAGGAATAGTATCATCTGTGTGTCATCCTCTCAGGATAAAGTAAAAGTCAAGAGAAAAAGTTAAAATTATCTTTGTGGATCTGGGAATCTGATTGATGCCATAATGTCTGAGAGAGAAAGGTAAAAAGTGTATGTCTTTCTCTATTCCATTTCCATTATCTGGTGCAAAGGAGAAAAAGTCGAATTATATTTATTACTAAGGGTCTCTAGGTAGAAATTTAGTGAAATCTTTGGAGCAGTCAATGTCCTGCTTTGTTTTAATTTAACTTTACAACATTCAGCACCATGCTATTCTGGTCCCAGCAAAATAAATTCAATAGTAGTTCCTGTCTCATAATAATACCAACACAAGCATAAAACAACATGTTCAGGTATATAAGTACAAAGGGCATAGACATTTCCAGAATTAAAAAAAAAATTCCCCTAAGACAGAAACCTCTGGGATGACGGCTTTTATGTGAATCAGATATATACTAGTTTGGCTTATATAATCTTTCCCTGAATTATAGAATTTAATGCCATCTATAAGATCAATGCCTTTGCCTCCGTACCTGAGATTTATAACAGCTAGAAGAAAAACTCCCTGATGAATTACCCAAAATTTCTCTAATAAATGTAGCTCTGCTAATTAAATAAAATTATAACTTTCTTCTCCTGGGAAGTGGGAAGATTATAGTAGCAAAAAAATTAAGTACAGATTCACCATTATTGAGGGCAGAGAAAGAAGCAAGAAAGTAATTTGAGATATAATCCTGGGTCACGTTGTACCACATCCCTATTCATTCCCATCACCATAACAAAAGGGAATTGCTCTTTCCCTTTCTTTTAATTTCTGATGCAGTTCCTGGCAGGTATATGACACTGATAGCCTGATTGTTTGATTTAAAGTTAGAAGATACTGTCCATTTTCTCTTTAAGCACAGAAAAGAAACAACATGTGAACCAGGAAACAGTTTTACTTACATTTTGCCAAAACAAGTAAGTTAATTTTAAGTGTTTAAAAATTTAAATTTAATCCAAGTTCTTTGACAAATCGTTGATTTTTAAATGTAATGATAATTTATTCTGATAATCCAAATTCTTTGACAAATGGTTGATTTTTAAATGTAATGATAATTTCTTCTGATACTTACATCTAATCTATAAGAAGCAAAGCAACTGTGTTTGTTGTCTTATTTCCCATTATAAACATGTTTTCCCCCACACTGCTTTATTTGACTGAAGAATATATATATACCTACCATTGATTACAACAGTTCACTTTCACAATGAAACTATGCAGTTGATATTACCTGATCTGTACACACATCTTGGCAAAGAAAACCATTAATAAAACATTATAGCTGTCTTATTTTCTCATTTAACAATTTTAATCCTTCAGATAAAAACAATATTATCCTCAAAGACTTATAGAGAGAAGAATATGTAGAAACAATCTTACACATTCATGCCAGTAACTCTGCTTAATGAATAGTTGAGCAAAACACATTTTGAATAACAGTTATGAGAAAGTTCTCCATCTCAAACTTCTATTTCCCCAAGTTCAACTCGATTTCTCTCCTCCCACCAAATACCAAGGAAATGGCATGTAAGAATGGTCCACCTTCATTATATCCATAACTACCCTTAGATGTGACCGGCTACCCAAAGTCTGTTGTGAAAAGCCCAGATCTAAAAATCAAGGATGAAAGGTACATATGAGAGCTAATTATGTATTAAAATGTTGGAGCCTACCGTTCAGGCTTTCTGTTTTCCCCTGAGATCTCCAAAGAATTCATACGATAGCCATTCCAACAAGGATGCTACTGATCAGTGCATTCATTCCAGCTCTCCATTCTGAAAATAATCAACCTAATCCCTCTTTTCTAGAAAGAATGAAAGAAAGAAAGAAAGAAAGAGAAAGAAAGAAAAAACAAGTAAAAAGAGAGGAAAGGAGAGAAGAGGAAAAGTATAAAAAGAAAGCAAAATATATGAAAGTCCTAAGAAAACTGAAGAAAGCAAAAGAAAAAAAAAGAAATAAAATTCTCTATTATCTAGCCACTAGTATGAAGGTAGTGAGTTGTCAGAGTGAAATTTGCAAGCCACTCTGTGCACACTGAACATTTCCGTTTTTCAGGGGGCAGCCCTTACTCTCTCTTCCTCTGATTAATGATGCAGGGCTATGCTAAGTGCTGTACATGGAGCCTGTAAAGCCTCACACGTAGTAAGAAAAAAGTCACCTTTCTATTTATAGGGCCACAGTGCATTGTCTTCCAGTCCTGTAGTTGCATTCAGCTTTGAACTTGTGATAACACACAGCCCTTGTTTATGGAGTCCTGTAGTAAAGCAGGTGCCCTCTTTCTATTTCATAGATATTGCACCACTGCAGTCTTCCCTGTGATCTTTTCTCAGAGTCACTCAGTTGTTGTGCGAAGATACTAAAGTGGACATTTCTCTATCTAAGGGTGTCTCCTAGATAGCTCCCTAAAGGAGAGATCAGGGAGGGAATGGAGCCTGTATAGGACATTCTTGGATGTAAAAACGTCTGAACACCTGACATTGAAATAAATACTCCTCTCCTTAAGAAGAATTTGGAGCTACTTAACCCATCTCGCACTTCCTGTATACCCACTTCCCCTTCCCCTGAGGGTCCCTGCGAACTAGGAAATGCAGTTAAGGCCCCATTTCCTCCCAGTGGTTAGGATGAATTGGGTAAAAGGAGGCTGCTTTCCTGTGCCCCAAATGTTTAACCATAGACTTTTAATTTTTTTAGGAGGTACCAGAGATTGAAACCAAGACCTCATATATTGGAGGCAGGTGCTCAACCAATGAGTTACATCTGCTCACCAATGAGAGCTGGCCTTTTCATTTGTTTGTTTGTTTGTTTTAGGAGTTACTGGGGATTGAACCAGGGACCTAGTACAAGTGAAACAAATGCACAATCACTTAAACTATATCCGCTCCCTAACCATAGACTCTTGAAGATGGTGTTCTAAGGAGTCCCATAGCCTAGAGCTACACTGTCTTAGGCACTTAACTTTCCAACACCACTTACAGCACAGGAAGATGAACAGGTGGTAGCTGTGGGCAATCTCCAAGTTTTCAATAGTACCTGTAGATTAAAGCAATAGAGCCATTCTCATAGTCCATGTGAGCAAAAGGTAGGTTAAGACAAGGTCAAGCCTCACACCAGGACATACCTGTGTGGTATATTATGGGAAGAGATGGAGGGGGGCTTTTTGCTCCAAAGTACCTTCCCCACAAATGACTGAAGCACTAGTCCTTGGGTGGTAAGTATTCCCTTCTCCCTGAAATATTGATGTGAAAATCATGACACTCCTAGAAATATACTTACAAGAAAACCAAGGTGTGAGTGAGTTTATCAGAACTGGAAAGATGAGAGTAGATAGTGGAAACAGGATGTAAAGGAAAACTGAAGAAATCTAGGATAAGAAACCTGAACTGCCAAAAGTAAACTTTAATAATTTTAACTTATGGTGAGAATAGCCATAAGCAATTGGGGAGAAAAATTAATATGAGAAAAAGGATGTATTAATCTAAATTTGTATAAGGGCAAGTATGTTAGAACAAACCAAAATATACTGCCCTTGATTTGTCTTTTCATTCTATGCTCCAGGGTCTGGCAGAAGATATTGCTACTGCCTTGTTTGTTTAAAGATTATTTTCTACTTGCTTTGGGTGTGTCTAGAGTTTATTGATTTACTGTAATGCTCTCTCTTCTCACATGTCCCTACTTCTCTTCAGCCTACATCTATTGATTAACTGCTAAACACAGAGCAGTAGTACAATCTTTGCTGGCATGCAGAGAATGAGTGAAAGAGAGAGGGTGGGGAGGTGATGGTAAAATAAAGGTTGTCATCTCTCAGCAACTTTTAAAATCAAGTTGAGTAGATAAGTTATTATGCAATTGCTTCAAAACAGAGCAGCATATTTATTAAATGGGCCTAAGAATGTAATATCTAATGATGTAGAATTTCAGAGAGGAAGTCAGAGAAACTGGAATGTTGGAACAAAGGGTAGGATGTAGGGATGGAGATTAAGCAAGTCTTTTCATAGGAGAACGGATTTGGGATGGGCCCATTAAAAATCACAGGATTTCAATAAGTAGATAGATAGTATTTGTTTTCCTATAAAACTACAAATCAGGCTTTGTGTAGGCTCACTTTTGCTTGTTTGTTTGTTTAATTTTTATTGTATTTTTTTGAAGATACATAGATCACAAAAAAATGTTACATTAAAAAATATAAGAGGTTCCCATATACCCCACACCCCACCTGCCACTCCTTCCATATCAACAACTTCTTTCATCGTTGTGGCACATTCATCGTATTTGGTGAACACATTTTGGATTACTGCTGCATCTCATGTATTATAATTTACATTGTAGTTTACACTCTCCCACAGTCTATTCTGTGGGTTATGGCAGGATATATAATGTCCAACATCTGTCCCTGCAATATCATTTAGGACAACTCTAAGTCCTGAAAAGGTCCCCACATCATATCTCTTCTTCCCTGTCCCTGCCCTCAGCAATACCGTGGCTGCTTTCTCCACATCGATGCTACAGTTTTTTCCATTACTAGTCACAAGAGTTCTATAGTAGAATTTCATTAAGTCCATTCTAATCCATATTTTATTCCTCCACCCTGTGGACCCTGGGATGGTGATATTCACCTCCCAAGGTGATGTGTAGGTTCACTTTTGGTATCCTCATACTCTTCCTGCTTGCTTCCACCAAAAGAGCATTGGGTCCAGGCATATCAATCTACTTGTACAGAACACAAATCCATAAAATTCTCAGCCTGCTACACATAGAAGGAATCATAGTAGTGAATATTCTTGTACTTTGAAATAAAATACCTGATGGTGAAATTTCTTGAGCTAAACTACATTTTTCCCTATTTAGGTCAAGGAATTTTAAAATGATTATAACTATAGTAAAGGTTCTTATACAATCCTGGTTACATTTCACTCCAAATTGTTCAAATAATAACATATCAGAGCTAAAAAGTGTATGAGTGATGATGTTGTATAAGCTTTTATTTTAAATATGAAGCAAGTGAGAAAGAAGGAACTAGCTTCAAGTTTCACAGGGAATTATTGATTCCACTGAGACCTGAAACCAGGTTTCTAGAACTCTAAGACAATGTCCTTGCCAAAATCATTTCCATCTGGCCAAAGTCCCATTATATCTATGAAAAGGGGGGGGGGGGGTATTTACAATTATATCACACGTGGAAAGGCTTTATCTTGTTTAATTATAGAGGAGAGGTAAAATATCAAATGGACTTAAGAGCTAAGCTCTATGATTCTTTCTTAATGCATTAAAGGGAGAAATTTTTCTAATCAGATCTATTTTATAAAGAAAAATATGAAGCTTCTTCAAATTAAAGATGGTGACCCAAATAATTCCTTTATCCATTATAGTATAATTCTGAAATTTGAAATATATTAAAATAGGAAATAAAGGACAAGATTAATGTTATATTATTGTTTTGAGAAGGGGATTTCCTTTTTAATAAATGCTTCATCAGATAAGGCTTACCTCATCATTCTAAAATTATTAATTTAATCTTAATTCTTTTTTTGTTCTTGTCATAAAATATTACATGGTACAATACAGGTCATCATTAATTTAATTTTTCTAAACATATTCATGCAATCAGGCTTGAGAGATTCTCCTGTGCCAATAATTTTCTATATTTTAAGCCTCTATTCGTTGTGATTTAATCATGTGTAACATTTGTTTCATGCTCTAAAATCTGCAAAGTGCTTTATACTTTGCTGTGCAATTGCACAAATTAAACCATCAATAAAATGTAAAATACCTACAATTAATAGATTAAGGTTTATGTTTAAAAATTGATTATATAAATTATACTCTTTTGGATGTTGGCCAAAATATGCATTTGCTCAAAGGAATTATAACTATTACTTATTTTGAGCAAAACTCTTATTTAATGGAAGGGGAGAGTATTTTATGGTCTGAGAGTATGCAATATACCAGGCACTGAGGTAGGTGTTTTACATGAATTATCTTACTTATTCATCAAAACTGACCTATGTGTTTGGTACTATTTTGTGCCCATTTTACAATTGAGAAAAAAAAGTTCAGAGATATTAAGTATATTTCCCCAATTTACAAAGTTTCCATGGTTAAAAAATGTTCAGTATGGATTTGGAATTTTGAAATTAAGGAGAATTCAAGCTAGAGAATATCATTGCAAACTCTCAACCTATAGTGGGACCTATTGATAAAGTGTAATATTGCAACCTAGATCTATTAATCACTAAAAATTTACAGACAAGAAGAACTAATAAATGTAAATTGAGGAGAAGTGATGCATAGGGCTGAGAAAAAAACAATCCCCATAGTCTGAATAACAGTGTAATGGTATAAAGTAGAGAATATATATGGGGAACTCCCACATAGTCTAAAATGAACTAAAATATCTCTAAGTACTATAATTTCAAGCAATCACAAAGGGTAGACCAACTACTCAAATCCTTCCTTCCTTTCTGTATCTGATGGCTGTATGTTTTGTTTTGCCTTGGGGTGAAATCTCTGATTTGTTCATGGAAGAAAATGGGACAATAAAATTCACTTTAGAGAGAGTCACCAAATCCTGGAAGAAAGTGAAAGAGGATGGGTACAGATTTGTTTTCTATCCCAGGCAATGGCTGAGTGACCAAGTTCAGAGTGTCAGTTTATTCAAGACCATCCTCATTTGCAAAACAAATGCAATTAAGCTTTATTTTTCAATTGAATTTTCAGTCTTTCTTTAGAAAATAAAGGAAAAGACAAATGGTCTAGAACACAGTGCCCAAAGTAGGAAATAAAGCTGTCATCATCCGTTGGGGTCTGAAAGGGACATAATTATCTATTTTAACAGTGTTAAAGCAGCAGTAAATTAAAAGTCACAGTATAAATGCAGATGAGTCCGGATTTCCCAATTAAAAACATTATTCAAAGGAGGACAGTTAATGGGTATTGTTTGTATCTGTGTGCCCAGACCAGAATCTAAGTCAGACATTATTTAATTGTTATTGATTTTGCATGCTTATAATTAGCAATAAATGGTAAGAGTATCTACTGTACTACTATACACTTCCTAAAAAATAATTCAGGTGGAGGCCACAAAGGTCATGTTATGTAGCCTGCATTCAAATATACATATGTGGACAAGGCTCTAAAGTGAAAGAACAAGTCTTATCCATATACATATTGGAAGTTCACCTATAACACACAGTACAATATTCAAAGCAAGTAAGTGTTTTGCCATGTAAAATGTCCAGTCACATACCTGTCAACATATCTGAAAAGTCAACAAAGACCCATTTTCCTTTGGGTGCTTCCTGCTCCATGTCCTTTCTTAGAGAAGCAAATTCTGTTGGGAAGTCCCAAATTCCTTATCTACTTTAAGTTGATCAGATAAATCTATTCTCAGTAGAGACCCCGACAATTTCTGAAGAATAAAAGGAAAGGAATGCTGAAGAAGCATGGGAACAGGATGGGGAAGTATCCACTAAACAATTTTATCTTGGTCCAAACTTGCAGACAACAGACACTCATGGAGTGCTCGAGGTAAAAGAATTCATAGACATATTCCTGAGTATGTGTTTTTAATGGTGGACCATGTATGTACTTCAGAAAATTCTTGAAACACTAAAAGCATTTATGAACTTTCCTGTGTGTACTCATATGTGCATTTTTGGGGGGAAGAATTCCATAGATGTAATCAGATTCTTAGAGGGGTGTGGGACCAAATAAAAACTATTAAGAATCATTGGACTGACAAGCTTTGCCACTTTGGGCAGTCAGCTATCAGGAAGTGCAACCTGACAGGAAGAACCCAGCAGTGAATGTTTTCAGATAGTAATCGCCAAAATAGTTACAAACCACTGATTTGTCCAACTTCCTCATTTTAGAGATTATGAAATTGAAGCTCAGGGTGTTACAAGTCTTGCTCAATATAGTATAGTTAGTAAGGGTAAGCTCAATGGAAGTAATTGTGGGTCTAATTAGTCATGGCCCCTTTTACATTCTTCTATTTTCTTTGATATTTACTTCCTTGGGTCAATGTGGATGCTAAAGAATATGATGGATTACAGCTTATGCTGTTATTTTCAGATTTTAATGATATAAGAGAAGAGAAATATTGACTACAAGACTTTAATTATAACACTTTATGTAAGTTTACAGCAAGTGTCCTTTGGTGAAAAGAATCCCTGAAATTGTACAAAAATTTTGAGTGTGTATATATGTGCATACCTGTGTGCATGTGTGAATCTATATGTGAATTTAATTAGGAAGAGTCTCCATAACTACCACCAGCTTCTTAAACGATTCCATGACCCAAAATTTCATGAGTGTGAGTGGGTTTGAAGGGAGGTGGGATGGATATACATAGAGCTGGGGGGAGGACTGGAGGAAGTAACAGGTGAACTGTGCAGAGGTGAGAACTGTGGTTGAGAAAACAATTGTGTGAGTATTCTTTCGGCAACTATGGCAGGGGTGGGTCACTGGTTTAGGTTGTCAGTGGTTGGGGGAATGAGTGGGCAAAGATACACCTGAGGCATCCCTCTATGGAATATCAATACGTTCATGTGGTTATAGGGTATTATCTCAATGCGTGGAAACCCACACAATAAACAACAAAATATTAAAATCCCACTCTGGGAAGTCCTGCTGCATTCTCTAATAGAGGGGAAAGAATCTCTCAAGTTCCTGATCAGTGTCTAATTAGAAGAAAACAGAAAAATATACTAAGCCCTTGATGTTAATGCTTGTAATTATGAACCTAATTATTTTAAAATGGAAACTTAGGCTCATAATATCTATTGCCTAAAAGTTACCTTCTGAAAAGTTCCTTATTACACAAATGTGACCTCTCTCTAAGCCAAACTCAGCAAGTAAACTCACTACCTTCCACCCAGTGTGTGACATGACTCACAGTGATGAGCCTTCTAGCACCAAGATATTAATACCAAGCACCAACCAGCAATGCATTTGGAAAAAGACCTTGACCAAAGGGAAAAACTTTAAATACAAAAGAGTTTTTTATGGATAAAAGATTGCAAAGTGGGTCTGGAGGTCATTCCAGAGGTTAAACATATGCACATCTCAGGTGGATCTTACTAATTGACAAAGTAAATAAATTATCAAACAAGGATGATCCTGAGGATCCTAGAGACATCTGGAACCTTATAGGTAGGGCACACCATTCCATGAAATCGACCCCTCATTGGTGTACCTTACCTTGAAATATATAACCTATTTTCCTAATGTGGTAGTTAGACTCATTTATGATGATATGATTCTGTATATGATTCTCTAACCCCTTTTCTTTGAACTAAAAATTAGCAATATACCCATTAAATATATGTCCCAGAGACATAAATCTTTGTTCTGTTCATATGCCAATTGAGCCCTGAATCTCAGCAGAGTTGCAATCAACACTTATTCTCCAGTTCATTGAACTCACCCAGGACAATTAGCAAAATGGAGATGATGAGCAGCCTCTATCCTAAAAATTGGAATATCTACAACAGCAAGCAAAACAGTTCCTTCCATTTGCCACATAAAGTCTAAGCTCCCTTTCAATCTGAAGCAGAGTGGGCCTCACCAAATTCTGAAGATTGAGGAATGAACAATCCTAAGGGAGGGAAGCAAACATGAACCAAAGAAGTCTTATTATTATTGTAATAAGGGAAGTACTTGCAAAATTGATGTAAAGGTAGTGGTTACCAGAGGTTCTGTGGGGAGAGGGAGGGGAAAAAAATGGAACATAAGGAATTTTATGGCAATGAAATTATTCTGGATGGTTTTGCAATGACAGATACAGTCCATTATACATTTTGTCAAAACCTATAAAATTGTATACTTTGAAGTGTAAACCATTGGGGAAACTATAGACCATGGTCAGTGACAATGCTTCAATAGTTGTTCATCTGTTGTAATAAATGTATCACTTATGGAGATGTTATTATTAGGGGAAAGTGTGAGAGGGATGTGGTAGCATATATGGGAATCGTCTATATTTTCTTTTTGTTTGTTTGCATCAGATTTGCTTTATTCAAGTTAAATTTACAAGAATTATGTATATTTGTGTTTCTATCATTAAAAGAAGCTTAAATTAAACATTATACAGTATAAATGGAGACCTCAAATTTATTTTAGAAAACTCTTTGTATATGATAGTTTCATAATCACTTTAGTTTACTATAGGTCAAAAATTATTAATTCAAATCAAAATACAAAAAGTATTGGCTCAATTTGTAACTCTAACAGAAAAATTGAGGGAATCCAAAGCTGTTTCTGCTTCTTGGAGAAAAGTAAAAAGGTAGATGACAAGTTAAACTACTAAACTGTAATTCTTCATATGATATGATATGATATGATATCATATCATATCATATATCATATCATATCATGAGTGCTTGAATGAGTTAACTTTTAAGCTGTTTATCAATTTGTTATGACCTTCAAAGCAATACCCAACGGTGTTCTTGAAAAACTAAATGTTATACACTGAAACAAAATTTAATTTATACTAAGAAATTCGGTTTCAAAAAATTTAACTTACAACAGTCACAGAAAAATAAAACAGGGGTCAGAAACAATAAAAGACTGATCAGGATTAACCACTGCATTGTTTTGTTTGTATTTAACACTGTAATGGTTTTATTAAAAACACAGT
This sequence comes from Dasypus novemcinctus, assembly GCF_030445035.2. NCBI lineage: Eukaryota > Metazoa > Chordata > Mammalia > Cingulata > Dasypodidae > Dasypus > Dasypus novemcinctus. The sequence continues at coordinate 88,723,749 of NC_080704.1, read as the reverse complement.
TGCACAAAATTATTAACTTCAAAGTTTTGTAAGGAGAGAGTCTTCAGGATCTTAACACACTATATGCATACTGCCATACAAAAAGCATTAAAATAGGACCAAAAACCTCTACATCGTATAAAGCCCACCCCTAATGATTTACATTAAAATACTACCCACGAAGGTAATTAAGAAAGTTATCTGTAGGTTCTAAGTGGTGTTTTCAAACCAAAGAATTCTGTTTTTTATTGCACAACAAGATGTTTGATAAGAAGGTAAATATATAGATTTAATTTTAAAAATAAATATTTTATAATCTGGCATACCATGTGATGAAATACTTTATGGATTAAAATGGGACTTTCCAATTGTTTGGGCGTAAATTTAAGCCTTTTGGAGATTCCAATCCCTCTTCTGAACTTATACCAAGAATATTATTCAGTCAGTTGTGCAACTTTTTTAGTTTCTCCACAAATAACTTCACATTTTTACTTTAAAACCCCAAAATATTACATTTTAAAATAAAAAAATAAAAAGAAGTAGTACTATATTCAGCCATTTAAATGTGTCACAGTATTTAAAACACAACTTCAATTAATTTGCTGGCACTAACTTAAATATCACTTACAAATATTCAAAACAAAGAACGAAAAATTTTAGATAGCTGAGTGGAGCCTCCATGACAAAAAGGGAGATGTACTTATCTACCATTATAATTTATTTAGTAGTCATACAAGGAGGACATGCATGCAAAGTCACACTCATCTCATGCCAAATGTTTTTCTATTTTTACTTGACACCCACTGGAAAACAAATCTGATTTCTGTTATCTTATGATATAATTTTAAATGGCCGCGTAACATGGTCATGTATGTAGGAACCATAGTTTACTGAAGCGATCCCATATTCTGGGACATTTAGCTTTTATTTCTACATTTAACTAGCATAAAAAGCATAGCATGGGATATCTTTGTGCAGGAAGTGTCTTCTTCTTGGTAGGATTATTTCCTGGGAAGAGAAACCTAAAAAGTTGCACCAATGGCATGACTTTTGTGGCTTTTACTATATCTTGCCATAGTGCTTTCTGGAAGGATTGTGCACTGTTGACCTCCCACCCTCAGTAGGTGGTAGAGACCACCTCCACCCTCCCCCACCACTTAAGCTAGGAGTCTCCACTAAAATCCACTCGTGTCCTGGCTGTTCTCAGGCCAAACATGGAATGGATGTGTTCACCTTGCATTTCTTTGCATCCTAATAAGGCTGAGTGTATCTCCGTGAGTTCCTTCCTATGTGTATTTCCTCCTTTGGGCGTGGTCTCCTCAAATCCTCCCTCCCCCGCCCTTGCCTTGCTGCATCCTCACAGTTTCCTCAGCAATTTGTTAGGTCCCAGTTTGAAAAGGCCCTGATCCTTTGTTAATCTTATTTACTAGAAATTATTTCTTTCCTTTTGTTGGCTAGTTATTGAACTCTTAATTTGCACTTTAACCCAGAGAAATTTCAAAATTTATTTGCCTAACTTCCCATCTTCTTTCTTGCAATTTCGTCCAGTGCTGCTCAGTGTTGCTATCCCGCGTTAACTGCAGGGAGCCCAGCATGAGCCAGGTCTGCATCCTTCTCAGGGCTCTCAGGGGAGGCTTCTCTTCACTGTGCAAAGGGGAAGGCTGAGGCTTGGGAAGACGTCACTTAGGGGCCGTCCCAACGTGGGGATACAAACCCAATTGGTCTGATTCTATTTTCTGTGCAGTTAACCACTGTGCTATGTCAGGAAATCTTTCTGTATTTGGAAATTTAATAAATGTTTGATTATTTTTTTTCGTTTAGCCTCTGATTTATCTTTAATAAATAAGATAAATAAGTTTATCTTTAATGAAGATAATAAATTTACCTTTAATAAAATGACAATTTAAAAACTTTGCTAAAATTAAAAAAAGAAAAATAAATGAGTGCAAGGAACTCTTTTGAGCCCTTAATTATTCAACAAAGGCATTTTAAATAGGTGTAAGTACCAAGATTAGGAGAAGGGTTTAAAGATACATATGTTACTTTTAAAATTGTAGACAACAAAATCCACTCTTCTTAATTTGTACAGAAAGGGGTATATTAAAAATTATAGGGAACTCACTAAATATTTAGGAGAGACAAAGAATCAGGCTTAGATGCCACACAGCCAGTAACAATTCAGCCAAGAATGACCATTTTATTTGTTGGTGTTCTCCATGCAAATACAGCCAACAGAAGTTTTATATATGTATGTATGTATGTATGTATGTATGTGTGTGTGTGTGTATAAAATGGAAATATTATGAGATTTATTACAGCAATTATCTCAAATGACTGTGGGAAGGACAAGTTCAAATTCTGTAGTGCAGGCCACAAGCTGGGAAATCTGATGAGGTTTTCTAGTGAATTCCACAGGAGAAGCTGGTTGGCTGAATAAGAGATGGATATTTTTCCTTCTGTTCTTCCTTTCTCTGCCCCTTTCAGTCCGGGTTTGAAGTGACTCTACTCATACAAGTTTTTCACAAACCTTATCGTTTTGCATGTAATTCCCATGGATCCAAACAATCAGACAGAAGGACTTTCCACAGATGCTTCCAGCACAGTTGCATTTCCAATCCAGTCAAATCCTGACTTCAACTGTAATTGCTAACTGAATCCATGTTCAGTTAAATCCTCACATTGAGACCTATTCTCCAGGGACTCACTGTCCAGAAGCTTAGGAGAGAGCTACTTCTGCTCCTAGCCTCAGAATACATGATCTATCTAGGTGTAAATTTATCCAAAGCATTAATTTCTGGTCTCTTTGTGATTAAGAGTTCTGTTTTCAGCTTATCCCTTTTATTTCTTGTTTTAAAATAAGCTGCAAGGAGAAATCGGACTTCATTTTTCACACTTAATATGGAAATATCCTCAGCTAAATATCCAAGTACATCAATTTCAAGTTCTGCCTTCCATCCAATATCTGCATTCAATTTTTCCAAATTCTCTTCCACTTTTAAACAAGGATTGCCTTTCCTCTAGTTTTCATTCATTATTTGCTTCTAAGGTGTCACCAGAAGTACCTTTAGCATCATATTGCTACCAACAGTCTCTTAAAATCAATCTAGGCTTTTTCTTTCAAGGACCACACAATTATTCCAATCTCTTCCCATTGCCTATTTAGAAAGCCATTCCCACAATTTTTGGTACTTGCAATAATAGCACTCCACTCCCCTGGTACAAAAACAAAAACAAACAAACCAAAAATCTCTTTTAGTTTACTCATTGCTAAAGCAAATGCCATGAAATGGACTGGCTTAAACAATGGGAATTTATTGGCTCATGGTTTTAAAGGTAGGAAAAGTCCAAATCCAGGTGTTATCAAGGGAGTATTTTCTTCCTGAAAGCTGGCATTCTGGGGCTGGATACCAGTGATCCTTGGTCCTAGCCTCGCTTTCACATGGCAATGCACATGGGGGACTCTCCTGGAAGCTACCTTCTTTTCTGTGTTACACTGAATTTTGCTTCTGCTGTTCCCTTTTCAATTTTTTCCCTTTGTAATTTTTTCTAGAAGGGTGTCAGCAATATGATTAAGGCCTATTCTGGGCCACACAATATCTGAGGTGACCTCATTAAAAGTTCCTTTTTACAAGGGTTCACAACCACAGGAATGTATTAAGTTTAACAACATGCTTTTCTGGGATACTCAGCTTGAAATCACCATGTCCAGTCACACCATGAGATTTTTGTAGCAAAAACTCTATTGTGGTCATCATCCACTACTTAGTACCTATGACATTAGGGGCTGGATTTGGCACTTTATTCAACATCTACACAAAAATCAGATGCCTGTGTCATAATGCTTTCCGGATGATCCAAAAAGCCACAGTCTATATTGCTTTTTTCCAAATCCAAATCTCATGACAGATTATCAGTTTAGTCAAGCTTGGGTCACATGCAGGTATGCCAGCTGCAGAAATATTAATTTATATGTAATTAATTTATAAATTAAGTTTTCAATATTTACTAGAAAGGAAGATAATTTAGAAAGGGATTCAGAACAGTGTTGGGTATCTTCCATGGAGTTAAGATTAGTTAAGTCTTTCTTTTTCTTTTTTTTTAATATTACATTAAAAAAATATGAGGTCCCCATATACACCCTACCCTCCTCACCCATAATCTAATATGGAGAGGGGGTGCATGGGGAAATGGTCAAGGAGCAATTTGTGATCAAAACTGATTTGTTGAGACCCCTTAGGATACTCTTATAATTATTTTTTAAAAGGAGCTTTAGATTACATAAATGTTACATTGAAAATATAGATGATTCCCATAGACCTCACCCCTCTCACCTTCTCCACTTTTCCCCACTAAAATTTATCACTAGTGTGGTACATTTGTTACAATTGATGAGCACAATTTGAAGCATTGCTACTAACAGTGGGCAATAGTTTACATTATAGTTTACACTCTGCCTTGCACAATTTTATAGGTTTTGACAACTTGTATAATGGCCTGTATCCGTCATTGCAATGTCATGCAGTACAATTCCAAAGTCCCAAAAATGCCCCATGTTAGACCTTTTCTTCTTCTTTCCCCCTCAGAACCTCTGATAGTCACTGTCTTTATGTCAATATTACAAGTTATTCCTTTGCTAGAAAAATAAGTTTACTATAGTCCATAGTTGCATTATCCCCTTAGGAGTCTCTTAAGCCATCAAACTCCATAATGCATTGATTAGACACAAAAGTCTTTATAATTTTAGTTTAACCCAAATAAATTTTAAAAGATCAATATTCAAAAAGGTGAAATACATCTTAAAGCAATGTCTTCAATCCTCAAATTGGAATACCTTTTGCCTTATAGATTTTCAGTGACTGTGCGTTTCCCATTGAGAAATTGACTATATCAGGGATTTGTGGGAACTAAGAGATGGGACCCTTCCAAATCAGGAATGCCTGTTTCTGGTTCAAGGACAAAGAGTGGTGAAAAGGGATTAACACTAAAGGAAATGGAATGTGTATAGATAAATGTGTGAGCAATATAGAGAGAATATAAAATGCTGATAATAGAGGAAAAAAAAAAGAAGGCATGGACTGGATTTGGAGGTGATGAAGTCATGGCTATTTTTAGCAAGAGTGAAATAAGAATAGTTCATGGGTTTAACCTGTGTCTGTGCTGATCACTAGAATGATACAGATTGTCTTTGTCAACCCAGGCAGAGATGGCTGGCTGGAGGCCAATGTATGTTTGTTTCTATGCCTTGCACCCCAGCTCTGACTGAAAGGGTTAGAGGGAGGTAGTTTATGAGGATTGTTTTCTTTTCTGGGATGTATGGAGATAAAGGTATTTCTAGCACATGTTACTCATACACAGCAGAAAACCAAGAATGATCAATAAGGAGAAATTCTTCCTTGGACCGGGTAACTGGGCCAAGTTGATTCCATAACTATCTTGTAAAATATAGAGTTTGATAAAGCTCCTTTCAGGTAAGGAGTAGGACTATCCACATCAAAATTGAACATTTGTATTTGTTTTTAGAAGAAAACCATACATGTTTTATGTGTCACACTGCCTGTATCCATTATCGAAACACAAATTATGCCAATGTGTTTATAGTCCATTTTCCCAGTATTTTGCTAAAGAAATTATACTCAGCAACAAATACCTTTATTTTTAATCTGCTTTCAAATTTATGTTAAACCAAATCTACTTGAAAGCATAGAGAAAGAACATGTCTCCAATTCATCGTAATATTCATTGAATGATTAACAGACATATCAGCTCACTTTATTTCTGTAAGCTTAGCAAAATTTAAATTACGTAACAGTGACTTTTGTCCCTATGTAAGAAGTAGCCCCATCCCTTGTCTCCCATCTCTAAAGACCACGGTCCCTCCCAAGTATTTAATCCTATGCTTACTGGGGAAATTCCAAGCCGTCTGCCCCTTTCTTTGGAGCTTTCCTTTCCCTAGGTCTTCTATTTGCTTTGGGTAAAGGAAGGAATTATAATCAATTCAATCCCCAGGAATACCATTACTTTAACCCAGGTATACTCCGTCACCTGCCAAAAGAGAGACAGTAATTATTTTTACAAGCTAAAACTTTAATTTTCATTTCCTGATAGGTACTCTGTTTTTCCTCTCTGGTTGTTTATAATATTTCTTTGTCTTTGTTTTTTTTTTCTCTAAGTAATGCTGTTTCCATTTATTCTCCTTTAAAGTTAGAGAGTCCTTGAAAATATAGCTATACATTAACTATACATTAGTTTTCTTTTATCTTTTTCCATACTTAGAAGAGACAGAGAATGATTCATTCATTATACAGGGAAAATATTCCTAAAACACAGATTATAACATCTGAAAGCTGGTCATAAAAGAGCATTAATGATTTTATTCAGAATAAAATGTAAGCATCTGAGGAAGGTGTGGTTGGTAATTGACATCAAAGGTACATTTTCCTATATTTCATAATATGGAAGGATATATTTTAAATAAGAATTATTTTTGCTCATTGCAAAAAAATTTACAAATTTGTAAATCACTGGTATGATTAGAAAGTTTAGGATGAAAACTGTTGGCAGATTTTATGTTGGAAAGTTTTAAGTTCTTCATCCTAAAAAACAAAAATGAGGTAAATATTTGCGATTTCTACCTCATGACATTTTGCAACATACCTATCAGTATATAAAGATGATGAAATGATGTAATTACATATTTATATTGAGTGCTTTTATGTGTCTTATATTTTAGGGCCTATAATCAATATAGAAAACCTTGAGTTAGCAGCAAAATGCTATAATGTTTGACAAATAGTTTGTCAGGTTAGAAAAAAAATCCAAAATATATTTTTCTCAAAAAATCTCTAAACTATTACAAGTTTAAATTTTGTAAATTTTTTTTTAAAGTTAGTTATCTCTTTTATTTTAGGAGTTGTATGGTATTAGCTCTTATATTTAGATCTTTTTTTTTTCCAAATTCTACTCAATTCATTCATTTAAAAAAATATATTACATTCAAAAAATAAGAGGTCCCCATTCACCCGCACTGCCCCCACCCCACCAATCCCCCCACAGTAACACTCTCCCCCATCATCATAACACATCCATTGCATCTAGTGAGTACATCTCTGGGCATCGCTGCACTCCATGGCCTGTGGTCCACACCATAGCCCACACTCTCCCCCGTTCCATCCAGTGGGCCATGGGATGACATACAATGTCCGGCAATTTACCCTGGAGTACCACCCAGGACAACTCCAAGTCCCGAAAATGCCTCCACATCTCATCTCTTCCTCCCATTCCCCGCACCCAGCAGCCACCATGGCCACTTTTTACACACCAAATGCCACATTTTCTCGATTAGTAACCACAATAGTTCATGAATAGAATATCATTAAGTCCACTCTAATCCTTACTGTATTCCTCCTTCCTTTGGACCTTGGCTTGGATGTGTCCATTCCACATCTATGTCAAAGAGGGGGCTTAGATTCCACATGGATACTGGATGCAATCCTCCTACTTTCAGTTGTAGGCACTCTAGGTTCCATGGTGTGCTGGTTGACATTCTTCAACTCCATGTTAGTTGAGTGGGGTAAGTCCAATAAATCAGAGTGTAGGAGCTGAAGTCTGTTGAGGCTCAGGGCCTGGCTATCATATGGTCAGTCCAGAGATTCAAATCCCCTAGATATATCTTAAACTCCAGCACCAACTACAATTCCAGTAGACTAGCATGAAAGGTTTGTGAAAAGAGATCCCATCTGAGTCCAGCTCCATCACGCAGAAACACCAGCTCTAAAGAAGGGCAACTGACATGACAGTGAACCCCATCTGCCATGACCATAGAACCTGTGGGTCTCTTTAGCCCTCAAAAGGACCAATACCTGGGGTTGTATCTACTTTATCTGTCTCTGAGACTCTGCTCAGGTGTGCACAAGGGCAATCCTTCTGACAACCTCCAGACTCTTTTTTAGAGATTCATAGCCATATGAACTCATTTGTCCTTTCCATTTCCCCCTTACTTTAGGTCAAACAGCATTTTTAACTTCTGTTATTATATGTAGACAGGGATATTCTGCTGGTCCGCGTTGAACCTTTAAATCAAGGTCATTTTCTAGTTACGTCATCAGCTGGTACTTGGTAGTGATCCCTCGGTGCCAGGGAGGCTCATCCCCGGGTGTCATGTCCCATGCTGGGGGGAAGGCACTGCATTAACATGCTGAGTTTGGCTTCGAGACTGGCCACATTTGAGTAACACGGAGTCTGTCAGGAGGGAACTCTTAGGTACAGTGCTGCTCTAGGCCTTTTTCTTATTTCAGGTGTATAGGCTCACAAGCATAGTCATTAGTATCAGGGGCTCACTGTTGGACCCTCATTCCTTCCTGGTCCTTACCGTTGCACCTGGGGGACTGCCGCTGCTCCCCTAGGACCATGACAGAGCCCCCCTGGCCAGTAACCCAGTACCCCCCCAGCTGTTGTTTTTAATTATTTCCACTGTGAGTATATCCAAACATTTCCATGCACCCTGGACACATGCCCTGTATAACTGCCTGTCAACCATATATCGCCTGTCAATAACATCCCATACCAGTACTCCTCCACTGCCATTGTTGAACCACTCTGTGATCCAAAACTTCCTGAAAAGTGAAGCCCAATATAATGTCAGGTTCCCTTACTAGTAAAATGGAATATAGCAATGAGTTTAAAGGTTAGATATAGAATACATATTGATTTGGAAAAATTCTACAACCTATATTTTTCTTTTCTTTTTTCCTAATTATTGAGCTTCTCTTCACAAGAGCCTTAGATCACAGTAATTCATATATACAGTATACAGTACTCCCACATATCCATTACAAAACCTTTTCCCTTCCACAGCGATAATCTTTTAACTTATTTATATCATATTTACTGAAACTGATGTACAGATATTGAGACAATAGCTTTCAAACAAGGTAACATTTGTGTTTACATTGTGGTTTATACTTTAGGCTATAGACTTTTCTAAATTTTTTAGTTATCCTATGTTTTACATTATGGTTTACATTATTAGTATGTCGTCCCCTATATGTTTTTGGTGTAATATTACATGTTTTATATCCATCCTTGTGGACTCTTGTGAAACACTTCTTTTGCCCTCACAGTTACTTTGGTTCCATCTATTCAATATCTATTTCCCCCTCCCCTTCTGCCCCACAGTGACAGTCAATCTTCATTTCTTGAGGAGCCATGTTCAGAGATACTTGCAACAGTGTTGAGGGCTTGACTTGCTCAACTGCCCTAATGCCCTGGGAGCCACCCTTTCTCTTGAGAGATACAGTTCCCTCTATGTGATGGCATTAGTCCTCCCCAGGAGGTAGGTCTATATTTACTCTCATTATATGGGTCTCTACCCAATGGTATAACCCACTCTGGCAAAATGAGCATTCAGATATTCCCTAGGAGTCTGTCCTGCATCAGATTATCCCCTTTGAGTATCTTAAACAGGTAACTTTCCTAAATATATTTTGAAAAGTTTTTCTCAGCACTTTACTTTCAACCAACACCTGACAAACTCCTATGTTTGTATGTTGCCCCTCCCTCCCCCCAATTTCTTGGGCAATATTACCCATCCGCCCATCCCTAGCCCCCCTCAAACCTGCAAAGCCCCACCCAAAGGTAACCCTATGCCCTCATTTTATCTCTTCCTTGTGCACATACTTACCACCAGCTTATCATAGATTTCACCCATGTAGGTGTCAGCTTACATCCTTCCTCTACCCCGCGATTTCCTGTAAGCCTATCTTCCAGTCTCTAGCTCTCTGAGGCAGCTTGCGTATTTCATATCATTGAGGTCATGTAGTATTTGTCCTTCAATGCCTGGGTTGCTTCACTCAGCATAAGGTTCTCAAGATTCATCCATGTTATCACGTGTGTCTGTAGTGTATTTGTTCTTAAAGCCGAGTAGTATTCCATTGTGTGTATATACCACATTTTATTGATCCATTCATATGTTGATGGGCATTTGGGTTGATTCCAACTTTTGGCGATAGTGAACAATGCTGCTATGAACATTGGTGTGCATATATCGGTTTGTGTCCCTGCCTTCTGTTCTACTGGGTATATACCCAGCAGTGGAATTGCTGGGTCATATGGCAAATCTATGATTAGTTTTTTGAAAGACCACCAAACTTTACTCGCAAATGGTTGGATCCTTCTGCATTCCCACCAGCAGTGGATGAGTGTTCCCATTTCTTCACATCCTCTCCAGCGTTTGTATTCTTCTGTTTTTTTCATGGCTGCCAATCTTATGGGAGTCAGATGGTATCTCATTGTAGTATTGATTTGCATTTCCCTGATAGCTAGAGATTTGGAGCATTTTTTCATGTGCTTTTTAGCTATTTGTATTTCTTCTTTGAAGAAGTGTCTGTTTAAATCTTTTTCCCATTTTTTAAATGGGTTGCTTAACTTTTTATTTTCAAGATATAGGAGTTCTTTATACATGCAAGTTATAAGTCTCTTATCAGATATATGGTTGCCAAATATTTTCTCCCATTGTGTAGGTTCCCTTTTTGCTTTCTTGACAAACTCCTTTGAGGTGCAGAAGGCTTTAATTTTGAGGAAGTCCCATTTATCTATTTGTTCTTTTGCTGCTCGTGCTTTTGGTGTGATGTTCATGAAGCCATTTCCTATTACAAGGTCTTGGAGATGTTTCCCTACACTGCTTTCCAAAGTATTTATGGTTTGGCTCTTATATTTAGGTGTTTGATCCATCTTGAATTGATCTTTGTATAAGGTGTGAGATGGTAATCCTCTTTCATTCTTCTACATATGGATATCCAGTTCTCCAGGCACCATTTGTTGAATAGGCCATTCTCTCCCAGTTGAGAGGGTTTGGTGGCTTTCTTGAATATTATATGGCTATATATATATGAGGTTCTATATCAGAACTTTCATTTCGATTCCATTGGTCTGTTTGTCTCTCCTTATGACAATATCATGCTTTGTAGTATGTTTTCAAGTCAGGTAGTGTGATTCCTCCAATTTTGTTTTTCTTTTTCAATATGTCTTTGGCTATTCGGGGCCTCTTTCCTTTCCAAATAAATTTCATAGTTAGTTTTTCTAGTTCCTTAAAGAAGGCTTTGTTGATTTTTATTGGGAATACTTTGAATATGTAGATCAGTTTTGGTAGGATAGATATCTTAATAATATTTAGTCTTCCTATTCATGAACAGGGAATATTCTTCCATTTATTTAGGTCTTCTTTGACTTCCTTGAACAGTCTTGTATACTTCTCAGTGTATAAGTATTTTACATTTTTAGTTAAATTTATTCCTAAATATTTAAAATTTTAATTTATTGTTGTGAATGGTATTTGTTTCTTTTTTTTTAAGTTAATGGTCTTTTATTGGAAAAAAAAAAAAAGACTAGCATTTACAACTTGGAATGGACGGAAATTGTAATTTCTTGAACAGCAATGCTGACAATTGTCCTCAAGTCCACAGCCTACTCTGCCGGCTCCAAGTCATGGTTCAGGAGGTTTTAAAAATAGAGAGTCCAAAGATGCTCCCTTAGTAAAGGTTTCTTTTTAAAAAGATGTGACAGTGAAAGCCCGACCCCATACACACTAGTACAATGCAAGCAACGCAAACCCCATGCACGCGGGCACGCCCTCAGGCTGCATCACTGTCACCATGTGTCAGAGCGCACGGAAGTACGAGAGGACCGTCCTACCAGCGGGGCTATGTCACAACAGTTTATCCTTCACCCATTTTTCTGCACATCATCCTGAGGTAAACCAATTTTAGAAGTTGTTTTCAGTAAACCAGCTACGACAATTTATGCTAACGAATTGAATAGAACCCATTTGAATAGGTTTTGAATTTGTTTTTTCATTTTTCGTTTTTAATACAAATGCCTGACTGCTCAATCGTCAAGCTGCATGCTTGAAAAACTGGCCAGCCCAAACAGTGTATTAATCATTAGCAAATGAACTTTAGGGAGTCCACTAAGTGCTTCTTTATCATTAAGGTAGTACAAGTATTTATATTGTAAAACTGATGTGTAGCTTGATCTTTAGGGGACAGGACCACCAACCAATACATGCAGATTTTGTGTGTGTGTGTGGACAGAAGGTACTTTTGACATTCAGTTTTGCTATACAGTAACAGAATGGATAAATGAACTTTTTTTTTTGCAAGAGGTAAGTAAAAGATTCAATTTGATTCTTCTAGGGGGGGGGAAAAGAAGTTGAAAGTAAGTCTTCATTTTGCAGTCATCATCTGTACGAATTCTTCATAGTTGACTTGTCCATCCCCATCAATATCTGCTTCTCTGATCATTTCATCTACTTCTTCATCTGTTAGTTTTTCTCCTAAGTTTGTCATGACGTGACACAGCTCTGCCGCACTGATGTAACCATTACCATCCTTGTCAAAGACTCGGAATGCCTCGCGGATTTCTTCTTCACTATCTGTGTCTTTCATTTTTCTGGCCATCATAGTCGAAAATTCTGGGAAGTCAATGGTGCCATTACCATCGACATCCACTTTGTTGATCAGATCCTGTAATTCAGCTTCTGTTGGGTTCTGACCCAGTGACCTCATGATGGTTCCAAGTTCCTTTGTTGTGATGGTGCCATCACCATCTTTATCAAATAGGGAGAAAGCCTCCTTGAATTCAGCGATCTGTTCTTCGGTCAGCAGATCAGCCATGGTGCGGGTGAAGGGAGGAAGAGCGGAGGGTGCAATGGCGGCTGCACCAGCGCAGGGGCTGTGACCGTGGGGGTGCTTCCGCGGCTGCGGTGGTGGCTGCTGCCGCTGGGTATTTGTTTCTTGATTTCCCCCTGATCTTGCTCATTATTGGTGTACAGAAATGCTACTGATTTTTGCACATTGATCTTATAACCTGCGACTTTACTAAACTCATTTATGAGTTCTAGAAGCTTTGTTGTAGACCTCTCAGGGTTTTCTATGTATAGGAGCATGTCATCTGCAAATAATGAAATTTTGACTTCTTCCTTTCCAATTTGAATGCCTTTTATATCTAGTTCTTGCCTCAGTGCTCGAGCAAGTACTTCTAAGACAATGTTAAATAGAAGGGAAGTCAGTGAGCATCCTTGTCTTCATCCTGACTTTAGAGGGAAGGATTTTAGTATTTCTCCATTTTAAACAATGTTGGCTGTAGGTTTTTCATATATACTCTTTATCATGTTCAAAAAATTTCCTTGTATTCCGATCTCTTGGATTGTTTTTATCAAGAAAGGGTGCTGTATTTTGTCAAATGCTTTTTCTGCATCTATAGATATAATCATGTGATTTTTTCCCCTTCAATCTGTTTATAAGGTGTCTTACATTGATTGACTTTCTTATGTTGAACCATGCTTGCATACCTGGAATGAATCCCACTTGGTCGTGGCATATAATTCATTTAATGTGTTGTTGAATACTATTAGCAATTATTTTATTAAGTATTTTTGCATCTAGGTTCATTAGAGAAATTGGTCTGTAATTTTCCTTTCTTGTGGTGTCTTTGTTTGGCTTTGGTACTAGGGTAATGTTGGCATCAAAGAAGGAGTTAGGCAATGCTCCTTCTGTTTCGATTTTTTGGAATAGTTTAAGCAGGATTGGTGTTAGTTCTTTCCGGAAAGTTTTGTAGAATTCACCTGTGAAGACGTCTGGCCCTGGGCTCTTCTTAGTTGGGAGGTTTTTAATGACAGATTCTGTCTCTTTACTTGTGATTGGTTTGTTAAGATCATCAATTTCTTCTTTCATCAATATGGGCTGCTTATGTGTTTCTAGGAATTTGTCCATTTCCTCTGAATTGTCATTTTTGTTGGAATATAGTTTTTCAAAGTATCCTTTTATGATAGTCTTTATTTCAGTGGGGTCAGTGGTGATATCTCCTTTCTCATTTCTTATTTTGTGTATTTGCATCTTCTCGTGTTTTTTCTTTGTTAGTCTCACTAAAGGTTTGTCAATTTTATTGATCTTCTCAAAACACCAGCTCTTGGTCTTGTTTATATTTTCAAGTGCTCTTGGTCTTGTTTATATTTTCAAGTGCTTTCTTATTTTCTATTTCATTTAGTTCTGCTCTGATCTTTGTTATTTCCTTCCTTATTCTTCCTGTGGGATTACTTTGTTGTTGTTTTTCTAATTCCTCCAAATGTGCAGTTAGTTCTTCAATTTTTGCTCTTCTTTTTTGATGTATGAATTTATGGCTATAAATTTCCCTCTCAGTACTGCTTTTGCTGCATCCCATAAATTTTGGTATGTTGTGTTATCATTATCATTTGTTTCAAGGTAGTCATTGATTTCTTTTGAGATTTCCTCTTTGACCCACTGTTTTTCTAAGAGTGTGCTGTTTAATACCCATATCTTGGGGTGAAATCTGGGCCTCTGGCCCTTGCAGATTTCCAGCTTCCCTCCACTGTAGTCAGAGATATTATTTTTTATGCTTTCGATCTTTCTGAATTCATTAAGCCTTTCTTTGTGGCCTAGCAGATGGTCTATCTTGGAGAATGATCCATGTGCACTTGAGAAAAATGTATATCCTGCTGTGTTAGGGTGTAATGATCTGTATATGTCTATTAGATTCAGCTCCTGTAATATACTGTTCAAATATTTTGTTTCTTAAGTGATTTGCTTTTGAGATGTTCTGTCCAGAGTTGATAGTGGTATATTAAAATCTCCCACTATACTTGTAGATGCATCTATTCTTTCACTTAGTTTTTCCAGCGTTTGCCTCATGTATTTAGAGGCGCCCTTGTTATGAGCATAAATATTTATGATTGTTTGTTCTTCTTGACAGATTGTCCCTTTCACTAAAATGTAGTATCCTTCTTTGTCTCTCACAATTTTTTCACATTTAAAGTCTATTTTGTCTGATATTAATATAGCTACTCCTGCATTTTTTGCTTATTGTTTGCTTGCAAGATTGTTTTCCAACCATTGACTTTCAGCTTCCATGAGTCTCTGGCTCTAAGATGTGTCTCTTGTAGACAGCATATAGATGGGTCATATTTCCTTATCCAATGTCCCAGTCTGAATCTTTTGATAGGTGAGTTTAATCCATTGACATTCAGTGTTATTACTTTCAAGGAATTATTTATGTTAGCCATATTTTCATTGGACTTCTGTTTGTCGTATTTTTTTGTTTGTTTTTTCTTCTCTTTTTGTCTTTTGTGTTGCTCTTACACTCTCCTCCAACTCTGCCTGTCCTGTTTTTTCCTTTCTTCCTGCAGAACTCCCTTTAGAATTTCTTGAAGGGGAGGTTTCTTGTTGGCATACTCTTTCAATTTCTGTTTATCTGTGAATATTTTGAACTCTCCATCAGTTTTGAATGCTAGTTTAGCTGGATAGAGTATTCTTGGTTGGAATTTTTTTCTTTTAGTACCTTAACTGTATCATACCACTGCCTTCCTGCCTCCATGGTTTCAGATGAGAAATCAGCACTTCATCTTATGGAGCTTCCCTTGTATGTGATGATTTTCTTTTCTCTTGCTGCTTTTAGAATTTTCTCTTTGTCTTGAGCATTGGATAATTTGACAAGTATATGTCTTGGGGTGGGCCTGTTGGAGTTTATGATGTTTGGAGCGTGCTGCACTTCTTGGATATGTACATCTGTCTCTTTCAGTAGATTTGGGAATTTTTCAGCCATTATTTCTTGCAACATTCCTTCTGACCCCTTTCCCTTCTCTTCTCCTTCTGGGATGCCTATAATACGTATGTTTGTGTATTTTGCATTGTCATTCAGGTCCCTAAGTCCTAGCTTGATTTTTTTCTGTCTTTTTATCGATCAACTCTACTATCTGTTTGTTTTCCGATGTACTGTCTTCCACATCACTAACTCTCTGCTCCGCCTTTCCTAATCTGCTGTTATTTGCTGTGTGTGTGTTTTTGATTTCTTGAACTGTGGTGTTCATTCCCATCACATCTGTTATCTTTTTGCATATGTCTGCAATTTCCCCTCCAAGTGTTGTCTTCATATTGTTAACCTCTTCCTTTACTTCATTAAATTTGCCCGTGATATGTGTTCTGAGACCTTTAATTACTTGTGTGAAGTTCTGTTCCCCTTCCTGGTTTTTAGTTTGTTCTTTGGAATCAGCCATGTTTTCCTGATTACTGGTTTGGTTTGTAGATTTTTGTTGCTGTCTGGTCATCATTTTATCTTGACAGGCTTAATCAGTTCCTTAGCTTCTTTGTCTAGTCTTGGGGATTAATTAGCTGTTGTTTTTGCGTAAGTGTTATATCTTCTCTTTGTCACTTTGTTCTTCTTATTCTAATTTCTTATTGCTGGCTGAGTTCACTTTGAAGGAAAGTATTACGGCCAGGGAAAGGCAATTGTGTAAGCAAGGAAAATGTGTAAAGTAGTATTGGTAATAAATGTTAACAGAGCAACATTATGAGATCTGGGAGGATGGATATCAGATTCATGTAAGTTGTGTAGAGTTATACCAGTAGGTAGAGTACCTATAATGAGGTAGTCAACTGAATATAGGAGGAATATTGTATGAATTAAAAAGCTAGTGCTTTCATGAGAGAGGGAAAGAGAAAAGAAAGGCAATAGTTTCAAGAGTGGATAAAAGATAGGAAACAAAACAAAGGTATTAGAAATTAAGAGTTAGACACTTTGGGGATCAAAGAAAGGGAGGTGGAGTATAGGAGAGACAGTAGATGATGGAGGATATCAAGATGTGGGGGAAAGGGGATAGTGTAGGTAGCCAAAATCAATTCACACAGAAATGAGCCAACGGAGGATGAGGAAACCCAGCAAATGTGAGGTGTTCCCTGCAGCACCTATTGTATAATTAAGATAAAATAAAAAGAGATGAAAATGAGGGACAAGAGACAAAAAAAAAAGAGAAGAAAGAAAGAAAGAAAAAGTGGGTGGGTAAAGGGAGGGGAACAAGTGAGTAAAAGAAAAAAAGATATAGAACAACCACAACAGCAACATCAAAACCCCCCCTAAATAACTGAAGAAAAAAAAAGACTTTTGGGGATACAATGTGAGAAAAAACTAGGAGATAATGTAATGTTAGCAATCAGGACAATAAAAAATAAGAAATAAAATAAAAATAACAAAACAAAACAAAGAAAACAAAAAAGAAAAAATGCTAACATTGAGGACTAGGACATTCAAGGACCTCAGATCTCAGAATGACCTCAGGGTGTGATGGATTCAGGGATGGAAAGTCTGTGATATTGCAGGCTCAAGAGGTGTGAGTCTCTGGGGTGTGGGCCACCAGGGTTTAGGGGTCTCATACCTGGCAACCTCAAATCTGGTTGACAGGGAGCCTGGGAGCACCGCAGTGCAACACAGCGTTCAGGGATCCCCACAGCTGGGGCCCAGCCCTATGGGGGAGGTCACATCAGCAAACTCTGACCTATGTGTCAGAACCCCACAATTCACCCTCTCACTCAGGCCTCTTCTGTGGCTGTATCACCAATTCGACTTCAGGACATCTCCCGCCCTTTAAGCCCCCCAAAATGGCCACCTGGGGGCACCTCTACACTGAAGCCAATTTAATGATGCTGCAGATCAGTAACCAGGCCCAGGGGGCGGGGCTCCAGTTTCCAGTTGGAAACACCGATATCAGAGTCCGAAACTGAACTTCCCACGCTTCGCAAAATATTCCCCTAATTGGCTTCCAGACGTCTCCCACCCTGCCAGTCCCTGAAATAGTCTCCTTGTGACTTCTCTTTATTGTGAGCAATTTAAGGCCACTGCAGATCGGTAGCTGGCCTTGGGGGTGGGGCTCTAGCCGGAAGCGCTATTATTTTTGTCCGCAATCAAAATTTCCCCGCCTCCCAATAAAACTCCCGTCTGTCTGACAAATCGGTCTGCGAAAGCCTCCTGCCCTGTTAGCCCCCCAATAGCCCTCTCGGGGATTATGAATTCCCCAGTACCGCAGAGCCTCCAGGAATCACTGCCGTAGCACTGGTGCTGCAGCTCCGCCCATCCCCGGAGGGAGCGTCCCTCACGCAACCCCCACCTCCATGTAAGAGAGCCTCAATTTTATCTTATACACGAATTTTCTCTGTTACCTTCCCACTGAATCCTTGTCCAGACACCTCCTGCCCTCCCAAATCCTGAAACAGCCTGGTACCAAAGAATTTCCAACTCTTCCCAGCTGCTTCTTTGCAGGAGAGATTGTCAGGTGTGCTCACTCAGCCACCATCTTGCCCTGCCCCTCTTATTTCTTTGTCTTTGGTGTTCAACAGTGTCACTATGATATGACTAATTTTGTATGTATTTTTATTTATCCTCATCTAGATTTACTGCACTTCCTAAATCTGAAGATTCATTTCACTTACCAACTCTGGAAAACTTACCTTTTTAAATATTACCTCTCCCTCATTCTCTTCATTTGTTCTTCTTGAAATTTCAGTTGGTCGTATGTTGGACCTTGTCATTCTATACTCCATTTTTCTTAACCTCTCCTTCTTACTTTTCCATCTCTTTGTCTCTTTTTGCTTCATTCTGGGTAGTTTCCTGGTGCTTTTTTAAAAAAATTAAGGTAGTTGTAAGTTTACAGAGAAAGCATGCAAAAGGTACAAAGTTGATCCACTAGAGGAGGGTGGGACTAGATTGTATCTGAGTGAGTGCACCTCATAATCTCTCCTGCAAAGAAGTGCCTGGGTGGGGTTGGAGTCCTGCCAGAGCAGGTTGTTTCAGGGTCTTGCAGGGCAGGAGGTGTCTGGACATCGATTTGGAGAGACACTGATAGAAGTGGTGCTTGCTAGAGGTACAGTTTTAGGTCCCTAGGATCCTTCCCCCTAGGATCCTTTCCCCTAGGACTGGCAGCCCCAGTGTTCCCTGAAAACTGTTGGTTGTGCAGAGGCGTTCCCAAACCCTGTGTTTCCTGGATGCATGGTTCCGTGGTCTGTGTCCCCTAAGGCCCCATAGCCCATATTCCACAAACCCACACACTTTGAGTCCACACTATTCCAGATTTCCCATTCCTGAATCCAGGACCTCCCTGAGGTCTATGATTGTCCTAGCCCTCCAGTTTTGGACTGACTCTGTGAGTGCAAGAGATTTCATGGGAGATGCAGAAGGGCTAGGTGAGTGGATTCAATTTTCTGTTGTTTTTAATTTTTACTTTTTGAGCTTGGAGGAGCATACCAGATGCCTTGGGGAGCGCCTGGGAAGAAAGCAGAGGCGAAGCTGTTCATAAAGCCCAATTCACCTAAATGCCCTGGGATAGGAAACTTGGTCTGGGAGAAGAAGGAGTCAGAATATCAGTTAACCCTCCCCTAGCATTCCTAAGGGAGAGGGACCATAGGATGTGCTTTCCAAGCTTCCAATAACATGTTTGGAGTTCCTGGTGAGGTGTAGGTGCTCTCTCGCTGGAAATAAGAGTCATTGTCTTCTGTGCTGAGTTGGATCACCATGATGCACTTGAATCTCCTACCAGACCCTTAACACAGCTTTCCTGCTGCCCTGGGAGAGAGGGAAGTGAGGAAGGGAGAAAGGGGGAACATCAAATTGCTAAGCATTTTACTTAACTGTAAAGTGGATTCCTAGCTTGAAACTTTGTTTTTTGTTGTTGTTGTTGTCATTGGTTTGTCTTCTGGTTTTTCCTTCTTCTTTACCTGCCAAAGGCCCTCTTTTCTTTTCTTTTCTTTTCTTTTCTTTTCTTTTCTTTTCTTTTCTTTTTTTTTCTTTTCACTTTTTTCTCTTTTGCTTTTTCTTGATGGCTCCCCCCCGTTTTTTTGCCCTCCTCCCTTTTTTTCTTCTTCTTCTTTCTTTGTTTCTTTTTATATTAGGTGCTGCAGGAAGCACTTCACAGTTGCTGTGTTTTCTCATTCTCCATTTCCTTTTTCCTTTGTGTATTGATTTTGGCCACCATACAGCAAAAAAACCCAAAGACTAAACAAAGAAGTTAAGGAACTGATTAAACCAGTCAAGATAAAATGATGACCATACAGCAACAAAAAGACTGAAAACCAAACCAATAATAAGGAAAACATGCCCCAACCCAATGAATAAACTAAAAACCAGGAAGAGGAGTAGAACATCAACAGGTAATTAAAGCTTTTTAAACATATATTAATGACCAATTTGATGAAGTGAAAGGAGAGATTAAGAATACGAAGAAAGCAGTTGGAGAGAATACAGAAGAAATTGCAATCATACACAAAAAGATAACGGACATGATGGAGATGAACAACACAGTTCAAGAGATAAAAAAATACACTCTCAGCAAATAACAGCAGATTAGAAGATGCAGAGGAGAGAATTGGTGGTGTGGAAGACAGTACATCTGAAATCAAACAGATAATAGAACTGATTGATAAAAAGATAGAAAAAAATCAAGCTGGGAATTAGGGACCTGAAAGAAAATGCAAAACGCAAAATCATTTGCATTATAGGCATCCCAGAAGGAGAAGAGAAGGGAAAGGGGACAGAAGGGATATTGGAGGAAATAATGTCTGAAAACTTCCCAAATCTACTGAGGGAAATGTATGTACATGTTCAGGAAGCAATTGCACCCCAACAGCATAAATCCCAACAGGCCTACCCCAACACATATACTTGTCAATTTATCCAATGCTCAAGACAAAGAGAAAATTCTAAAAGTAGTAAGAGAAAAGAGAACCATCACATACAAATGTGGTTCTCCATAACATTAAGTGCTGATTTCTCATCTGAAACAATGGAGGCAAGAAGGCAGTGGTATGATATAGTTAAGGTACTAAAAGAAAAAAAATTTCAATCAAGAATACTCTATCCAGCGAAGCTAGCATTCATAAATGATGGAGAGTTCAAAACATTCACAGATAAATGGAAACTAAGAGAGTATCCCAACAAGAATCCTGCCCTTCAAAAAATTCTAAAGAGGAAGAAAGAAAAAACCAGGAGAGGCAGAGTTGGTGAAGAGTATAAGATCAACTAAAAAACAAAAAAAGAAAAAAATCAAAGCAAATAAGACAAACACAAATCCAAAGAAAATATGGCTAATATAAATAATTCCTTGAAAGTAATAACACTGAATGTCAAAGAAGTAAATTCACCTCTCAAAAGACTCACACTGGAAGATTGGATAAGGAAATATGACCCATCTATATACTGTGTACAAGAAACATATCTTAGACCCATGGATTCAAGGAGGTTGAAAGTGAGCAACTGGAAAACTATCTTACAAGCAAACAATAACCAAAAAAGGGCAGGAGTAGCAATATTAATATCAGACAAAATAGACTTTAAATGCAAAACAATTGTGAGATACGAAGATGGACACTACATATTAGTGAAACAAACAATCATGAACATTTATGCTCCTAACAAGGGTGGCTCCAAATACATAAGGAATACACTGGAAAATCTAAATGAAAGAATAGATGCCTCTACAATTATTGTGGGGGGCTTAAATATACCACTAACAAGTTTGGACATAATACGTCAAAAGAGAATCAATAAAGAAACAAAAACTTTTAACAGTATATTAGAGGAGTTGGACCTAAAGGTCATATACAGAACATTACACCCAAATACAGCAGGATATACATTTTCCTCAAGTGCATTAGGAATATTCTCCAAGATAGACCATAAGCTAGGCCAAAAATGAAGTCACAATGAATTCAGAAAGATCGAAACCATACAAAATAATTTCCCTGATGAAAGTGGAGTAAAGCTGGAAATCTTCAAGGACCAGAGGCCCAGATTTAACACCAAGATATAGAAATTAAACAACATACTCTTAGAAAAACAGTGGGTCAAGGAGGAAATCTCAAAAGAAATTAATAACTACCTTGGAATTAATGAAAATGATAACACAATATATCCAAATTTATAGGATACAGAAAAAGAAGAACAGAGAGCAAAATTTATAGCCATAAATTCATACATCCAGAAAGAAGAAAGAGCAAAAATTGAAGAACTAACAGCACACTTGCAGGAATTAGTAAAAAACAACAAAGTAACCCCAAAGGAATAAGAGAAAGAAATAACAAAGATCAGAGCAGAACTAAATGAAATAGAAAATAAGAACGCACTTGAAAAAATAAACAAAATCAAGAGCTGGTTCATTGAGAAGATCAATAAAATTGGCAAGTCCTTAGCTAGACTAACAAAGAAAAAAAGATGTAAATACACAAAATAAGCAATGAGAAAGGAGATAAAACCACTGACCTCAGAGAAATAAAGACTATCATAAGAGGATACTTTGAAAAACTACATTCCAATAATAAGGACAAATTAGAGGAAATGGACAAATTCCTAGAAACACATAAGCAGCCTACATTGATTAAAGAAGAAATTGCCAATCTCAACAATCCAATCACAAGTAAACAGATAGAATCAGTCATTAAAAACCTTCCAAATTAGAAGAGCCCTGGGCCAGACAACTTCACAGGTGATCTACAAAACATTCCAGAAAGAACTAACACCAATCTTGCTGAAACTCTTCCAAAAAGTGGAAGCAGAAGGAACATTACCTAACTCATTCTATGATGCCAACTTTCCCCTAGTACCAAAGCCAAACAAAGATACGACAAGAAATGAAAATTATGGAACAATCTCTCTAATGAACCCAGACAGGAAAATCCTCAACAAAATACTTGCTAATTATTCAACAACATATTAAAAGAGTTATACACCACAACCAAGTGGGATTCATTCCTGGTATGCAAGGATAGTTCAAAATAAGAAAATCAATTAATGTAATACACCATATACACAGATTGAAGGGAAAAAATCACACAATCATGTCTATAGTTGCAGGAAAAGCATTTGACAAAATACAGCATGCTTTCTCAATAAAAACAGTGCAAAAGATCAGAATAGAAGTAAATTTTCTGAACATGATAAAGGGTATATATGAAAAACCGACATCCAACATCATTTACAATGGTGAAATCCTAAAATATTTCCCTCTAAATTCAGGAACAAGACAAGGAAGCCTACTGTCACCCCTTCTATTTCACATTGTCTTAGAAGTACTTGCTCAAGCACTGAGGCAAGAACCAGACATAAAAGGCACTGAAACTGGAAAGGAAGAAGTCAAAATTTAATCTTATTATTTGCAGATGACAGGATCCTATACATAGAAAACCCTGAGAAGTATACAAGACAGTTTATAGAACTCACAAAGGAGTTCAGTAAAGTCGCAGGTTATAAGATCAATGTGCAAAAATCAGTAGCATTTCTGTACACCAATAATGAGCAATCTCAGGAGGAAATCAAGAAACAAATAACATTTACAATAGTAAATAAAAAAATCAAATACCTAGGGATAAATTTAACTAAAGATGTAAAAACTTATACATACAGACCTACAAAACACTGTTCAAGGAAATCAAAGAAGACCTAAATAAATGGAAGAATATTCCCTGTTCATGGATAGGAAGACTAAATATTATTGACTATCCTACCAAAACTGATCTACACATTTAATGCAATCCCAATAAAAATCAACACGGCATTCTTCAGTGAATTAGAGAAACCAGCTATGAAATTTATGTGGAAAGAAAAGAGGTCCTGAATAGCCAAAGACATTTTGAAGAAGAAAAATGAAATTGGAGGAATCACACTATAACTTCAAAACATACGAAAAAGCTACAATAGAGAAAACAGCATGGTATTGGCACAAGGATACACACACAGACCAATGGAACTGAATTGAAAGTCCTGATTTAGATCCTCATATATACAGTCATATTATATTTGACAAGGCCACCAAACCCACATAACTTGGAAAGAATGTCCTCTTCAAAAAATGGTGTCCAGAGAAATGGATATCCTTATGTACAAGAATGAAGGAGGATTACCAACTCACACCTTATACAAAATCAATCAACTCAAGATGGATCAAAGGTCTAAATATAAGAACCAAGACCATCATGACTTTGGAAAGAAATGTAGGGAACCATCTACAGGACCTTGTAATAGGAAATGGCTTCATGAACTTCACACAAAAAGCACAAGCAGCAAAAGTACAAATAGATAAATGGGACTTCCTCAAAACTGATGCCTTCTGCACATCAAAGGAGTTTGTCAAGAAAGTGAAAAGAGAGCCTACACAATGGGAGAAAATATTTGGTAACCATATATCTGATAGAAGACTTATATCCTGCGTATATAAAGAGCTCCTGTATCTTGAAAACAAAAAGACATACAACCCATTTAAAAAATGGGAAAAAAATTTAAACAGCCACTTCTCCAAAGAAGAAATACAAATGGCTAAAAAGTCCATGAAAAATGCTTAAAATCCCTAGCTATTAGGGAAATGTAAGTCAAAACTACAATGAGATACCATCTTACTCCCATAAGACTGGCTGATATGAAAAAAAACAGAAGACTACAAGTGCTGTAGAGGATGTGCAGGAATGGGAACACTCACCCATTGCTGGTGGGAATTCAGAAGGATACAGCTATTCTGGAGGACAGTTAGGTGATTTCTCAAAAAACTAGCTACAGATTTGCCATATGACCCAGCAATTCCACTGCTGGGCATATATCCAGTAGAAATGAAAGCAAGGACACAAACTGATATATGCACACCAATGTTCATAGCAGCACTATTCACTATTGCCAAAAATTGGAATCAACCCAAATGACCCTCAACAGATGAATGGATAAATATAATGTGGTATATACATAGAATGGAATAGTACTCAGCTATAAGAATGAATACAATAAAAACATGTGATAACATGGATGAATCTTGAGAACCTTACGTTGAATGAAGTAAGCCAGGTATTGAAGGACAAATACTACATGACCTCTCTGATATGAAATAAGTAAACCAAGTTGTCTCAGAGAACTGGAGACCGGATGATAGGCTTGAAGGAATTTGGGGGGGGTAAAGGAAGATTGCAAGCTGACCCCTTCCTGAGTGAAATCTTTGATAAGTTGGAGGTAAGTGTTTGTACAGGGAAGGGATAAAATTGGGGCATAGGGATACCTTTGGGCGGGGCTTTGTGGGTTTGAAGGAGGATAGGGATTGGAGGATGGATAAGAAGGCTCAAGAAATAGGGGACGGTGGGGGAAACATTTGAACATAGGAGATTTTCAGGTGTGTGGTTGACAATATAATATTGAGAAAACTTTTTCAAAAATATAATAAGGAAGATTACCTGTTTAAGTTACTTAAAGGGGAGAATTTGACACAGGGAAGGCCTCTAGGGAGTGTGTTAGTACTCATTTTGTCACAGTCGATTATATCATTGGATGGAGACCCATACAATGAGAGTGAAGGTATACCCACATTCTGGGGAAGTTTGATGTTCTCAAATAGAGAGAATTACATCTCTTGAGAAAATTGGTGACTCACAGTGGGTTAGGCCATCTAGCATTTCAAGCCCTCAACCTTGTTGCAAGTATCCCTGAGTATGGTCCTTCAAGTAATGATTATTGATTGTCATTGAGGGTCCTGAGGGGAGGGGGAAATATGTATTGAATAGATGGAATCAGTGTAACTGTGGGGCAATGGAAGTGTTCCACAAGATTATGCAAAGATAGATATAGGACACATTAAAGTACTCCAAAAATGTATAAAAGCCTACAGGCTAAAATGTAAACCGTAATGTAAACCCAAGTGTAACCATGTTTGAAAGCTATTGTCTCAATATCTGTACATCAGTTGCAGCAAATACAATATGAACATGTAAAAAGATCATTGCTGGGGAAGGGACAAAGTGTTCAAGGCTGGATATGTGCAAGTACCATATATTGTATATATGAATTACTGTGATCTAAAACTTTTGTGAAGAAAAACTTAATAATTAGAGAAAAAAAGAAATGAAATGAAATGAAATGAAATGATGTAGACACTGAGGAAGACATGGAAGAAATTGCCTTGCCACTGTACATACAGGGCAACACTTATAGCAGTGATAAAAAAAACACCAAAAATAAAGCTTTTTAATTTTTTAATTTTTTGATACCCCAATTTATTTTTACTTTAATTTTTCTAAATTAAAATGTATTCTATATCCAAGCTTTAAACCCATCACTATATTCCATTTACTATTAATGTAACCTCACAATATATTAAGTTTCATTTTCAAAGAAGTTTTGGATCACAGAGAGTTGCAGCTATGGCAGGGGAGGAATACTGGTGTGGGATGTTATTGATAGGAGGCACATGATTGGAAGGGAGTTCTCCAGGGCATGTATACAGGGTACATAAAAATGTTTGGGTATTTTCATAGTGGTTACAGTTAAAAATGACAACTAAGGGTGTACTGAGTTCCTAGCCTGGGAGGGGTTCTATCACATTCCCCAATGTAACAGCAACAATCCCCCAAGTGCAATGGCTAAAACCAATAAAGAAGAATGATCCATCAGTGAGTCCTTGATACTAATCACTATGCTTGTGAGCCTGTGTACCTGAAATAAGAACTAGGCCCAGAGTAACAGTGTGCCTAAGAATTACCTCCTGAGAGTCTCCATGTTGCTCAAATGTGGCCAGTCTCAAAGCCAAACTCAGCATGTAAATGCATTACATCCCCCACAGCATGGGACATGACTCCCAGGGATGAGCCTCCCTGTTTCTGAGCAATTATTACCAAATACCAGCTGATAATCTAACTAGAAAACAACCTCGAATAAAATGGTCAACTCAGACCAGCAGAATATCTCAGCCTACATGTAATATTGGGTGTCAAAAATGCTTTTTGACCTTGAATAAAAGGGGGAAATGGAAAGGACAAATGAGGTTATATGTCTATGAGTTTCCAAAAAAGAGCCAGGAGGTCGCAGAGGGGTCAATCTTACACACACTTCAGCAGGGTCCTAGAGACAGCCAAAGTAGATACAAGCCCATGTATTGGTCCTTCTGAGGGCTACAGAGACTCACAGGTTCTATGGTCATGACAGATGGAGTTCAGTGCCATATCAGTTGGCCCTACTTCAGAGTTTTTGTTCCTGATTGTGATGAAGTTGAATTTAGATGTGATCTTTGCTCACAAGCCTCTCCTGTTA
This sequence comes from Dasypus novemcinctus, assembly GCF_030445035.2. NCBI lineage: Eukaryota > Metazoa > Chordata > Mammalia > Cingulata > Dasypodidae > Dasypus > Dasypus novemcinctus. The sequence continues at coordinate 88,696,887 of NC_080704.1, read as the reverse complement.
CTTTTACCAGGCCTGTGGTTGGCACTGGTGTTTGGTGTATGCTCAGGGGACCTGAATCTCTAGACTGCCCATGTGATAGCCAGGCCCTGAGCCTCAACAGACCTGCAACTCCTACCCCCTGGTTTAATGAACTAACTCCAGCTAGCTAACAGGGAGTTGAAGAAGGTCTTCACCACACCAGGGAGCCAAGAGTGTCTACAACTGCAAGAAGGAGAATTGTATCCATCATTCATGTGGAATCTAAATCCCCCTCTCAATATAGAGGTGGTGTGCACATAACCATCCCAGGGTCCACAGGATGGAGGAATAGAGTGTGGATTAGAGTGGACTTACTGATATTCTATTCTGGAACTTTGTGATTAGTAATGGAAGAAAATGTAGCATTAATGTGGAGCAAGGGGCCATGGTAGCTAATGAGGGTAGGGAGTGGGAAGAAGCGATATGATGTGGGGACATTTCCAGGACTTGGACTTGTTCTGAATGGTACTGCAGGAACAGATGCTGGACATTGAATGTCCTGCCATGGTCCACTGGTTGGACTGGGTGAGTGTAAATTACAATATAAACCACTATTCTTGTGGTGCAGTAATGCTCTAAAATGTATTCATGAATTGCAATGAATGTGTCACAATAATGAAAGAGTTTGTTGATGTGGGAGGAGTAGGGTGAGGGGGTTGGGGCTATATGGGGACCTCATATTTTTTTAATGTAACGTTAAAAAATTTTAAGTGCTCTAAATTTTTAAAAAGGTACAAAGTTCCAATATATTCCCCTCCCAATCTGAGTTTTCCTTATTTTTAATATTTTGTAACAGTGTAAACTTTTGTTTCAATTGACAAAATCATATTATTATAATATATTAGTTATATAGCTATGCTGGTTAAGATCATGTGTCAACTTGATTAGGTTATGGTGTCTAGTTGTTTGGTCCAGCAAGCACTGATCTGATTGTTACTGTGAGGATATTTTGTGGGTTGAAATCACTAGTCAGTTGAATGGCACCTATGGCTTATTGTATGTATGGTCAACAAAGGAGATTACCTTCAGCATTGGGAGGGGTACATCCAATCGGTTGAAGGTCTTAAAGCAGGAGTTCTTAAGCAGAGTTCCATGGAAGAGTCCTTGGAAAGATTCCAGGGGGTCCATGGCTTGAATTGAAAAAGAAATCAATTTATTTTCTTTATTTTCTCTGACCTCTAACTGAAATCTAACATTTCCTTCACTTGTATATGTATGCGATAAATTACTGTAGTATTCATTTCATATCTCATTACAGTTGTTGCATATCTTAAAAAATCACTTACCCTCAGCCATACTTCAAAATTATGGTAGTTGTTAGACCCTATGCTAGTTGAGTGTCATAAAACTATCTGCCACTGAGAAGGGATCTGTGATTTTTATCTGACTGTCAAAGTGATCCCTGGACCAAAAGAATTAAGAACCCCTGCTGTAAAGGGATAATTGATTATTTCAGTTATCAGAAGGAAGAATTTCCACCTCTACTTTAGCAGCTTCTCCTGGAGAAGTCATTGAAAAACTTCAACAGTGATCCCAGCTTGTGGCCTGCCCATTCCAATAGTCATATGAGCCAATTGCTATAATAAATCTCATAATATTTGCAATATTGACAGACTAAAATTAAATAATAGTCCATAGTTTACTTAAGTGTTCACTCTATATTGTAAAGTTATCTAGTATTTTTTAACAGATTTTATTCTGGCAACATATATACCATCAAAAATTTCCCAATTTAACCACTTTCATGTATAAAAGTATTTCATGATTATTTTAGTTATTTTGGGGACCTTGCCCTTTCATAGGAATTTTAGGGTCATCTTGTAAATATTTGCCAAAAATACAGTCCTTGTTCCAAATTTGAGTGTGATTTCTTTGAATCTATATCTCAATATTAAGTATAGTCATCTTAAGAATATTAGTTTTTCCAATACATGGGATTTCTCTTCATTATTTAGATATTCGTTTATTTCCTTCAACAGTATTTTATAGTCTTAAAGTGGGGTGAGACGTAGGGGGTATTTGGGGACTTCTTGTATTTTTTTAAATGTAACATTTAAAAAATAGAGAGAAAAAAGTTCAAGTTTGTAATATTTTGTGAAATTTATTTTTAACTTTATTATTTTTCATGCCATTATAAATTATGAATGAAATTTTTCTTAATTTCATTTTTGATTGTTCATTGTGTATAGAAAAACAATTGATTTCTTTACATTGACTTGGATCTTGCACACATATTGAACTTGATTTTAGTTCATACTCTTAGAACTCATTATCTCCCACAGATTTTTAGTGGATTCCTTAGTATTTTCTTTACACAACATTATGTCCTGTCTGAATAGTGAAAGTTTTACTTCATCACTCGCAATCATGATTTCTTTTATTACTTACTTAATTATTTTTCCATAAACCTCCAGTACAATATTGACTATAAATGAAGTGTACACATCCTTGTCATGTTGATCTCAGAGCAAAAGCAGTCAGTCTTTCATCAAGAAATATAATGTGAAGTGTTGTGTTTTCATATATGCTCTTTTTTATTGAGGAAATTCACTTTTATTCCTATTTTGTTGGTTGTTCTAATCATGATAGTTAGATATTTTCAAAAGTTTTTCTGTGTCTATTGAAATGATCATGTGTTATTTTCCTCTTATCATCATGATGTATTTCATTGGTAATTTCGAGCATATTTAAACAACCTTGCTTGCTTGTTATAAATCCAATTTGTTAATGATTTATAATCCATTTTAGACATTGCTGGATTTAGTTAGCTAGCATTTAATTGAGGATCTTCATCTATATTTCTTTCTTTTGATGTCTTTGTTTTTCATTTAGAAATGTTCTCTAATCTATCTTTTACAAGTGATTGTGAATGATTGGTATTAATTCTTCTTTAAATATTTGGTAGAATTCACTAATGAAATTATGTGGGCCTGAAAATTACTTTGTGGGGGATTTTTTTTGTACTAATGCAATCTCAAGATTTTTATAGGTCTATTAACTTCAAGCAGGAGAATCACGTCCATCAGCTATGTGGGATCTAAGCCCCCTCTCAGTTTAGAGATGGAATGGACATCGCCATCCCAGGTTCCATAGGATGGAAGAATAAAATATGGATGAGAGTGGACTTACTGGTATTCTACTATAGAACTATTGTGACTCTAGCAATGGAAGAAATTGTATCATTGATGTGGAGACAGTGGCCACAGAAGTTGTTGAGGGCAGGGAGAGGGAAGAAAAGATATGATATGGGGGCAATTTCAGGACTTGGAGTTGTCCTGAATGATATTGCAGGAACAGATGCAGGACTTCATATATCCTGCCATAACCCACTGAACGGACTGGGAGCGAGTATAAACAATAATATAAACTATAATCCATGCAGGGTAGCAGTGCTCCAAACTGTATTCACCAAATGCAAAGAATGTGCCACACTGATGAAAGAGGTTGTTGAAATGGGAGGAGTGGGGAGGTAGAGAGTTGTTATATGGGAACTTCTTATATTTTTTAATGTAACCCTTTGTGTGATCTATGTACCTTTTTATAAAATAAAATAAAAATTTGCTAAAATTTTTAAAAAGTGAAAAAAACATTTTCTATATCTTTTTATGTCTGTTTCAGTAGTTTATGTCTTTATAGGAATTTATCCAATTTCTTCTATTTTATTCTATCTATTGCTGAACATTTGTTCATAATATTCCATTAGATTTCATTTTATTCCTGTAATGTTGGTAATGATAACCCTTCTTTCATTCATTATTTTATTAATGTAAATCTCCCTTTTCTTTCTTGATTAGTCTAGGTAAAATGTCAATTTTGTCCACCTTTTCAAATAAACAGTTTTTTGTTTGGTTAATTTTCTCTATTATTTTTCTCTTCTCCATTACGGTAGTTTCTACTCTAACCTTAATCATGACCTTCCTTCTGCTTGATTTGGTTTAGTTTGCTTTTCATTTTCCAATGTTGATAGGTGGAAAGCTAGGTTATTTATTTTATATTCTTCTTTGTAATAGAGGAACTCATAACTATGAATTTCTTTCTAAGTACTGCTTTAGCTCCATCTCATAAGTTTTGGCATGGTATGCTTTTGTTTTCAATGAACCCAATGTATTTTATCATTTCTTTCATGTTTTTTTTCTTTGACCAATAGGCTATTTTTGAGTCTGTTGCTTAATTTATACATATTTGTGAATATCCAAAATTTCCATGTGTTTTCCATCACCCCAAATATAACTTCCATAGCAGTTAAGCATTAACTCCCCATTTGATACCCTTTCTCCAGGTCTTGGTAATCTTTACTCTGGTTTTTTACTCTAAGAACTTGCATAGAGTCAAATTTCAACTGTAAATTAACTTAATTGTGGTTGAATTACATACTTTGTATGGTTTTAATTCTCATAAATGCGGTGGCTTGCTCAGTCGGTAGAGGTGGGGTCTGGCTGCGGACGAGGGGTTGGTCCAGCTCAGGATGAGGGGTCGGTCCCGCTTGGGACGAGGGGTCGGTCCGGCAGCAGACGAGGGGTCGGTCTCACAGGGGTTGCGCGGTTTGGCTGACGGGGTCGCCCGGCGAAGCCGGCAACAAAGGTGTCGCCCGGAGAAGCAGGCGACGAACTGGGGACAAGGGAGGCCAGGCCCTTGTCGGGGGCTCTCAGGACTGGAGGGCGCATGGCAGAAGAACTACCACGGAGACAAGGTAAACACGCAAGTCCAACTTATTGAGGGAGAGGCAACAGTTTTATAGGGGCTGGGGAAGGCTGATTGGTCAAAGTCACACCCTGTTCTGACTGGTTGCCAGAGAAAGGTCAGTGGGCGGTACTGGATGGGGGAGGGGCGGTGATTAGGGATTGGCTGTTGCGGTTGCTGGGGGAAGTGGCAGGGTTCAGTGATTGGTGGCTGCTGTTGCTGGGGTAGAGGGCAGACTTGAGTCTCCCGCCCACGCCTGGCTGTTGCTGCTGTCGGGGGGAGGGAAAAGGGCAGACTGGATTTTTCCGCCCACGCCTGGCTGTTGCTGCTGTCAGGGGAGGGGAAAAGGGCAGACTGGAATTTTCCGCCCTGCGCCTGCGCAGGGAGAAAGAAGAAGAAGGGTGCCGCCCCACAGGCATTGTGTGGCGCCATCCGGGAGGAGGGGCGGCCGCGGAAGCATGGCTGCCGAGAAGGGGAGACCCGAGGGCACTCTGCGCCCATGCCGAGCTTCCTTCAAGGGTGGCGGTGGGCCCGACCAACCACCCTATTATGGGGGCAGCAGAATTAGGCCTACCGTGGCCGCTCCCCTGCCAGGCCAGCAAACCACACTTCAGCCCGAGGGGTGACTGCACATAAATCCATTCAGGCTTATTTTATGTCCTAATGCATGGTTTATATCCCATGTCTACCTTAATAGAATGTGTTTTCTGCTGTTGTTAGTTGGAATTTTCTTTAGATATATATTATAGTGTTAGGAAAGTCTTATATTTTCTTATTGACCTCCCTTTATTGGTGGGGAGACATGTTCATTATTTTTAAAGGGACCTGATTGGCTGAGAATCTGAGCCCAAATTCAAGTTACTTTACAAAAGGCCAGCCATAGAAAGTAAGTCTCTAGAGACAAGACCAGGATGGAAACAGAAGACCCTGTGGCATTAGACCAATAGGTAACCAGTGTTATGTGGGGCTAGAAGACATTTCTCCTAATCACAGATCAAGACCTGGTGGAAGGAGGAACATGACAAATGACAAAAGGATCAGTTTCTCAAAAAAGAGTGATTAAGTAATTACATGGAATTGCGAAAACTCAAATAATGATTTACAAGTTATATTTTATGGAGGAATGTGCCACTTTTAAAATATATTTTTATTTATTTTTAAAAGATATACAGATCACACAAAAAGTTACATTAAATAATTATAGGAGATTCCCATATGTCCCACTCCCCACAACCCCACTTTTCTCACATCAACAACTTCTTTCATTAGTGTTCTACATTCATTGCATTTGATGAATACACTTTGGAGCACCACTACAGAGCATGAATTATAGTTTTACAATGTAGTTAACACTATCTCCCAGTGAGTTTAGTAGGTTATGCCAGGATATATAATGTCCTACATCTGTCCCTGCAATGTAATTCAGGACAACTCCAAGTCCCAAAAGTTCACCCACAGAACATCTCCTTTTACCTCTCCCTGCCTTCAGCAACTCCTGTGGCCACTGCCCCCACATCAATAATATAATTTCTTCCATTGCTAGAGTCACAATAATTCAATAGTAGAATAGCAGTAAATCCATTCTAATCCATATTTTGGAATGTGCCTTTTATCATTAAAATTGTCCGTCTTTAATCTCAGTAGCAATTTTTCCTCACTATTTTTGCTGGCATTATTTCAGCCATTACAGCTCTCTTTGGTTATTGATTTTATGATATGACTTTTTCCACTCTTTTAGGGATGATGGAGATTTTAGAAGAGGACAGGTCTTGGGTAAACATCAAAGAAGGTAATTTGGGCTAGTGAAAGATCAAGATGAAGACATAGACAGTGTGGATATAGTGATGGGAAAGATAACACTGGAGTGCTTAAAAGAATGGGGAGAGGTGCCTGCATTCAGTTTCCCTTGAAAAATGTTGAATCACTTTCATTTGCTCATTTACATATTTTGTTATTGTGCTTTATATCATGAGGCAATTTGCAGGAAACCTATGTATTTAATTGTCTGAATAGTAAAATATTAACCACATTAGAAGCAGGTGTTTTTGTTTTTATCTGTTTGGAAGGTATTAACTTTCCAAGTCCTTAGCCCTCACTTTCATGGAGTTCCAGTCACACAAGAGTACATATTTCCCATGCTCAGCTCTTTGCTCCCAGGATGGGCTATAACCTTGCAAATGTTACCCCAAATTTGTGAAATTCCCAGGGTGTTTTGCAACTCTGCTGTTCTCTCAGAGCTGTCTTCCATTATGGAAAGTTTTCTGTCACCCTTTAAAGATTTGCACTCTGCTCATGAGTAAATCCTCCCTGCACATAGGAATATTCTATTCCATTCACCTTCCAGGCTCTCCACAGAAGTGAGAAGTATGGAAATATATTTTGTAGTTAGGCTATGAAACTGCAGTCATACACACGTTTTCTCTGAAGGAGTTTCCCGTAACAGCAAGTGTCAGTTCTCACTTTGCTGTTTTCTTGCTAAAGAGCTATAACAGAGTTCCTCATCAACTCAATACGTAATCAATTTAATCCTACCTGCACCCTCCAGGACTGTTTCTTCCTCTATAAAAAGGTATTATATTAGATAATCTCTGATCTCACTTCTATCTCCACAAATCTCTAAAATCTACTAACTCTTTGAGGTTTATCCCCAGCTTTGTCTTCTGGGTTGGTTTGGTTTTGAATGTTTTTCCATCTGGGGGAGATTTTTCCAACAACACAAAGAGTCCAAGGCATACATTCCTCATGCTCAACTGCCATCATCCAGGTTGGGCCCTAACCTCTACAAATTTCATGCCAGAACTGTGAAATTCCAAGCTCGATGCATAACTCACATTTCTTGCATAGCTGTGAACTTTGTTCTCCTTCTGCTCTCACTAGCCCTTGCAGAACCTTCCTTTTTATTTCAGGATTTGTACTCTCTGGAGATAAAAGCCTCACATATAAATTAAGATCAGCACATTCCTCCCTAAAACATTCTGGGTTGTGTCTACATTAACAACTACAGAAGCTTTAGAAGATAAGTATAATTAGCTTTAATGCATGTCCCATTCAAAATAGTTTGTAAAGTGCTAAGCCATTAGGGTATGGGTAATGGCCTTTATTGTGTTATTTAATTAATTTGTTTAGCTGAGATTCTGAGTATGAGATTCATAGGATACTTTTTCTCAACTGTTGAATGGAGATATGACATGCTTCATTCACCCTACAGAGAGGTTGTGGGCACTCACCTGAGTTATTCACCCTACAGAGAGGTTGTAGGCACTCACCTGAATTAAGGATATAAACACAATTTGAAGAATATGCAGTAATGAACTCTATGTATAGGAAATGTTTTACAAATGGGTGCCAATGGCCATGAAGCAGGCTAGTAAGATAAGGAATCAAGAGATGGATCTGGAACCTGGCAGAGAGTCCACGTGGACATCAATAACCTCTAAGATGGCTGCTGAAAGACCCCCACTCCCAAGGTCCTACCATTCAGAAGAAAGACTTCTTCTGAAAGCCAGGAGAAGCACCATATATTCCCCATATATTCATTAGGCCCCCATAAGAGATTGATGGGTGTGGTAATCAATCAAAACATCAAAGAGCTGGAACTCCTTCCCTGCTATTAGCAAAGGGGTGGAATAATTAACAGCTCAAAAAGCCATGCCCCCTCTCAATTTAGAGGTGCAGTTGACATCACCAACCCAGGATCCTCAGGATGGAGGAATAAAATATGTGCTAGAATTGACTTACTGGTGTTCTACTATAGAACTATTGTGACTCTATCAATGGAAAAAACGGTATCATTGATGTGGAGACAGTGGTCATGGGAGTTGCTGAGGGCAGGGAGAGGGAAGAAGAGGTGTGATATGGGGGTAATTTCAGGACTTGGAGTTGTCCTGAATGATATTACAGGGACAGATGCTGGACATTATATATCCTGCCATTAATATAGCCTGTGAATGAATTCAAAATTATCTAATTCTGTATCCAAGTGTGCCTAGTTACTAAAAAGTCAACTAAGTAATATAGAAATTATAGGCTTTAATTTTAAGAAAGGATGTAGCCTGAATGTGTATTTAAAGTTAAATCCAGAAGGAAGCTGGGTGATATTTTAATCCAAGTTTACCTGGAATGTAGGTGATATGTTAATTAAATCAAACCCTATCTAGTACTCAGACAAACACTTAAAACTCTAAGAAGCTAACAAAGTCTTTTTTTTTTTTTCATTAAAGCACTGTTTGGCTCCCCCACACCAACATCCTCTGTATAAAAGGGACCCAGAAACACTATTCAGGGATTGGGTTTTTGGACAGGAGTCCCTGGGCCCAGGAGGTCATTAATAAATTTTCCTCCTCAAGAATATCCCTGAGTTCTGGCCTTCACTATGAAATCATTAAATCTCTGCTTCCACATCATTTTCTTGGGGCTCATTCTTGATTGCAACAAAGGCCAGAAATGGTAGCATTTAGCTGCCTCTTTATGACACCTCTGAGGAAGTTGGGAGGGCTCAGGTGAACCCCAAATCTGGGTGCCCCTGGGCTCCTTTCTGTCCAGAAAGGGGATCTGTGCTTTGTCAGTGTCCTCCCATGGAAAAATTGGACACATTGAAGAGTGTAAAGGAAATCATGAGAAGGAAAATGAAAGTCAACAGACCAGACAGGTAAGACAACCCCAGGGTGAATAGTGTCAGTAAAACCTAACTTTAAATGTTAGAAGCAGGGCTTGTTCTGGTCCCAAAGAATACCCCATTACCTCCAAATTTCAAGGGGAAGCTTTGTTCTCCAGGTTTGAAAAGAAAAGTGAAAAAGCCTAATGTTTGGTTTTAGCTAACTGTGGGTTGGCATCTGGTTTTGCCTTTACTAAAATAGTGAAGGCTTGGTTACAGTGAGAGAGGAGTTAACAGGTGTATGTACTGCTCACTACCTCACTTTAAGCAAAAAAAGGAAAAATAGATTGCTGCTGCTTGTGCCTTTAGTTTGACTGCTCTCTCTCTCTTTCTCTCTTTCCACCACCATAGTAAATAAGGTGTCAGTATCCCAGCACTTTCCAAAGAATGTATCCTGAAAAATTTATCTGGATTTGGAAAATTTTGGTTACAGAAAAGTGGGTTGGTTTTTCTGATAAATCTTGGTCTAAATATGAGTTGAGCAATGAAAGTTTTATCCAGAAATAGGTCTTTGTTTTGGTGCTGGATTGCAAATAAGCATGTTTTATATACAGCAAGATTAGGCAAAGAATCCTGTTAGAAGTTATCCCTCATTAAGGCTGTAATAATTAATAAATGGAAGCTCAAAAATGACCATACCAGAAAAATGGAAATTATGAGTCAAATTGATGGACTTCATGTTTCTGTCTGTGAGCCATGGCTCTTTAGTGTTTGTTAGTTTATTAGATGCCAGTGTATGTTTTCATACCTCTGGATGGTGGTATTGAATTATGTGAAATGGTGAACTTCATTTAAGCTGGAACTCTGGAATGCCAGGTCAGCCGACTAAAAGGGTGTCTCTCCATTCTTTGTAGAATGATGAGCATGGATTCTGACATGCTCACAGGCTCCCCGTAGGAGTCTATTCTCAGGAATCTGAAAGTTCTACCTGCTGCTGGTGCACATAGCCAAAAGGCAGCCTTTGTGTGATTTAACTGAAATCCAGTTAAATCAGTGTAAAAAAAGAAAGGGAACAAATAGTTCTGAAACCTAGAAACCTCATGTTGTGTCTCCTTAAAATAATGAGGAAATAAACTTCAAACTTCTCAGTTTAAACTCATTTGTGCCTATAAAAGGTGTGAATAGTTATCAAAATTAAAAAAAAAAACCCACAAAATCTTATGTGTCATGAATTAAGGTCAAAGAATTCCTAGAAATGCCAAATGTAAAACTCTTCTCTTTTAATCTGTACATAACCTTGTGTACACCTTCGAAACCTGTATTCAATTTTGTCAGTTTGCTTTTGTCAGTTTGCTTGTGTCTACGAAATCAGATTTGGGGGCGGCGGTCTTGGCCCAGTGGTTAGGGCGTCTGTCTACCACATGGGAGGTCTGCAGTTCAAACCCCAGGCCTCCTTGACCCATATGGAGCTGCCCCATGCACCCTGCTGATGCATGCAGGAGTGCTCTGCCTTGCAGGGGTGTCCCCTGCATAGGGGAGCCCCATGCACAAGGAGTGTGCCCCGTAAGGACAGCCACCCAGTGCAAAAGAAAGTGCAGCCTGCCCAGGAATTGTGCTGCACACACGAGAGCTGACACAGCAAGATGATGCAACAAAAAGAGACACAGATTCCCATGCCACTGACAACAACAGAACAACAGAAGTGGATAAAGAAGATGACACAGCAAATAGACACAGAGAACAGACAATGGGCGGGAAGGGGGGGATAAATAAATAAATAAATATTTAAAAAAAGAAATCAGATTTGGGGTTTACCTGTTACAAGTTGGATAACAGTGAAAGGTAATCTAAAAATGAATCTTTAAATGTCAGTGCTGTCTTGCTAGTGGATTTAATGCATAACTCATGAGTAAAATTTATTTGATTGTGGGAAAGCTAGAAGAACTACACAAAGTTGTTACAGATAAAATTGTTTTAATTGCATATTTAATAAATAAAGGTGTCCAAATTAATTTTAAGTAAAATCTTTCTAGAAACTGATTTGAAATCATTGTATAAGTACCTTTATATATAGAATTTTAAAAAAACTTAATAACTGAGATTATTACAAAAGAGTAAATGTAGCCTAGATTTCAGCTATTGTAATGGTAATCTTAAACTAATTTATATTTGTTTATGGCTACTTCAAGTTGAATGCTTACTATTGTAATGGTGATTGCAACTTAAACTTATCGTTAATTATAGTTATTTTATCACTAACTTCACCTACCCCTAGACTTTGGGTCCTGTGATGGTAATTATAAACTGAGTCTGCCTTTGCTTATGGTTACTGCAAGTCTGGGCCCACCCATTGCCTCTGCTTATGATTCTAAAGCAAAGAAAAATTGTATCATAGCATTGGAAACATTTTGATTATAAGCCATTAATTAAGAAAGCCACAAAGGGGGAAATCAGGAAACCCTAGTCAGGAGAAACCAGCAAAGAAAAGCCTTCAGGGAAATCTTTCAAGTGTTGTTTTACAGTTAAACTTGTTTTGTAAAAAGAAAAAGTTTTAAGTAACTAAGCTGTGTTTCCATATCAAACTATTCACTTCTGCCTATTTGCTCAAATTGTTAAAAATTAGATATTCAGTTATATATGTGATGAATATTCCCAGAACCCAAATTAGGCTAAGTGGCATGGAAAAGTCATATAGAAATCTGAATATAAAAACTATTGAGAAAGCTATGTAAAAAATCCTTACTAAATTATAATTAAAGTAAATTAAATAATTATATTATATCACAAAACCTAGAAGTCAGTATGCTTTTAAGATTATTAGCACTTGTAAAGTTTTATCATAGACAAGAGTTTTTAAGCCCCTGTGAAGAAAAGAGAAAAAAACAACATTCTTTGTTTAAACAATAAAAATTTCAACTTATTTAACTTGAGTGTTATCCCTTTGGTTTGCAGGATACCAGGTTAATAGGTTAACATTTTATGTACTGGAACTTTAAAATGATAAAGGCAGTAAGTTCATGTTTAGTGAAATTAAGTTTAAAAATATGAATCTACCTCTCTAAAATGCACAAATTAAAATCTCTCAGTTCCCAATTATAATCTAAGGTAAGTTAACCAGTCTATGTAATTGTGTTTAAGTATAAAAACTTTGTGAGAGCATCTTCCAAATTAAAGCATTTGAATGGCTTGTTCTAAAAAGCCATCATTATAATATGACACCCAGGCCCAGAGCCTCAACAGACTTCAGCTCCTACACTTTGACTTGTTGGACTTACTCCACTCAGCTAACATGGAGTTGAAGAAGGTCAACCACCACAACATGGAGCCTAGAGTGTCTACAACTAGAAGCGGGAAGAGTGCATCCAGTACCCATGTGGAATCTAAGCCCTCACTTGACATAGGTGTGCAATGGACACAACCAATCCAATGTCCACAGAGGAAATGTGAAATGGGTGTGGGAACGGTAGCCATGGGGGCTGCTGGGTGTGGGGAACGGGAGGAAGAGATGAGATGTGGAGGCGTTTTCGGGACGTGGAGTTGTCCTGGATAGTGCTTCACGGACAATTACGGGACACTGTAGATCCCCCCAGGGCCCACTGGATGGAACGTGAGAGAGTCTGGGCTATGATGTGGACCATTGACTATGGGGTGCAGTGATGCTCAGAGATGAACTTACCAGGTGCAATGGATGTATCACGATGATGGGAGAGAGTGTTGCTGTGGGGGGAGTGGGGGACGGGGGCGGTGGGGTTGAATGGGACCTCATATATATTTTTTAATGTAATTAAAAAATAATAATAATAAATAAATATTAAAAAAAAAATAAAATAAAATAAAAAGCCATCATTAATTAAAAATCTAAAATTAACTTTGTAACAATTAAACCTGCCTGAAAGTCACCTCAATGTGCATATTCAAGTGGTGGTAGTGAAAAGTTACCTTGATTCCATTGGAAGTCTTCAGTTTTCATTTTAGAAATAGAAAAAGTGATTTTTTCCTCTATTGCTAAAATAAAATACCTGTGTAATTAATGTCTTCAGGGTAAAAGGGTAAAAATTAAAAGCAAAGTATTAGAAGTTCATTTAATATATGACACATTGCATTAAAAGTGTCTGAAAGATATATAAAAATCAATAGATAAACTTCAACATTGTCAAAGTCTCTTGTGCATTCAAACCAAGTGTCCAATACATGCAGGGTACTTCTCCATGTGAGTTATTGGCTAGTTACTACATCTCTAATTAGACTCCTGAAGTGGATTAGAACTACATTGCAGTTTCAAACTCCTGCAGCAGCCAACAGTGGCTAAGTACAGCCAAATGTAAAAGAGGTATCATCACCAAACTGGCACAGTTTCATAGTGCCAGAGAGTGCTATACAGCAGGCCAGTAAAATCTGCTCCCTAGTTTCTCTCTAGAGTCAACAGTGCTGCAGCTTCTGTGAAGAACATACAAAGTAGAGCAATGAATATCAGAATACTGTGAGTAGTACTTAAACACAATTGGCACGATAGCTTGCTCCCATGGGGAAATAACCTGTATGTATTGCGAACCTGAAGCTTAAAGCTACTAAATGCAGCTCAAGAAAAGACTTATGCATTAAGTAGTACATTAATTAGTATTAAGTACTGTACCTATATCCTATTCTAGATACATGTCTGATAACTATGGTAATACTTCTAATAAATCATATGCGAAAGAACATTGAACATGTGTTAAAAGTCCCCCATGAACTTCAGCAAGGCATTCATCTGGGAAGGAATGCCCCGACCAGCTTAGCTAAATGGGTTTTCAAGAAACAAAGCCTGATAAAAACAGTCAAAAAATTTATCTGGAGTTATTCAGTTAAAGCCAAAATACAAAAACTTTACTCTGTAGTTTTGATCACTCCCACAGTTATTAAAGGTAAAGGAATGTCCAGCTTGGTGTGCTAATCCTGATTAAAGTCAGCTACCCAAGAGTGCCCATTCACCACAAGCACCTGATAAAACACACGAGTGCCAGTCATTCATTGGACAGCCTGAGATACCTCTTCAAAAGACAAAGCTTAAGTACTGTCTATGTCAAAATCAACTGTTTTCTTTAACTCTAACCCAAATCCCTATAGCTAGGGACTTCCCTTTGAAAACCTTACCTCTTTTCATCTCCTTCGGCTTAACTGAAGAGAAAAATGCCTCTTCTCATTCCTCTCCTCTGCTGTAAAAACTGATATTGACAATCTGTACCTAAACCCATTGTCTATTGCAATTTCTCTCTGAAGTTAACCAACAGCATAAAATAACCTAAAAATATATGTATGTATGTATGTGTGTGTGTGTATCTATATCTATCTATCTATCTATCTATCTATGCACACTATTCCCCACCAACTTTTGGAAGGTGACACCTTTGCAGGCACCTGGCATTTTCTACTTCTGTGGTCCAGTTTCCTATTAGAGGGACCATATATTCTCAAAATTCTAATAAAGTTTGTTTCTTCCAGAATGGGCATCCTGTTGACCATGTAAAAACTTCATCCAGCTTCATACAGGATGCCAGATCTGTCTTCCTCCAATCAAAATAGAATAACAGAGTTTATTACACCTTGTCAGGTAGGAACCACAACCCAAAACCAGCAGGAAGTAGCTGCAGAAAAAAAAATCATCTCACTTCAGCATCCCTTTAAGATTAAGGGTTTAAACTCTTTGAGGGGGGGAATAAAGCAGGCTAGTAAGGTAGACAGATCTGGAACTGGGCAGAAAGTCCATGTGGACATCAGTAACCCCCAAGATGGCTGCTGGAAGACCCCCACCCCCAGGATTCTGCTATCCAGAACAAAAACTTCTTCTGAGAGCAAGAAAAAGCTCCAGATATTCCCCAAGCACTTTATCATTGGTCTCTCACCAGAGGATTGATAGGTGGGGTAATCAAAGCAAACAACAAATACCTAAAACTCCTCCCATGCTCTCATCATACTTTCCTGCTCCCTCCCCTTAGTAAAAACTAGAGTACATGCTTAAACAAATAATGAAGTAAAAAAAAAAAAAACAGTAACCCACCTCATAACTCTGGAAATAGTGATGCCAAAGCTTAATAAACTTAAGCTTGGCCTCAAAGTGGAAGGGATATAATAGAACCTGTGCATGAATTCAAAATTATCTAATTCTATATCCAAGTGTGCCTAGTTACTAAAAAGCCAATTAGGTAATATAGATTTTATAGGCTTTAATTTGCAGAAAGGATGTAGACTGAATGTGCATTCAAAGTTATATCCAGAAGGAACCTGGGTAACATGTTTATTCAAGTTTATCTGGAATGTAGCTGATATGTAAATTCAAGCTTACATGGAATGTGGGAGATAACTGGTACTCACCGAACCCTAACTGGTACTCATACAAACACATAAAACTTTAAGAAACTAACAAAGAAAAGCCTTGTTTTTTTTCATAAAAGCACCATTTGACTCCCCCACACCTACATCCTCTGTATAAAAGGGACCTAGAAATCCTATTCAGGGCTTGGGTTTTTGGACAGAGTCCATGGGCCTGAACAACATTAATAAATTGTCTTTCTCAAGAATATTCCTGAGTCCTGGACTTCAATACATGATCATCAAATCTCTCTGCTTCCACAACACCATAAACCCCTGAATGGACTGGGAGAGAGTATAAACTACAAGGTAAACTATAATCCATGCCTTGTTGCAGTGCTCCAAAATGTATTCACCAAATGCAATGAATGTGCCACAATGATGAAAGAGGTTGTTTATGTGGGAGGTGTGGGAGGGTGTGGTGAGGGGTATATGGGGAACTCATATATTTTTTTAAATTTATTGAAGTATATCACTCATACATAAACATAGATAAACAATAAGTGTATAATAACAGTTGTGAACTTACAAAGCAAACATATATAACATCACACAGGACTCTCATATACTCACCCTACCACCAATAACTTGCATTGCTGTTAAACATTTTAACATAATAATTAAAGAGCATTGCCAAAATATTATTACTAAACAAAGTATTTTCCCCCAATCAATCCTATTATTATTATCTTTACATCATTTATATATGAACATACATACACAATTAAGTGTATAGTAAAAGTTGTGAACTTACAAAGAAAACATGCATAACATCAGATAGGGGTCCCATACATCAACCCTCCACCAACACCTTACATTGTCATGAGAGGTTTGTTACAAATTATGAAAGAATATTATCAAAATCTTACTGCTAATCATAGTCCTTATATTACATTTGGTGTGTTTTTCCCCCAACACACCCTATTAGAATTTTTAAAATATTTTTTATGACAGAAGTTGTAAACTTGTAAAACAATCATACGCATGTACAGAATTCCCAGATGACACCCCTCCATTAACACATCACACTATGATTTGTCATTTGCTACAGATAAAATAACATCATCTGATTGTTACCATGTCCATAGTGTACATTTGGCTCACTTTTTCCATATTGCTTCACTATCAACACAGTACATCTTTCACATAGATGCAAAAGTATTATATTATTACTACTAACCACAGTCATAGGTCACTTCAGCTGTATTTTTCCCATGCTTCTCCACATTCCCAACACCCTGCAGTAGTGATATATATTTGCTCTACCTAACAAAGGACACACTTGCATCTGTACCATCAACTACAGTTCTCATCCACGTCTTGGTTGACTGTGCTATTCAGTTCCTAGATTATTCTCTAGCATTGTCAGTTTGCATTGACATAACTAGACTATCATTTTCAGTAACATCCCCATTTATAAACTAGCTGTAACTCACTGTGTGTTGCCATGTACTCTATACATTTCCATTTCAACAGTAAAGCTAATTAGAACTTCTACAAACATTAAATATCAGTAGTCCACTCAGTCCTGCTCTTAGCTCTTTAAGAATCCACGATATAACACCAGGTCTTGATGATATTTTCCAATTATTTCATCTAGAAGTTTTATGGTTCTTGCTTTTATTTTTAGTTTTTTGTTCCATTTTGAGTTTGTTTTTTTGGATAAGATGTGAAATAGGGGTCCTCTTTCCTTCTTTCAGCTATGGACATCCAATTTTTTCACACCATTTGTTGAATGGTTTGTTCTGCCCAATCTGTGTGAGTTTGACAGGCTAGTCAAAAATCACTTGACCTATAAGGGTCTGTTTCTGAACCATAAATTTGGTTCCATTGGTTTAATGTGTCTGTTGTTAGGCCAGTACAATGCTGTTTTTACCACTATAGGTAGGTATTATTATTTAAAGTCTGGAATTGTATCTGTCTTTAGGCCAGTACCATGCTGTTTTTACCACTATAGGTAGGTATTATGATTTAAAGTCTGGAGATTAGGGTTCACTTTGCCTTTTTTATAATGTTTCTGGATATTCAGGACTCCTTACCCTACCAAATAAATTTAAAGAGTGTGTTTTCTATTATTTCTTTAATGCTGGTGGAATTTTTATTTGGATGGATATAAATCTGTATATCAATTTGAGAAGAATTGACATCTTAATGATATTTAGTCTTCCAATTCATGATCATGGAATGTTCTTCCAGTTATTTGGGCCTTTTTTTGTTTGCTTTAACACAGATTTGCAGTTTTCTGAAAACAAATGCCTTACATCATTGGTTAAGTTTATTTCTATTTGAGTTTCATCTGTGATATTTTATTTTCACCTCCCTTTTGAAACTTTCAGTTATTTTTTGATATAATCTTCATTTTTAGACTCTCTTCCAGGCCTCTATCTCCTGTCTTTTCTTTTCAGACTGTAGCACACCGTTTAGTATTACCTGAATATCTGGTCTCTTGCTGAGAAATTCTCTGTTTCTGTTTATCAGTAAATATTTTAATTTCACCCTCATTTTTGAAAGACAGTCTTGCTGAATATAAGATTCCTGACTGGAAGTTTTTCTCTTGTAGTATCTTAAAAATATCAGGCCACTGTCTTCTTGCCTCCATGGTTTCTGGTGAGAAATCAGAACTTAATCTTATTGTATATCCACTCTATATTATGCATTTCTTTTCTCTTGCTGATCTCAGAATTCTCTCTTTGTCTTTGGCTTTTGACATTGTGATGAGTATGTGTCTTGGACTTCGTCTATTTGGATTTTTTTGGATGGGAGTACATTGTGTTTCTTGGACAGGGATATCTGTGTCCTTCCACAGAGTTGGGAAATTTTCTACTATTATTTCTTTAAATATTCCTTCTGCCCCTTTTCCATTCTCTTCTCCTTCTGGGACTCCCATGACATGTGTTTGTATGCCTTTTGCTGTCATTTAGTTCCCTGAGATCTTGTTCAATTTTTTCCATTCTTTTCTTCATCTGTTCTTTTGAATGTTCACTTTCAGAGGCCATTTCTTCAAGCTCACCAATCCTTTCTTCTGCCTTCTCAAATCTGCTATTATATAAATTCAATGTTTTTAAAATTTTCTTTATTGCACCTTTCATTCCCATAAGATCTACTATTTTTCTATGTATGCTTTCAAATTCTTCTTTGTGCTCATCCATTGTCTTTTTTAAAAAATTTATTTTTATATATTTCCCCTTCCCTTCCCTGTTGTCTGCTCTCTGTGTATATTTGCTATATATTCCTCTGTGTCCAACTGGGCCCTCGATGGCACTGGGAAACTGCATCTCTTTTTTTTTTTTGCATCATCTTGCTGTGTCAGCTCTCCTTGTGTGGGATGCCACTCCTGTGCAGGCTGTGCTTTGTCATGCAGGGTGGCTCTCCTTTCAGGCACACTCTTTGCACATGGGGAAGCACCTTGTGGGGGTCCCCCTGTGTGGCACAGCACTCCTTGTGTGTGGTAGCTCTGTGCATGGGCCAGCTCACCACATGGGTCAGGAGGCACTGGGTATGGAATCCTGGAAACTCCGATATGGTAGGCAGATGCTCTATGAGTTGAGCCATGTCTGCTTCCCCAATGTCTTCTTAATATCCTTAATCTCTTTTTTAAAAAGATTGATTGATTGACTGATTGATTTCTCTCCCTGCCCCCCCCACCCCAGTTGTCTGTTCTCTGTGTATATTTGCTGCATCTTCTTTCTTTGCTTCGGTTGTTGTCAGCAGCACAGGAATCTGTGTCACTTTTTTTTTAATTCATTTTTTAAAATATATTAAATTCAAAAAGTATGAAGTCCCATTCAACCCCACCACCCCCACCCCTGACTCCCCCCACAGCAACACTCTCTCCCATCATCATGACACATCCATTGCATTTGGTAAGTACATCTCTGGGCATTGCTGCACCTCATGGTCAATGGTCCACATCATAGCCCATACTCTCCCATGTTCCATTCAGTGGGCCCTGGGGGGATCTACAGTGTTCCGTAATTGTCTGTGAAGCACCACCCAGGTCAACTCCAAGTCCCGAAAACGCCTCCACATCTCATCTCTTCCTCCCATTCCCCGCACCAGCAGGCACCATGGCCACTTTTTCCACACCAATGCCACGTTTTCTCTGTGGACATTGGATTGGTTGTGTCCATTGCACTTCTATGTCAAGGGGGCTTAGATTCCACATGGATACTGGATGCAATCCTCCTGCTTTCAGTTGTAGGCACTCTAGGCTCCATGGTGTGCTGGTTGACATTCTTCAACTCCATGTTAGCTGAGTGGGGTAAGTCCAATAAATCAGAGTGTAGGAGTTGAAGTCTGTTGAAGTTCAGGGTGTGGTGATCATATTGTCAGTCCAGAGATTCAAATCCCCTAGATATATCTTAAATCCGAGCACCAACTACAATTCCAGTAAAGTAGCATGAAAGTCTTGTGAAAAGAGATCCCATCTGAGTGCAGTTCCATCACGCAGAAACACCAGCTCCAAAGAAGGGCCAACTGACATGGCAGTGAACCCCATCTGCCATGACCATAGAACCTGTGGGTCTCTTTAGCCCTTAAAAGAACCAATACCTGGGGTTGTATCTACTTTATCTGTCTCTGAGACTCTGTGCAGGTGTGCATGAGGGCAATCCTTCTGAAAACCTCCAGACTCTTTTTTAGAGACTCATAGCCATATAAACTCATTTCTCCTTTCCATTTCCCCCTTACATTAGGTCAAACGGCATTTTAAAGTCCTGTTATTATATGTAGACAGGGATATTCTGCTGATCTGCATTGAACCTTTAATTAAAGGTCATTTTCTAGTTGCATCATCAGCTGGTATTTGGTAGTGATCCCTCGGTGCCAGGGAGGCTCATCCCCGTGTGTCATGTCCCACGCTGGGGGGAATGCACTGCATCTACATGCTGAGTAAGGCTTTGAGACTGGCCACATTTGAGTAACATGGAGGCTGTCAGGAGGGAACTCCCAGGCACAGTGCTGCTCTAGGACTTGTTCTTATATTTCTGGCATATAGGCTCACAAGCATAGTCATTAGTATCAGGGGCTCACTGTTGAACCCTCATTCATTCCTGGTTCTTACCATTGCACCTGAGGGACTGCTGCTGCTCCCCTAGGGACCACGACAGAGAACCCCCAGCCAGGAACCCAGTACCCACCCCCAGCTGTTGTTTTTAATTGGTACCCCTATGACTATATCCAAACATTAACATGCACCCTGGACATATGCCCTGTATAACTCCCTGTCAACCATATATTGCCTGTCAATAACATCCCATACCAGTATTTCTCCACCGCCATTGTTGAGCCACTCTGTGATCCAAAACTTCTGCCAGCTCATCATAGATTCCACCCCTACAGACGTTGGCTTACATCCTTCCTCCACCCCCTGATTTCCTGTAAGCCTATCTTCCAGTCTCTAGCTCTCTGAGGCAGCTTGCTTATTTCATATCATTGAGGTCATGTAGTATTCGTCCTTCAATGCCTGGGTTGCTTCACTCAACATAAGGTTCTCAAGATTCATTCATGTTATCATGTGTGTTTGTAGTGTATTTGTTCTTGCAGCCGAGTAGTATTCCATTGTATGTATATACCACATTTTATTGATCCACTCATCTGTTGATGGGCATTTGGGTTGATTCCAACTTTTGGCGATAGTGAACAATGCTGCTATGAACATTGGTGCACGTATATCTGTTTGTGTCCTTGTTTTCAGTTCTGCTGGTACTGCTGGGTCATATGGCAAATCTATGGTTAGTTTTTTGAGAAACTGCCAAACTGTCCTCCAGAATGGTTGGATCCTTCTGCATTCCCACCAGCAGTGGATAAGTGTTCCCCTTTCTTCACATCCTCTCCAAAATTTGTATTCTTCTATTTTTTTAATAGCTGCCAATCTTATGGGAGTAAGATGGTATCTCATTGTAGTTTTGATTTGCATTTCCCTGATAGCTAGAGATTTGGAGTGTTTTTTCATGTGCTTTTTAGCCATTTGTATTTCTTCTTTGGAGAAGTGTCTGTTTAAAACTTTTTCCCATTTTTTAAATGGGTTGTTTACCTTTTTATTTTCAAGATATATGAGTTCTTTATATATGCAAGTTATAAGTCTCTTATCAGATATATGGTTGCCAAATATTTTCTCCCATTGTGTGGGTTCCCTTTTTCCTTTCTTGACAAAATCCTTTGAGGTGCAGAAGGCTTTAATTTTGAGGAAGTCCCATTTATCTATTTGTTCTTTTGCTGCTCGTGCTTTTGGTGTGATATTCATGAAGCCATTTCCTATTACAAGGTCCTGTAGATGTTTCCCTACACTGCTTTCCAAGGTCTTTATGGTCTTGGCTCTTATATTTAGGTCTTTGATCCATCTTGAGTTGATCTTTGTATAAGGTGTGAGATGGTGATTCACTTTCATTCTTCTACATATGGCTATCCAGTTCTCCAGGCACCATTTGTTGATAGGCCATTCTCTCCCAGTTGAGAGGGTTTGGTGGCTTTATCAAATATTATATGGCTATATATATGAGGTTCTATATCAGAACTTTCAATTTGATTCCATTGTTTTGTGTGTCTCTCCTTATGCCAGTACCATGCTGTTTTCACTACTGTAGCTTTGTAGTATGTTTTGAAGTCAGGTAGTGTGATTCCTCCAATTTCATTTTTCTTTTTCAATATGTCTTTGGCTATTCAGAGCCTCTTCCTTTCCAAATAAATTTCATAGTTAGTTTTTCTAGTTCATTAAAGAAGGCTGTGTTGAATTTTATTGGGATTGCATTGAATGTGTAGATCAGTTTTGGTAGGATAGACATCTTAATAATATTTAGTCTTCCTATCCATGAACAGGAAATATTCTTCCATTTATTTAGGTCTTCTTTGATTTCCTTGAACAGTCTTGTATAGTTCTCCGTGTATAAGTTTTTTACATCTTTAGTTAAATTTATTCTTAAATATTTGATTTTTTTATTTACTATTGTGAATGGTATTTGTTTCTTGATTCTCTCCTGATCTTGCTCATTATTGGTGTACAGAAATGCTACTGATTTTTGCGCATTGATCTTATAACCTGTGACTTTACTAAACTCATTTACGACTTCTAGAAGCTTTGTTGTAGATCTCTCAGGGTTTTCTATGTATAGGATCATGTCATCTGCAAATAATGAAATTTTGACTTCTTCCTTTCCAATTTGAATGCCTTTTATATCTGGTTCTTGCCTCAGTGTTCGAGCAAGTACTTCTAAGACAATGTTAAATAGAAGGGGAGACAATGGGCATCCTTGTCTTGTTCCTGAGTTTAGAGGGAAGGATTTTAGGATTTCTCCATTGTAAACAATGTTGTCTGTAGGTTTTTCGTATATACTCTTTATCATGTTCAAAAAATTTCCTTGTATTCTGATCTTTTGGAGTGTTTTTATCAAGAAAGTGTGCTGTATTTTCTCAAATGCTATTTCTGCATCTATAGATATAATCATGTGATTTTTTTCCTTCAATCTGTTTATATGGTGTATTACATAGATTAATTTTCTTATGTTGAACCATCTTTGCATACCTGGATTAAATCCCACTTGGTCGTGGCATATAATTCGTTTAATGTGTTATTGCGTATGACTAGCAAGTATTTTGTTAAGTATTTTTGCATCTAGATTCATTAGAGAAATTGGTCTGTAATTTTCCTTTCTTGTGGTGTCTTTGTTTGGCTTTGGTACTAGGGTAATGTTGGCATCATAGAAGGTTTCGGCAATGTTCCTTCTGTTTCAATTTTTTGGAATAGTTTCAGCAGGATTGGTGTTAGTTCTTTCTGGAATGTTTGTAGAATTCACCTGTGAAGCTTTCTGGCCCTGGGCTCTTCTTAGTTGGGAGGTTTTTAATGATGGATTCTATCTCTTTACTTGTGATTGGTTTGTTAAGATCATCAAATTCTTCTTTCGTCAATATGGGCTGCTTATGTGTTTATGTGTTGTCCATTTCCTCTGAATTGTCATTTTTGTTGGAATATAATTTTTCAAAGTATTCTCTTATGATAGCCTTTATTTCTGTGGGGTCAGTGGTGATATCTCCTTTCGCATTTCTTATTTTGTGTATTTGCATCTTCTTGCTTTTTTTCTTTGTTAGTCTCGCTAAAGGTTGTCAATTTTGTTGATCTTCTCAAAAAACCAGCTCTTGGTCTTGTTTATCTTTTCAAGTGCTTTCTTATTTTCTATTTCATTTAGTTCTATTCTTGTCTTTGTTATTTCCTTCCTTCTTCTTTCTGTTGGGTTACTTTGCTGTTTTTTTTTCTAATTCCTCCAAATGTGCAGTTAGTTATTCAATTTTTGCTCTTTCTTCTTTTTTGATGTATGAATTTATGGCTATAAATTTCCCTCTCAGTACTGCTTTTGCTGCATCCCATAAATTTTGGCCTGTTGTGTTAACATTATCATTTGTTTCAAGGTAGTCATTGATTTCTTTTGAGATTTCCTCTTTGACCCACTGTTTTTCTAAGAGTGTGCTGTTTAATTTCCATATCTTGGTGTGAAATCTGGGCCTCTGTCCCTTGCAAATTTCCAGCTTGACTTCACTGTGGTCAGAGATATTGTTTTTTATGATTTTGATCTTCCTGAATTCATTCAGCCTTTCTCTGTGGCCTAGCATATGGTCTATCTTGGAGAATGATCCATGTGCAACTGAGAAAAATGTATATCCTGCTGTGTTAGTGTGTAATGATCTGTATATGTCTATTCGATCCAGCTCCTCTAATATACTGTTCAAATATTTTGTTTCCTTAGTGATTCTCTTTTGAGATGTTCTGTCCAGAGTTGATAGTGGTGTATTAAAATCACCCACTATAACTGTAGATGCATCTATTCTTTCCCTTAGTTTTTCCAGTGATTGCCTCACGTATTTAGAGGCGCCCTTGTTAGGAGCATAAATATTTATGATTGTTCGATCTTCTTGACAGATTGTCCCTTTCACTAAAATGTAGTATCCTTCCTTGTCTCTCACAATTGTTTCACATTTAAAGTGTATTTTGTCTGATATTAATATAGCTGCTCCTGCCTTTTTTTGGTTATTGTTTGCTTGTATGATTGTTTTCCAGCCATTCACTTTCAACCTCCACGAGTCTCTGGGTCTAAGATGTGTCTCTTGTAGACAGCATATAGATGGGTCATATTTCCTTATCCAATGTCCCAGTCTTAATCTTTTGGTAGGTGAATTTAATCCGTTGATATTCAGTGTTATTATTTTCAAGGATTTATTTGTGTTAGCCATATTTTGATTGGATTTGTGTTTGTCACATTTGTTTTGTTTTGTTTTTCCTTTTCTTTTTGTCTTTTTTGTTGCTCTTACACTCTCCTCCAACTCTGCCTGTCCTGTTTTTTTCCTTTCTTCCTGCAGAACTCCCTTTACAATTTCTTGAAGGGGAGGTTTCTTGTTAGTATACTCTTTCAGTTTCTGTTTATCTGTGAATATTTTGATCTCTCCATCATTTTTGAATGCTAGTTTAGCTGGATAGAGTATTCTTGGTTGGAATTTTTTTCCTTTAGTACCTTGACTATATCATACCACTGCCTTCTTGCGTCCATGGTTTCAGATGAGACATCAGCACTTAATCTTATGGAGCTTCCTTTGTATGTGATGGTTTTCTTTTCTCTTGCTGTTTTTAGAATTTTGTCTTTGTCTTGAGCATTGGTTAATTTGACAAGTATATGTCTTGGGGAGGGCCTGTTGGGGTTTATGACGAGTGGGGTTTGCTGTGCTTCTTGGATATGTACATCTGTCTCTTTCAGTAGGTTTGGGAAGTTTTCAGCCATTATTTCCTGCAACACTCCTTCTGACCCCTTTCCCCTCTCTTCTCCGTCTTGAATGCCTATAATACGTATGTTTGAGCATTTTGCATTGTCATTCATGTCCCTAAGTCCAAGCTGGATTTTTTCTATCTTTTTATTGACCAATTCTTCTATCTGTTTAATTTCCGATGTACTGTCTTCCACATCACTAATTCTCTGCTCTGCCTCTTCTTGTCTGCTGATATTTGCTGCAAGTGTATTTTAGATTTCTTGCACTGTGGTGTTCATTCCCATCATATCTGTTATCTTTTTGCTTATGTCTGCAATTTCCCCTCCAAGTGTTGTCTTCATGTTGTTAATCTCTTCCTTTACTTCATTAAATTTGTCGGTGATAAATGTTCCGAGATCTTTCATTACTTGTGCGAAGTTCTACTCCCCTTCCTGGTTTTTAGTTTGTTCTTTGGATTCAGCCATGTTTTCCTGATTACTGGTTTGGTTTGTAGATTTTTGTTGCTGTCTGGTCATCCTTTTATCTTGATGGGTTTAATCAGTTCCTTAGCTTCTTTGTCTAGTCTTGGAGATTAATTAGCTGTTGTTATTGCGTAAGTGTTATATCTTCTCTTTGTCACTTTTTTCTTCTTATTCTAATTTCTTATTGCTGGTTGAGTTCACTTTAAAGGAAACTATTAGGGCCAGGGAAAGGCAATTGTGTAAGCAAGGAAAAAGTGTAAAGTAGTATTGGTGATATATGTTAACAGAGCAACAATATGAGATCTGGGAGTATGGACGTTAGAGTCATGTAAGTTGTGTAGAGTTATAGCAGTAGGTAGAGTGCCTATAATGAGGTAGTCAACTGAATATGGGAGGAATATGGTATGAATTAAAAAGCTATTGTTTTTGTGAGAGAGAAAGAAAGGCTATAGTTTCAAGAGTGGATTACAGACAGAAAACCAAAAAAAAGGTATTAGAAATTAAGAGTTAGACACTTTTTGGATCAAAGAAAGGGAGGTGGAATATAGGAGAGACAGTAGGTGATGGAGGATATCAAGATGTAGGGGAAAGGGGATAGTGTAGGTAGCCAAAATCTATTCACACAGAAATGAGGCAGTGGAGGATGAGGAAACCCAGCAAATGTGAGGTGTTCCCTGCAGCACCTTCTCACCAAATCGATGTCCAGACAGCTCCTGTCCTGCAAATATCCTGAAACAGCCTGGTCCTGAAGAACCTCCAATGCTGCCTAGCTGCTTCTTTGCAGGAGATATTATCAGGTAAGCTCACTCAGCCACCATCTTGCACCACACCTCGTGTTTAATCCTGTGTCACTTTTTGTTGCATCATCTTGATGTGTCAGCTCTCCATGTGTGTGGTGCCATTCCTGGGCAGGCTGCCCTTTCTTTCACACTGGGTGGCTCTCCTTACAGGGCGCACTCTTGCACCTTGGGCTTCCCTACACGGGGACACCCCTGTGTTGCATGGCACTCCTTGCGTGCATCAGCACTGCATGTGGGCCAGCTCCACATGGGTCAAAGAGGTCCAGGGCTTGAACCATGGACTTCCCATGTGGTGGATAGACACCCTAACCACTGGGCCAAGTCTCCTTCCCTCCTTAATCTCTTTAGCCATCTCATTCAATTTATTAAGGAGATTTGTTTGAACATCTATAATTAGTTGTCTCAACTCCTTTATGTCATCTGGAGGCTTATCTTGTTCCCTTTACTGGGCCATAGCTTCCTATTTCTTGGCGTGGATTGTAATTTTTTTTTTTTGGTGTCTTTGCATCTGGCTTACTAGAGTGTTTCTTCTGGGCGTGGTTTTTCTCTTCATTTTAGGGCTTCCTATCCTTTCTCCCTTGCTGGTTGTAGAGTAGGAGCCTAGCATGTAGTTGGTGCT